>NC_045541.1:44397807-44997807 GCF_009769535.1 Thamnophis elegans
TATATGTATATGTATATGTATATATGTGTGTGTGTGTGTGTGTATGTATATATATATATTAGAGTTATTTATTTATCAGCACAAATACAACATACATATGTGTGTGTGTGTGTGTGTGTGTGTGTTTTATTTGTGCTGATAAATAAATAAAGGGAGACTAGTATAGATCTATTTCAAGCTATTTAGCTCTCATCAGCTAGCCATACCCTTACTGGGATTTGAACCTGGGGTATGGCTAGCTGATGAGAGCTAAATAGCTTGAAATAGATCTATACTAGTCTCCCTTTATTTATTTATCAACACAAATAAAACACAAATATAACAAAGGCAACAGTAAAAATAGTGGGTTTCTGTCGTGATGGACTCTTGTGGGCTTCCTCCCATAGTTGGGGCTTACCAGGGGTTGTGACACTATATATATATATATAGCCATACCCTTACTGGGATTCGAACCTGGGGTATGGCTAGCTGATGAGAGCTAAATAGCTTGAAATAGATCTATACTAGTCTCCCTTTATTTATTTATCAACACAAATAAAACACAAATATAACAAAGGCAACAGTAAAAATAGTGGGTTTCTGTCGTGATGGACTCTTGTGGGCTTCCTCCCATAGTTGGGGCTTACCAGGGGTTGTGACACTATATATATATAGCCATACCCTTACTGGGATTCGAACCTGGGGTATGGCTAGCTGATGAGAGCTAAATAGCTTGAAATAGATCTATACTAGTCTCCCTTTATTTATTTATCAGCACAAATTAAAAAAAAAACACAAATATAACAAAGGCAACAGTAAAAATATTGGGTTTCTGTCGTGATGGACTCTTGTGACGAGCCGAAGGACAGATGATGGAAGCAGTTGGCTTCCTCCCGTAATTGGGGCTTACCAGGGGTTGTAAAAAGCTAATAGATACCTTTCACCCTGGCTTCGCTGATAAACGGATAAGAGCCTGTGGCCTAATGGCTAAGATCTCTGCCTAGTGTGCCTAGTATGCCATATAGCCCAGGTTCAAATCCCAGTAAGGGTATGGCTAGCTGATGAGAGCTAAATAGCTTGAAATAGATCTATACTAGTCTCCCTTTATTTATTTATCAGCACAAATTAAAACACACACACACACACACACACAAACACACACACACACACACACACACACACACACACACACACACACACACACACACACACACACATATATATATATATATATATATATATATATATATATATATATATATATATATATATGGTCTCTAGTTGTTCGGGTTTTCTCCCGCGTAGAATTGGAGATGTCTTGGCTTCTACGCGGGAGAAAACCCGAACAACTAGAGACCTACATACTAACACCCGCGAAAACTTCAGAAAACATACATATATACATATATATATATATATATATATATATATATATATATATATATATATATATATATATATATTTTTAAAGTCACAACCCCTGGTATGCCCAAATATGGGAGGAAGGTCACACTTCCATTCTCTGTCCTTCGGCTCGTCACATAAATATAAATATAAATATAAATATATATATGTGTTGTATTTGTGCTGATAAATAAATAAAGGGAGACTAGTATAGATCTATTTCAAGCTATTTAGCTCTCATCAGCTAGCCATACCCTTACTCAGATTAGAACCTGTGCTCTATTACATCTTAGGCAGATGTGTTAACCACTAAGCCACAAGGTCCTCCTCCTTTATCAGCTGAGCCAGGGAAATAGGTATGTATTTAGTGTTGCAACCCCTGGTATGCCCAAATATGGGAGGAAGCTTACTGCTCTCCAAGAGACTATCCAGACAGAAACCCAATATTTTTACTGTTGCCCTTGTTACATTTGTGTTGTATTTGTGCTGATAAATAAGGACCTTGTGGCTTAGTGGTTAACACATCTGCCTAAAATGTAATATAGCACAGGTTCTAATCCCAGTAAGGGTATGGCTAGCTGATGAGAGCTAAATAGCTTGAAATACATCTATACTAGTCTCCCTGTATTTATTTATCAGCACAAATACAACACAAATGTAACAAGGGCAACAGTAAAAATATTGGATTCCTCCCATATTTGGGCATACCAGGGGTTGCAACTCTAAATACATATAATACGTATACGTATACGTATACGTATACGTATACGTATACGTATACATACATACATACATACATACATACATATATATCAGCACAAATGCAACACACAGACACACACACACACACACACACACACATTTTCACGGGTGTAGGTATGCTGGTCTTGTTGTATTCAGGTCTTTTCCCATGTAAGATTGAGATTGTCTTGGCAATGTTTTGGCAAGGTCTCACTCACGATCTTCAGGCTGGGTTTTGGGCTAAAAGCGTGGTCGGAGCTGCCGTCTTTCTGTAAATCTTGGTGGGGTTGTGTGTGGAGTGCTGGCTTTGTTTCAGTAAGTGGAATGATTGGTTGGGTGATTGTATCATGATTGGTAGATTGGTGATGATTGGTGCTGGCTGTGTGTCCATTGTTGTTTCATGTTGTAACAGCCTGGGTGGTGGGTGGGGCTCGTTTGTTGACTAGGGCTGGTTTCCAGATGTCTGGTAGGTGGGAGGTACAGGAGAATAAATGCACACATCACAAAACACAAGAACACAGTAAGAAAAAAAGAAAAAAAAACTTCCTCCCTTTTCCAGCACCTTAAAGCTACAGGACATGAAATTAATTTTGAAGGAACCAAAGTAATCTCGAAAACTGAACACTTCAACAAGAGAGTAATTATGGAAGCTGTCGAAATAGAGAAACACCCCCACAAAATGAATAAACATGATGATACCTCCCGCCTACCAGACATCTGGAAACCAGCCCTGGTCCACAAACAAGCCCCACCCACCACCCAGGCCATTACAACACAAAACAACAATGGACACACAGCCAGCACCAATCAGCACCAATCTACCAATCATGATACAGCCACACAGCCAATCAATCCACTTACTGAAACAACGCCAGCACTCCACACCCCCCCACCAAGATTTATAGAAAGACGGCAGCTCGACCACCCCTTAAGCCAAAAACACCAGCCTGAGGATGGCGAATGAGACCTTGCCGAAACATTGCCAAGACAATCTCAATCTTATATATAGGCAACAGTAAAAATAATGGTTTTCTGTCTGGATGGTCTCCTGGGGTGGGCCGATATTTGGGCATACCAGGGGTTGTGACACAATACATGCATGCATGCATGCATGCATGCATACATTCATACATATGCATCACGTTACTGTCATGTGATGTGTCATAATATTCTTCCCCTTCGCAGAGCTTGGGTGGGTGCGGCCTGCATGTGACACATACAGGCCATGAGCTTCCAGTTTTACACCCCTGCAGGAAATAACAACATAGGAAGACAACTGTAAAGAATCCAAAGGATCATTTCTCAATTAAAAGCATGTCATATTATTTGAACTAACATAACGTCCATAGCAATTGTTAAACTTAAGATCTCATACTACTGAAGAATTACAGTCCTCTCTGCCATCCCAACCACTAGTTTGTTTAAATGCATCTCTGCAGGCTGGAATTTCCCCTACCTTGTGTTAGATCAGAACTTCTATTACCCCAGGCTACCTAGGGACGATGGGAAATCCAATATATTTGGAGATACTTAAGTCAGTATCAACCATGTTTTTTATTCTAGCAGAAGCAATTATTTTCTACTGCTGTTAACTGCTAGAAGTCATTTGGGATGGGTGATCTAGATCTCCTTGCAAGCAAATAAATAGGTGCCTGAATGCTGTCAAAACTTACAAGATTTTTCCCCCTTTATCAAGGACTTTGAATAGAGAAAGATATCAATACTATGGCTTTTATGTTTCAACCTCCCCCCCCCAATTCAGAGGAATTACTTGATAAATACTACATTTTGTAATTAATATATAATTAAGTAATATGTTATAGCCAAATAAAACTAAATTTTATTTAAAGATAAATGGAAGAAAATCATGAGAATATTGTATATTTTTTATGAAAACTTCAACTTTTTTTCTTTTAGCCATCTAATTCAGAGAAGAAGAAGAAAGATGGCTGAAGAATCACATAGAATTGGAAGGCCCTTCCAAGCCATGTACAGGAATTTTGAAGATGTTTACCTGACATGCTCACTGCCTTGGGTTATTTGTAAAAATAGTAAAAGCAGGATAAATCAATCCATCAATCAAAAATACTGGGAACCCAGGAGCTAATCAGTTCCTGGGTAGGGAAAACCAGGAATGGACAATAGGCATGAATTTAGGCCAGGGACTGATTGGCCATTCATATATATGTCATTCACCAGCTTAACATTCAAGGAGAAAATGAAGATTTATTTAGCTTTTTCTCTTGGGAATGGATTGAATTGACTATTGCTAGAAATAAATATGATATACTCTTTCAAGTGACTAACAGCTCATTTTTGCTTTTTTTCTGGCAGGAAAATATGTGCAAAATAGATGGCTTGTGCTATGCAAAGGGTGATCTCAGTCTCACCAGCTCTTGTCTTTTTTGTGAGCCATCAATTTCCAAATTTACTTGGTCTATCAATGAAAGTAAGTCCTTTGGGCCTTATAAAATCAGGTGTTATTTATGATACAAAAATGCATTTAAGTGATTGAGTGTATTCTTGACTCAGAGAAGTAGATAGTGTATATTTCTAATATTTATCCAGGCTACAAAATTATTATTTTTGGAGAAGACAATCCTGATTTCTGCAAAGCCAAGCAGTTTAGACCTTGTCATTATATAGAGGTTTTCATTTTTTTAAAAACCATTATGAGACTCTATTCTGGTAATTGCTCTATTGCCAGAGAGGCAAAATGCATTCCAGCCTTCAGACCTCTTCTCAAAAAGTGTTGGGCTTTAGTGACAAATAGGGCTATTTCTAATATACCCACAGTTTAGCAGCCATCCTCCTTGTGTCAAGTTTCCAAAGGATGCCCTAATTAATTCATGAGCATCGAGCCAAATTTCAAAAGAAATCCAGGCATTTATTAGGAGCAACATTTCGGCAAGTACCCAAGCAGAGTCAGCTCTGCCCCCATGTAATTTATGGGCCCCTATGACCCTATTTCCCCCCTCCTCCCTGGATGTGTCATTAATCATATTCTCCAACGGAGTATGTTCATGGGCTGTAGAAACCACACCCCTCCTGCTTGCTCTGGTAACCAGGGATACAATCTGGAGAAAGGTATGTATGGAATGTACTTTAGGCGAGGCAGACGAGCAACTCCATCCATTCCTCTTGCTCCTGCTTATGGCAACTCGAAAGCAGACCTGGAATGCTTTTACAAGTTGACACCTTGATCTCCTGGAACATAGACTATGTAATTTTAAATGTAGTTTTAAATGAATCCATACAAGTGCATATTTTACAAAAAGACGTATTTCACAGTTAGCAGTGGTTCAGCAGGATTACAAATATTTCTGGTAAATTTTGAAATTATCCTTTGGTTCATATCTTTTTCTTCCGGGGCCTTCTGTCATCCATAGGACTTATTGAATCTAATAGATAAATAGGCTATATTTCTTGATTCTCACAGGGCCAAGTTGCCACTCCCAATTTTGGATGCTAAGTGAGGATTGCCTGTGTAGAAAATTAGGAGCCTTGTGACATGGGAGCCCCTAATTGGTTTGTGATAGATAGTAAGAGGAAATGATTAGAGAGCTGGAGATCCACGGAGTTGCACTGCCAGATTGCAAATGGAAACCACTCGAGATTAGTGAGTGTACTTAATCCATCAGTCTATGCCTTGCTGATACAAGAAGGAAGAACTACCTAGAGTTCAGTAAAACATAGAGTATTTAATGCAGTCTTAGTTCTGTGTGATTCTTGCTTCCTTGATCTTTAAAATGATTAATACAGAATTTTGGAAACTACATGAGGAATGTCCACGTTTATAGTGAATTAAATAAGACAACCACTTTAATTGATTCAGAATGCTGCTTCTCAGGTTTCTTGCCACCTTAGCTGTGTTGCCAGTAGATTAACCTTTTCTATCCTGTTTATATCTACTCTCCTGTTTCTTTCCAATCCTCCCACAATCATTCTGAAGAGTGTCAGGAGCTCAGTTTTGATAGGTCAAGAGAGATGTAGTCTTCTGAGAGTCTATGAAGAAACTGGGAAAGGAAGAGAAGGCAGCAGGCAAGGCAGCAAACAGCCTGTCTCATAAACAGCAAATTACCTGAGGGTCAGGATGAGTTAGAAATGTGGAAAAATATGTTTCAAAGTATTCAAACAGGACCTACCTTATAAAGCCATAAATGAGAAAGTCTGAAAAATTCCTATTTTATGTTCCAAGACTCTGAATTTATTCTGTATACTAAATTTGACCTTTCTGAATTCTGCCGTTTTTGGTTCCTTATTTTTGCAGCTTGATAGATAGGAAAATGTTGGGCTACACTCCCTGTTCAAATGGGAAAATGCAATCTCTCTACTTCCAACCTTGGGGGGAGGGACTGATCCTGGTGACTGATTGACCTTGTTCTCAAAATGCTAAAGGTAAACAAAGGTCCATCTGTAATAAAAGTGTGCTAGCTAGGTACTGGGTAAGCAGCAGAAACTGGCATGTATTGTCAAAAGGTTAGCAGTGTGGCCTTCATAGAAATTTGCTCTTCTAAGTCCGTTGTCACTCTTAGTGCCAGGGTCAGGGATGAGCAGGGCCTAGAGAACCAATGTAGGAAGATGAAAAATGATAAAGTGCAAGTACAAGTTCAAATCTAGGACGGAAATCACCTACACTTCTCTTACGTGGGATGGGTGCTTTTGGGGTGACAAATACCTTTATGGGAAGACGATTGCCCATAAAGTAATTGTGGTTATTTTGCATAACACTTTCTTGAAAAAAGTTGCTCAGTTACATGAAAATCTTGCCCCTCCATTGGCAGAATCCATGGTGGTGACTTGACATTGTAACTGAAATCTTTTTTAGCTTCATCAGAATCTGATGAACTAAACACGATCATTACTAACATGTTCTATTCTATTTGTTAATTAAGCATGTGCATAGGTCAGAAGGGACATGGCTGACTGGAACCCAAGATGGCCAATGCTTCATCTTGAGATAGGATGTTTCCTGCAGCTCTAGAGCACCCCATTGCTAAGAGAGTTTCTTAGAATTCAGCTGTATTGGTTCCTGGTGGCTGTGAGGACCTGGATGGATCACAGCGTGCTAAGCTGAAATCCTTGTAAAATGGAGTTGCTGGTTGGCAGAGATAGATTTGATTCTGGTTTTACTTCTTGATGGGTTGTTTTCCTCTAAAAGACTTGATCTTTGACAGCTGACCATAATATATAAAATCAACATCCACCACCGATCACAAGTACCACTTCAAAAACCACACAATATAATAAAAGGTAAAGGTTCCCCTCATACATACATGCTAGTCGTTCCTGACTCTAGGGGGCTATGCTCATCTCTGTTTCAAAACCGAAGAGCCAGTGCTGTCTGAAGATGTCTCCGTGGTCATGTGGCCAGCATTATTAAATGCTGAAGGGGCACAGAACACTGCTACCTTCCCACCAAAGGTGGCCCCTATTTTTTCTACTGCAGTTTTACATGCTTTCGAACTGCTAGGTAGGCAGAAGCTGGGACAGGAGCTCACTCTGTTATGTGGCGCTAGGGATTCAAACCGCCGAGCTGCCAACCTTTCTAATCCACAAGTTCAGCATCTTAGCCACTGAGCCACCATGTCCCTCTCACAATATAATAATGTTCATCAATTAATTATAAGTAAATTGAAGGTTTTTTTCCCAACTCAGCAAACTTTTAATTTATTATCAGGACAATTATTTAGATTTTTCTTTTTTAAAAAATTATTCACATGGTGCATTTCCAGCAGAAAAACACAATGTAAAATGTAGATTTAAACTGACTGAAGTTCTGGTAGGATTCTGACTGTAGAATTGGCCTTCCATTGGCTGTATTTTAAACTGCCGCTTTACATTCACCTCAGCCATCACACTCAGATTCAGATGTTAATCATTTTCTGCGATATGAAAATAAGATGAGAAGTTTTCTCCCACCATAAAAACCTGTTCATGCATTTCCACTCTCTGCATCATATTAGATAATCACTTGAGGGCTCATTTCAATTCTGATTTTTTAAAGGTTTTGTTGATTAGAAAAGGGAGAGAGAGAATAAAAAAAAATACAGCTGTAAATGTATTAATTTTATCAGATATGTTTAACCCCTTAAGTATCTATGGTGTTCTTCCAAGTTACTAGCTCAAATTGTTAAATTGCTTGTCATTTGCAATAAAATGTTTACAGTTTTTCTTAAATAAAACAGTATTCCCTAAAGTAACACCCCTCTAATTTTGGTTGTTTTTTATGTTTAATTTAGACAACCTGCCACCTGTGTTTCTGGCCCCATCCAATCAGCTTCTAACATTTGCAGGGGAAACTTTTGTTTATCAGTTGCAAGCAGTAGATCCTGAGAGATCAGCCCTGCTTTTTACTTTAGAAACTGGACCTCCAGAAGCCTCCCTCTCTCCTGCTGGCCTTCTCATTTGGCAGGTCCATTCTGGAGAAGAGAAGAGTTTTGAATTCACGGTATCTGATGAATGCAATGCACAAAGCAGACATTCAGTGCAGGTAGGAAGGAGATCTTAAAGTAAGGTAAAGGTAAAGGTTCCCCTCACACATGCATGCTAGTCATTCCTGACTCTAGGGGGCTGTGCTCATCTCCATTTCAAAGCCAAAGCACCAACACTGAAGGCATTTCCGTGGTCATGTGGACGACATGAGTAAATGCTGAAGGCACATGGAACGCTTTTACCTTCCCACCAAAGGTGGTTCCTATTTTTTCTACTTGCATTTTTTACAGAGATTTTACAATCCTTCAAAAACTAGTTTGTTGGTTCTTGATTAGTCCAATAATAGTTAATAATGTGTTATTGTCTTTAAAAAGCTAAGGCTCCAGGTGTTTTCAAGTGAGTGAATAGTATCATTCATGACAGTAATGATGAATTAATCTAATGAATATCCTGGAGAAAGTGAATCCCATATATTCAATGAATCAGAAAGAGGTCTGCATCGATTGCTGTCTGAAAGACCATTTTTTTGCCAAGCTGGTTAATGGTTAATTAATCCTCTTTAAAACTTGCTGTGTGCATGTGGATCTTTGAAGAAAAACACATTACATGACATAAGCAGTGTTTTTCAACCTTTTTTGTGCAAAGGCACACTTTTTTCATGAAAAAAATCACGAGGCACACCACCATTAGAAAATGTTAAAAAAAATTAACTCTGTGCCTATATTGACTATATATAAAGTAATTTTCCCATGGCACACCTTACACTATGTCACGGCACACTAGTGTGCCGCGGCACAGTGGTTGAAAAACACTGACATAAAGGACCAGGTTTTAGCCATAAAGGGAAAATTATAATTCATTTGCAATAATATTTTTATAGGAAAACCCCCCCCCCCCTTATACCATTACTCTGTAACCTTGGTTTCTTGGCCATGCTTTCCTGTTTTGTCCTTATAGCAAGCTATTCTATTAATTTTGCAGTAACATTTGCTAATAATGCAAATGCACAGGAGGAAGAAACTTACAGCTAAAAGAGGCTGGCTAACATGGATAATTGCTAAGGGAATTGTATAAAATAAATGTTAACTCAGATCACTAGATATAAAATTTATGCAGAATCTGGAGTTACATTCATTGAGCAGTCAAGACCAATCTATACATTATGCTAAGTAACCAGTTGCTTTTAAGAATGGCAAATGCAGAATTTGTCCTTTTTCCTTTGTGATGTCTAAAAGTCAACAACATCTTTATATCATGATGCTTTCTGTTTATTGACTCTTAACAGCCAGTAACAGAAGAACATTATAATGTTGTTATAAAGATTGTTAAAAGTTCTATCACGTGCCTGTGTTTTGTTTCTCATTATCATCTATGAATATTGGGAACATTTCCTGCTATCTTTCAGGGAATAAATCCACAAATCACTCTTACATATATCATTTCATAGGAACTTCAGTAAGTAGCCTTATTGTAAAGTAATAAAATGCATGCTTAAATACAAGACATTGTTGTCTTTTATAGATTTCAGTGAAGCCTTGTGGCTGCTTGAATGGTGGAACTTGCATCACCAACATTAACTTCCCTCCTGGTGTTGGGGAATATCTATGTATGTGTCCCAGTGAATTTGAAGGGGACCGTTGCCAAAACAGCTATAATCATTGTGAATCAAATCCATGTGGTATTGGTTCTTGTAGTGGTGGAGTAGAGAGCTACGAGTGCAAATGTCCAGCAGGTTGGAAAGGTGAGTTGTGTCCATAATCTCGTCTTTTCATGTTTTATTTTGACACAATTAGATTATAAATGTAGTATTCAAAATAAAAGTTGAGTATCATGGCAGAAATATTCATTTGATAAAGCCATTGACCCCCTAGCCAAAAAAAAGTTTTTTTCAAGGTAAGCATTTGATGGCAGCTGTTTGCAAATGGAACACTAAAAATGATAAGCTGATGTTATTTCAAGAGAGAAAAAGAAAAAGTTCGCCAATCAATATAAGTCACAGTATCGTGCATTTGATTTTAGGTTAGTGTGTTTTGTGAATCTAACTACTGTGTTTTGCAAGCTATTGTTTATAGTTTAAAACTGTATAAGGCTATTTGACATATATATATATATATATATATATATATATATATATATATATATATATATATATATATATATATATATATATATATATATATATATATATATATATATATATATATAAAAGATTTTTACAACCCCTGGTAAGCCCCAATTATGGGAGGAAGCTAACTAGTATAGATCTATTTCAAGCTATTTAGCTCTCATCAGCTAGCCATACCCTTACTGGGATTTGAACCTAGTATGGTTCAAATGTATGGTTCTATATAAGGCCTAGTATGCCTTATAGCCCAGGTTCAAATCCCAGTAAGGGTATGGCTCCCTTTATTTATTTATCAGCACAAACCAAAAAAAAACCACAAATATAACAAAGGCAACAGTAAAAATATTGGGTTTCTGTCGTGATGGACTCTTGTGACGAGCCGAATGACAGATGATGGAAGCAGTTAGCTTCCTCCCATAATTGGGGCTTACCAGGGGTTGTAAAAATCTAATAGATACCTTTCACCCTGGCTTCGCTGATAACGGATAAGAGCCTGTGGCCTAATGGCTAAGATCTCTGCCTGGTGTGCCTAGTATGCCTTATAGCCCAGGTTCAAATCCCAGTAAGGGTATGGCTAGCTGATGAGAGCTAAATAGCTTGAAATAGATCTATACTAGTCTCCCTTTATTTATTTATCAGCACAAATATATATATATATATATATATATATATATATATATATATATATATATATATATATATATATATATATATAAAATCCTGTTCATGAAATCCAATTCTTTGCCAAACATTAATACCAGAACTTCCATCTTCCAAAGTATATGGAAGAACAATGTTAACTCATAGCTCATTTGTCTTCAAAATGTGTTTAGCATAAGTAGAAATAAGGACAACCAAGAGCTTTTATGCTCTTTTGAAGGAGAAAAACTAAAATAATAACATGGTACTGAAATTAGGGTTGTTTTGGCTGCCAGTTTAGAGGCCCAACACAAATGGAACACAAGACTGATGATGTAATAGCAGAGCGGTTAGCTCAGATCTATGGTTGGTAATAATACATTGGCACAATGTTTTTCCTATTCTGCTTCTAAAAGCTGGGTACCACCTAATTCACAAATCTAGAAGCAGCTAGTTTAAGTCAAAGTACAATGAAAATCAAATCCTGTGAGATTGTGTGAAGCTCTTCACTGCAGTATTTTTAAAAGCCATCCCTATTTCCCCATAAACTTAAATTTAAGTAATTGCTTTCCAACATTTTCATTGGATGCTAGTCTGCTAATTTTGTTTTCTTTGTCCAGATCAACATAGTGATAAGATATTGCCTGCTAAGAAAAAGAAAGACACCTGCTTCAATTACTCTCCTTTTTCTAGTTGATTTAAATAAAATATTCATTGTTTCAGCAGCTGCTTCCTGAGCTGAAAATAGCAAACATGAGGAAAATGGGGGGAGGAATAAAGAAATGATTGAGAGGCATTCCTATTTCATTCAGTAGTTTAATAGCAGGTGAAAAATTATACACGAGTGGAGCTGAAAACCAGCTGAGAAGTAGATGATTTTACTCCAGGGCAGATTCTGTTACAGCAATAAAGCTTCTTGAAGTTGTGTTTGTCTCAATTCCCCAGAAAACCATCAATAATCTAATGAGCAGGTAACATTGCACTGCTCAAGTGACAAGACGATTATGGCATCACACCTTTGCAAAAGATAGCAAACAGATAGTAGTAACAAAACACTTGCTCTTCAGAGATTACTTTAAATATCATCCCTAGAGAAGCTCGTTACTAAAAGTGTAGGAAGCACTGTTGTGCATGCAAAACTACCACTGCATTCTAAATCCCAATTTTACTATCACTGACAGGATGATAGTAATTACAGATGTGCACAGGGGAACAAGCAGAAGGCAAAGATTAAAAATGAGCACGAGCAATGGAAATGTCTACACAGAATACAGGCCCAGAGTGCATCTTTTGTGGTTTAAACTTCCATGAACAGGTTCTCCTGTTGGGACCTCATTCCAAATCTATTTTGGGATATTCAAAGTATTTAGTGCATATGTTTGCTATCAGTCCTTAATAGCAGTAGAAAAACACAAATACACATGTAAAACATAAGCTTCAGAGTGAACCTTGTTCATCAAAACATTTCTTCACTCCGTGAAAAGCGCACACAATTTACTGCATTGCTTCAGTGGTATATATTGATTGAGAAAGCATTGGTGACCAAAAGAACATGTGCATTTTCCCAGCTGTGAAGATCAGATGGTCATAGACAATTAGTAACTAGTTGTCATTATTTACTTGCATCAAATCTGAAAATGTGTTAACATAAACAGTTGGATTTATGTTCCAGCAAAAAGATTATAACATGGACAGTTAACAGATAAGTATCCTGGAGAGTTATCTCAATTTGTTTTCTTTTTAAATGAAACAATCACATGGGACAATAAAGAGAATCCCTGCTAAGACTATGGCTTTTTGATCTATACTACATATGTAAATTATCTTCCTATGATTAACCTTTCTGTAGCCAGAGTGCTTCATTTTTATTACTGGCTTGTATTTTCTCCATCTGTATCTATGTTTGGAAGGGCTGGGAACCAAAAATAAGGAGGACTAATTCAACATTTAAGTCCTTCACTTCAACCTTCTAAACATATATACCAAGTATCTTGCACACTTTTACAGTTTTCTACCTAGTAGTACTGTATACACACTAATTTTTAGCTGCCCAGTTGTGTCCAGAATTTTGGGATATTCAAAGTATTTAGTGCATATGTTTGCTATCAGTCCTTAGTAGCAGTAGAAAAACACAAACACATGTAAAACATAAGCTTCAGAGTGAACCTTGGCATCCTTGTTATTTTTTCCTAGTGTAATAAATATTTTGGATTCCTCAACTAAGTCTTAATGTTAGAACCATAATATTAATGAGTTCTATGTTATTCACATTTTCCTGCACTGAGCTCTCTATTTCAGTACCTGTTTTAGCAGGTACTGTTTTACCTGTTCTGCTTGTTTTCTAGCAGATCTGGCACCTGTATATTTTTTCAGTTTTAACTTGGTTCCCTGAATCAAGCATTCCTTCATTCCTCAGTAACTTTTTGGCAATTTTTATATCTTTTTGTCTTCTGAGAACGTTGTTAAAATTTCCTTTTGGACTAAAATCCTGAAGTTCTTTGACTTATCTTTAAGCAAAAATATTGTGGGGGCTAATGCATAAATTTGAAGAGATTCTTTTAGTAGCAGGTTAAACTCATCCATTGTTCCTAAGATTTTTACTCACCAAAGATGGTTGGGGGGATTCATTTTTCATGTTTTTAATACATGCATGCATGCATGCATGCATACATACATACATACATACATACATACATACATAAATATGTGTGTGTGTATATATATATGTATATATATTTAGTGTCACAACCCCTGGTATGCCCCAATTATGGGATGAAGCTAACTGCTTCCATTATCTGTCAATCGGCTCATCACAAGAGTCCATCACGACAGAAACCCAATATTTTTACTGTTGCCTTTGTTATATTTGTGTTATATTTGTGCTGATAAATAAATAAAGTGAGACTAGTATAGATCTATTTCAAGCTATTTAGCTCTCATCAGCTAGCCATACCCTTACTGGGATTCGAGCCTGTGCTATATTAAGACTTCTGTCTACATGTTACAGAGAATGGAAGTAGTGATCTTCCTCCCATATTTGGGCATCTAATAAAATTTAATAGATACCTTTGTATCTATTAGAAATCTAATAGATACCTTTCACCCTGGCTTGGCTGATAACGGATTAGAGCCTGTGGCCTAATGGCTAAGACGTCTGCCGAACATGTAATATAGCCCAGGTTCAAATCCCAGTAAGGGTATGGCTAGCTGATGAGAGCTAAATAGCTTGAAATAGATCTATACTAGTCTCCCTTTATTTATTTATCAGCACAAATACAATATATGTAACAAAAAGGCAACAGTAAAAATATTGGGTTTCTGCCTGGATGGTCTCTTGTGATGAGCCAAAGGACAGAGAATGGAAGTAGTGATCTTCCTCCCATATTTGGGCATACCGGGGGTTGTAAAATCTTTTATATATATCTTTTATGTATATGTATGTGTATGTGTATGTGTATGTGTATGTGTATGTGTATGTGTATGTGTATGTGTATGTGTATGTGTATGTGTATGTGTATGTGTATGTGTATGTGTATGTGTATGTATATGTATATGTATATGTATATGTATATGTATATGTATATGTATATATGCATATATATATGTGTGTGTGTATATATATATCTATATGTATATATATTTAGTGTCACAACCCCTGGTAAGCCCCAATTATGGGAGGAAGCTAACTGCTTCCATTATCTGTCAATCGGCTCATCACAAGAATCCATCACGACAGAAACCCAATAGTTTTACTGTTGCTTTTGTTATATTTTGTGGGTTTTTTTTATTTGTGCTGATGAGCACAAATAAAAAAAAATATTTATCAGCACAAATAAAAAAACACACAAAATATATGTATATATGTATATATATGTGTAGAATGGAAGTGTGATCTTCCTCCCATATTTGGGCATACCAGGGGTTGTGACTTTAAATATATACCTTTCACCCTGGCCTGGCTGATAAGGAGTCGAGCTCTGTAGCTCAATGGTTAACACATCTGCCTAAGAGGCAATAGAGCACAGGTTCGATTCCCAGCAAGGGTATGGCTAGCTGATGAGAGCTAAATAGCTTGAAATAGATCTATACTAGTCTCCCTTTATTTATTTATCAGCACAAATATAACATATATATATATATGTATGTATGTATGTATGTATGTATGTATATGTATATATGTGTATGTATGTGTGTGTGTGTATATATATACACACAGACATACACATATATATATACATATACATATACATATACATATACATACATACATACATACATACATACATACATATTCCCAAAAACTTGGGTATGGCTAGCTGATGAGAGCTAAATAGCTTGAAATAGATCTATACTAGTCTCCCTTTATTTATTTATCAGCACAAATATAACATATATATATATATATATATATATATATATATATATATATGTATGTATGTATGTATGTATGTATATGTATATATGTGTATGTATGTGTGTGTGTGTATATATATACACACAGACATACACATATATATACATATACATATACATATACATATACATATACATACATACATACATACATACATACATACATACATACATATTCCCAAAAACTTGGGTATGGCTAGCTGATGAGAGCTAAATAGCTTGAAATAGATCTATACTAGATAGATCTATACTAGTCTCCCTTTATTTATTTATCAGCATAAATATAACATATATATATATATATATATATATATATATATATATATATATGTATATATATATATATATATATATATATATATATATATATATATATATATGTTATATTTGTGCTGATAAATAAATATATGGCCTATATAAATATAAATATAAATATAAATATAAATATAAATATAAATATAAATATAAATATAAATATAAATATAAATATAAATATAAATATAAATATAAATATAAATATAAATATAAATATAAATATAAATATAAATATAAATATAAATATAAATATAAATATAAATATAAATATATAAATATATTTATATATAGCCTATTCTGTTCATTTAGTTGTTTAATGTTTATCATGGGGAAAGTACACACTGCAGTTGATATTTTGACTGAGTCCCCACTGGACCTGAAAATGTAATACAATAGTCTGTCTTGAGATATCAGGCTCAGTAGAAAAATATTTGATGGGTTCAGAAATATATTTTCATATTCTGTCCTCTTAATTATCTCACTGTCCCTAGCTGAAACAGCAATCTGTTCAGAAATTGTTTAGAGTGAGCTGAACTTTCTCTGCCATATAACTATAAGCAAAAGGTAGTGTTTCCTTGTGTGTGTTTTAACATAAAGCAAAATGAAAATAGACTATGCTCAAAGTTTTTATATAATTCTGAGAGCTGATGGAAGGAGAACAATAATTAACCCTCTCTGCTTTTCAATTGTTTTCAACCAGTGGAATATATATTAAATTTAACATTGGAAACAATGATAATTATAACAAATATAATTTATAAACACATGCCAGTTGCCAAGTGCCTGAATTTATATCATGTGATTGTGGAGATACTGTGATGGTCATAAGTAACCAGTAATGAGTCCTTTTTTATCTAAGTGTGAGGACCAGTCATGAGTCCCATTGTAACTTCAAATGATTGTGAAATTAATGCTTATAAGTTGAGGACTACCTCTATAGTCACAAAAAATATTTTGGTGAAGTCAGATTCTTTTTTTAACTTCATTATTTAAAAAATAGAAATGTTTTTTTTAAAAAACGTAGATTACTGACAAAGTAATTATGAAATAGTACATTGCTGGACTATTTCACTTTTTTAAAAAAATAAGTATATTATATAAACACACACACACACACACACACACACCTCTTGTCTAAAATTAGAAATATTCTCTATATCAAGCAACTATTCTACCTACTATTCTACCGTAGAACTATCGATGAAGCTTTTAAATCATCATTACCTTAACAAATAGTTTCATAAAACTGTTTCTAAGATAATAGTTTCATATTTCAATTATTCTTTAATTTGTACTAATTATATTTTTCTAATTATTGTTTTTATAATTTTTTTAGATTGTAGTTTTACTTTATTATATGTCATCTAAGTCACTTCTAGTGAGATGGGCAACTATCTTTTTTAACAAAGGAAGAAACAAATAAACTGCTTTCTTTCTTTCTTACAAGTGTTAGATCTGCAGTTCATGTATCATTTTGTACAGGTTCCATCATGGAAAGCTTTGTCAGCTCTTTTCTTTCTTTCAATCAAACTGATATTAAAACCTGAGGACTAATTTGTAGACCACAATTACATAATTCCCAGTAGTATTTTCAGCACAAATGTCATATGCCTGAAGGGGTGATAATAAAACATAGTTTTAGGAGTATATTAGTTATATTTGCGTGTTAACATTCACAGTTTTACATTTGGGGAAGCAGTACATTAGCGGCACTAGACAATTACAACATCAGGTGAATCTGTTGGGGGCCTTTCAATGACAAATGACCGACATCTTCACCAATTCTATTTCTGGGAAGTCTGCCTAATGTGTATGAAGATTTAAGTAAAGGATTAAACAGCAGTAGCAACATCTTTCTATTTATTAACCTAAGCTTTATTTTTTGCCACAGGGCATACTTGTCAAGAGGATATAAATGAATGTGAAGCAAATGCTTGCTTTCCTGAGGTCTCTTGCACAAATACTATGGGGTCTTTTGAATGTGGCAGCTGCCCTATTGGGATGAAAGGTGATGGTAGAAATTGCAAGTGTGAGTATTTTGTAACTGATGTTACAGTAATTAAGGAAACAATTGTAATGGGTTCAACCCCAAAATAAATTTTGTGAGTCAAAATAATGCAATATTTGTGTCTTTGTTCATTTATCTACCTACCTACCTACCTACCTACCTACCTACCTACCTAGCCAGCCAGCCAGCCAGCCAGCCAGCCACCCACCCACCCACCCACCCACCCACCTACCTACCTACCTATCCATATATACATATATACATATATATATGGATTATCTCAATATAATCAAATGTATCTTAAAAAAGAAAGGGAGGGTTTTTCAATGAAAATTTGCTGAATAAGAAAAGTGTGTAATATAATTTGAACTGAATTGAAAATAAGATAAATACTGGACTGGCATTAATCGAAGCATATTCTGAATGTGTATGTGTGTGTTCATTTGTCTTATTTACACAGGATAAGCACAAATAAGGTAGATCATATGGCATGATAACCAGACAATTTGCCCAAAATGTGTTTTGCTTATGAATATCCACATATTTTTATTTTTGTAGCATGGAAACTATAATGCTGCTTATCATGATAAGTTGTCTAAACAATAGAGATTTTCAGTATGCTGTATTCTATATCATGTAATACTATCCACCTTTCTGCAATATGACTATGCATATAAGGGACATTTAATGCCTTCACCGAGAGACATGAGAAAATGAAGACATGACACATAAGTAGCAATTTACTGAATCTAACATTCATTTGCAGTCTCCTCTGGTCATCCTGATCCTGAGATGGGAACTTATCAAAACACAGGGAAGACAGAAAGGCTAAGACCTAATCTGTTAGTAGAACATTGATGTAGTCCAATATTATTTAGCTAGTTAACTTAAACATTAGTAATGATGCTTTGATATTATTCTTCCCTCTTTTATTAAAATGTATTTCTGAATACATTGTAAAGTTTTCCTCTAGAGTCTTTCAAAGTCTTTCCAAACTTTAAACATGATAGCTTTACATTATCCTTGTTTTTAATTGTTGCTTCTGTTAAATACAAGTTTATTATTTCTTCAGTAAATCAATAAAAGTTGTTAAACAACTTTATGAGATGAACAGCACTTTTTAGATTAACCCCATCCTCAAGGAAAAAAATGCCCAGAGAATCCTAAACTAGTGTTACAGAGGAAGTTCAATAAATCGTTTGCTTCATTATGCATAAAATAATTTATGAATGCTCCTGAGGATGTAATCGCCTGCCTCCCTGGTTTTTCTATTCATGTATACCTGACTATTAACCTTCAATGTAGAAAACAATTAAATGAACTATCCAAGAGCATTCTTCTTCTTCTTCTTCTTCTTCTTCTTCTTCCTCCTCCTCCTCCTCCTCCTCCTCCTCCTCCTCCTCCTCCTCCTCCTCCTCCTCCTCCTCCTCCTCCACATTTTTGTTCATTATACAAACAACAGGTTATGTATGGAGACAAAAACAATGGCTTACAGCTGAAAAATCCTAGAAAACATGAACAATCTGTTGTAATATTGATTCAGTCTTTCCTTGGTTTACAGTTTTATCTTACAGAAACTATTTTCTAGTCTTTGCCTCGTTTCAGGACATTTGTGGCTGCCTTGAAGTGTTTTTTGTGTTCTTCTGTGAATTAATTCTGTTAAGCATGACTGGAGAAAGGAAGATTCAATTAATGCTTAAGTAAAATCCTGCCCTTAACTGAAATGTGGTTGTTTATTTGCACACTCTCAAGATTTTAAAATGCTTCATCTGATACAGCAGTTGTACACCACTCATTTAAATTACCTTACAGAAGTAATGAAAGTGGTTATTGGTTGCAAAATTCTTTTTTCATAGCAAAAGTTCAGTGACATTGGGAAAGAAAGTAAAATTTGCAGATCTGAAATATGATGCTTCTGTATGCCTGGCTTAAATTTGGGGAAAGATCCCCTTATGCTAAACCAATCAACTCATTTTGATTTAAACAATGGTTCCTCCCTTTAATGCAAACCAGGTTCCACTATGTACTATATAGCAGGCTAGAAAGTCATGAAGCTACAGGAAAAGTAGAAAGGCTCCCAATCCACTTCTATGCTATATCTGATCTATCCAATGTTATACTGTCACTTTTTGCACTAGGAACTTAAAAAAAAACCATTTTGTCCCTTGTTTCTTAAGTCAGAGATAGGCAATGTAGAATTTATGGGCCCAGGACTTACTGTCCACCAGACCTGTCTCATTTGATTTTTAAAGAGACTCTTTTCAAAATGAAAGATATTAAAAGAAAGTAGCCAAACTGCAAAGCAAAGCACCAGTAGCATCATATTTATTTATTGGTATGTCTTGAGAAGTCTTTACTGAAGCCCCTTTGAAATTCTAGGTAGCATCTGAAAGACTAAGCCACCTTTAGTGATTCACCTTGTCCGTGAATAGTAGCTGTGTTGTTCATTAGCAAATTCCCATGACAACTCTGCATCTAACACAAAGTCTCAAAATTCCAAATGTGTTCCAAAGATTAGCATACCCCTGTACTTGGTGGCAGCAGTCTTAAATAAAGATAATCAACGTTTCATCAGTCAAAGACTGCAGAATATGATTACAACACAACACTGAAATATATACACTTCAGTAGCTAAGGGTTCCAAAGCAGTGATATTAGAAAACAATAAAAGAGCCGAGGTGGCGCAGTGGTTAAATGCAGCACTGCAGGCTACTGCTAGATCAGCAGTTCAGCGGTTCAAATCTCACCAGCTCAGGGTTGACTCAGCCTTCCATCCTTCCGAGGTGGGTAAAATGAGGACCCGGATTGTTGGGGGCAATATGCTGACTCTCTGTAAACCGCTTAGAGAGGGCTGAAAGCCCTATGAAGCGGTATATAAGTCTACTGCTATTACAATGTGGAGTTGTGTTCTGTTGCTAGAAAATAGGCATTGGGCTACAAAATCAGTATTTCCCACCCTAGAATTTGATTTGATTTAGCACAGTTGCATCAGAATTACATTTCTTTGTTCATCAGATTGTAGTGGTTTTTCTGTTATGATTGGCACTTCATTGTCATCTGAATTTTCCTGAGGATGGGGTAATCTAAAAACTGCTCTTCAACTCATAAAGTTGTGTAACACCTTGAAGAAATAACAATCACATCATGCCAGAAAAGGAGTGGGGGGGACTATTGAAATTCTTTTGCCTATGTAAGATATATTATGTAAACTATATACAGTGAATCCCCTCTTCCTCCTCTTTCTAAAATTTACCCAGGGTTCTTGAAAACTTTTATTAACTTGAGCACAACCATGACTTTCTTCCATTTGAATTAACATATTCATACATACCTTCCCAATAAAGCTAGCCAATAGCTAATTGCTTTCAAACATGACTACAAGTGGAACATTCATTCTGTAACTTACTAGAGGAAATTAATATTTTAAATGGTCCCTGATTGACAATTTAGTTGATTTACTTCTTTGAGCACATCAAGCCATGGTATCCAAAGTACTCTTCTTGAGCCAGCTGCTGCCTGGAGTTAGTGTGGTATAGTTTGGCAATTGTCCATGGGTAGGCAGATGGAGTCAAGCCAGCATGATTTTCTTTTAGAATTGGTCAAGCGAATGTGTTACTCATTACTCCAGCTGTACACCTGCCGCTAGTTTATAAGCCATTTGAATTGTTTGCCTCTACTTCTGGATCTTCCACTATATGTGGATATTAAATGAGATCCTGTTCTAATGAAATCCCAGATGCTAACTCATTCAATTTCTTTGATTCCACAAACAGGGGGGGGGGGATAAATAACCTGGAAGATAATGTGATGTGATATGATGTTAGCATTCACCTCCATCAATAATCAGAGCAAAAACAAATGCCATGCCTTTTTTCACCTCCACTCTCTATCATTGCAGCTGAAGACTTTGCTGACAGAATAGAAGCTTTCATTACTGATCATCATAATATCAAAGGTGAATGGAAAACAAGTGAAAGTAAACAGCTTGAGAAAGGCCAAGAAGCAAGGACTTTGTCAGCAATTAAGTATGTTAATACCAGCAAGGTCCATGGTAAGTATAGTATAATTAGATGGGTGTCAAAGAGTTCTGCTCCAAGCTGTCAGCTTTTATGTGAAACTATTTTCCAAAGCAGTCACTGCATATCAACCTAAAAAGAGAGAGTTTGAACACAGCACAAAGATAACTTTTAAAGAAAGTTTGTACAATGAATAGAGCAGACAATCAAAAGGCAAACAATCAGCTGTGGCTACGGTTCTTAAAAAGTTATTTGAGAAGATTCAATGTTGATGTTATGTCTCAGCTCCACTTGGGATGTGCCCATCTTGTTAGATCAATTATATCTACTAACTAACAAAATATAAAATATCCAGAATAGAACTCAATTAGGAAAAATAAATTGCATTAGACTCCGAGCATTATGGAGATCTGGTTGGGCCATGAGGGGGGTGTTCCCCTTAGTGAATTATGCCCACCAGGCTTCTGGGCGTTTCACCAGCCGAGATCCCAGGGCAGGGGCGGAGGGGGGGGGTGGTGGTTATTAGGGAAAGTCTCGGACCTCAGGAGGTCACTGTGCCTCAGAGAGGCAGGTGGGAGTCCCTTTTTGTGAAATGGGGCCTTGGAGTTCAGGTGGGCCTTTTTGTTATGTACCTGTCTCCCTGCTACATTTCATCAGCGCTGCCGGAGCTGCTGGATGTGTTAGCTGGATTGGCTGTTGATTTCCCCAGGCTTATGATCCTGGGGGATTTCAATCTGCCTTCCATTGGCGAGACATCTGAGTCAGCTCAGGAGTTCATGGCTTCCATGACGGCTATGGACCTAACTCAGTTAATTGAAGACTCCACCCATAATGGGGGACACATGCTCGACCTGATTTTTATCTCTGGGCAGTGGATGAATGTTCTAGATTTAGGGGATATTTCTATCCAACCCTTGTCATGGTCGGATCATTTCCTCATCAGGCTTAACTTACATACTGCTACCCCTCACTGCAGGGAGGCAGAACCGACTAGATGGTTCCGCCCCAGACGCCTGATGAACCCTGAAAGGTTCCTGATGGAGCTTGGGACTTTTCCTGAATCCCTTGCTCACAACTCGACCAAAGCTAGTGAAATCCTGGGATAGGGCTGCCACTGGGGCTTTGGATCGTGTTGTGCCTTTGCGGCCCAGGTAGCTCCCTGGTTTACCAAGGAGCTCCTGGAGATGAAACACTGGAAAAGATGCCTAGAGAGTGGTTGGAGGGCCAGCCAGTCTGAATCTGATCGAACACTAGTAAGAATTCATATTAAATCCTACTTAGTGGCGATAAAAGCGGCAAAACGACAACATTTTTCCACTCTTATCGTGTCCGCAGATAACTGCCCAGCCACCCTGTTTAGGGTGACCCACTCCTTATTTAATCAAGGAGCTGGGAAAGACCCCTTGCAGGGTAGGGCTGAAGAATTTATTCAGTATCTGCAGGATAAAATCACTCTGATCCGGACAGGCTTGGTCTCTGACTGGGTAGATTCAGGCGAGTCGACAGGGATGAATCTTGTGGAGACCATCTGGGATGAGTTTGACCCTGTGACCCCCCGAGGGCATGGACAGGATTATGGGGAGACTCAGTGCTACCACTTGTGTGCTGGACCCATGCCCCTCTTGGTTAGTCTCAGTTTCCGGGAGGTGACACGAGGCTGGCTCCAGGCAATTACCAATGCTTCGTTGAGAGAGGGGTTCTTTCCCAGCACCTTGAAGGAGGTGGTGGTGAGGCCCCTCCTTAAGAAGCCTTCCCTGGACCCAGCTTCTTTAGCCAACTATCGTCCGATCTCCAATCTTCGCTTTGTAGCGAAGGTTGTTGAGAGTGTGGTAGCACATCAGTTTCCCCAGTCTCTGGATGAAGCTGTCTACCTGGATCCGTTTCAGTCGGGTTTCAGGCCCAGATACAGCATGGAGACAACATTGGTTGCGTTGGTCGATGAACTGTGGTGGGCCTGGGACAGGGGCTGCTCCTCTGTCCTGGTCCTATTAGACATCTAAGTGGCTTTCGATACCATCGACCATGGTATCCTACTGCCACGACTCGGAGGGTTGGGAGTGGGGGCCACCGTTTTACATGGTTCTCCTCCTACCTGTTGGATTGGTCGCAATTTGTGTTGACTGGAGGGCCGGGATCGACCCTGAGGCACGTCACTTGTGGGGTGCCCCAGGGGTCGGTTCTCTCACCCCTCCTGTTCAACATATATATGAAACCACTGGGTGAGATCATCCGTGGTTTTGGGGTATGGTATCATCAATATGCTGATGATACCCAACTTTTCATCTCTACCCCAAACCACCGAAATGATGCTCTCGACGTGATGTCCCGATGCCTGGAGGCTGTGCGGATCTGGATGGGGAGGAACAGGCTCAAGCTCAATCCCTCCAACACTGAGTGGCTGTGGTTTCCGTCATCCCGATTTGTGCACCTTGTTCCATCTTTGATGATAGGGGGAGAAATTTTAGCCCCCTCGGAGAGGGCCCGCACTCTGGGCATCCTCCTGGATATGCAGCTTAGTTTAGAAGAACACCTGACGGCCATGACCAGGGTGGCCTTTTACCAGGTTTGCCTGGTACGTCAGTTGCGCCCCTTTCTGGATCAGGATGCTCTGTGTACAGTCACTCATGCCATCGTCCTTTCTCTCCTGGACTAATGTAACGGTCTCTACATGGGGCTGCCCTTGAAGAGCACCCGGATGCTTCAACTGGTCCAGAACGCGGCTGCGTGGGTTATAATTGGTGCCCCTAGATGCTCCCATGTTACACCACTGATTGCCGGTTGTCTTCCAGGTGCGATTCAAGGTACTAATTATGACCTTTAAAGCACTCCATGGCTTAGGCCCACGATACCTGCGAGACCCCCTACTGCCACTGGTAGCCTCCCACTATCCAGTGCGATCCCACAGAGTTGGCTTCCTCAGGGTGCCGTCGGCCAGACAGTGTCAGCTAGCGACCCCCAGGGGGAGAGCCTTCTCTGTGGGAGCGCCTTCCCTCTGGAATGAGCTGCTCCTGGAGCTTCATATAATTCCTGACCTCCAGTCCTTCCGACGCGCCCTAAAAAGTTGGCTTTTCCAGCAAGCCAGCCTGGCCTGAACAAAACAAAATAAATTGTTGATCATTGTTAATTTTAATTTAATTTTTTTTAAAAAAAAATGTTATTTTCAATTCTAATTGGGTTTGTTTGGGATATTCTATTTTTTTTAAGTTTTGTATTATGTGTTTCTTTTAATGTTGTATGCTGCCCTGAGTCCTTGGGAGAAGGGCAGCATATAAATCTAATAAACCAAACAAACCAACCAAACCAAACCTATTGTCAATGGTTTGGATTTTTGCCTTAGCCTTTGGTTTGGAGTCATAAGTCATACCTTTCCTTTCTTCTTTGGAGTCATAAATAGCACTCTTCTGGGTTTAAACAAAGACATAGTACAGTATCTTGTTTCTAACTATGAAATCTTTAGAAAACCTTCAAGCAAAACAACATCATTTTCCCATTCTTACTTCCCAGAAAGTCATCTCTTTGGAAACAATTGTATGTGAGACCATGTATATCTTATGCTGGGTGGTTTTGCACATTGCACTAAGCATCTTACTTGCTTTTTTATTGTATGAGCCCAATAATTCAGTTTGTAAGCTTTTTTATGGTTTAAGATGATATATGAATCTAGTTAGTTGTGGGTGTATTCATAATTGAACACAGTGTATGAACCAAGTAATTACCTGCAAATAATAAAGTCCCAAATGAATTCTTCTTTTTTGTAAATTAGTCACTGAAATGGGAAGAAAGGGAAAATAAATATGATTTTATCCTGTCTTTTTCCTCTGAATCACCAGTTGGATTCACACAATTACTAGGTCATGGTTTAGTTAACTTTGATTTAGTTAATAAATCATACTTGGACAGTTTTAATGACACTAAACCATATCTCTTATATATATCATAAAGTCAGGGTTGAAACAACATATAAAGTAAAAGGTAAACAAATCATGATATGGGTATGGATAATGCATTGTATGGCCTGTTTCACAATATCTTCACCTTCTGGATGATTCTACAGCTATATTGTAAATGAGTTAAAAGCAGAGTGAGGGAGTTTAAAGGAGAAAACTTCAGGCAAGAAGTGGTTGACTTAGCATGACTTCCTCCACTCTTTCTTCTCTATTACAAAACAACCCTTCCACTAGATGCCTCACAAAGGAGAGAAGGCCTCTAGGAATTCATTATGTAATCCTGCAGAGAACTGTGTAGTTTGCCCCCTGACTAATGAAACTTCTCCACCTAGGTGTTCCTAGCAGTGAAGAAAAGTCAATTTCACCCTTGATAAATGCCACACACTTTCTAATTCTAAACTTTACAACATGTAATTAGAGGGCTAATAAATCTTGCCTTAATGAGAAACAGCTGGTTGATATGTGGTGCCTTTAGGGTTTTCTTATACTAGGCACACAATTTGGGAGCCTCTAGCATTAATTATGTTTTGAAAGAATAAAAGGATCAGAAAGCCTTAGCCAGTGCTGATATTTGCTCCCTGGTTTATTTTTAAATTAGCAATGGTCTTGGATGTTCCTTCAGGTCATGCAGGAGTCCTACCATCTCTTACTAACTGTGCTAATAGACCTTGTTTTCCTGGAGTGCTGTGTATTGACCGCAAACCTCCAAAGACTGGATACTTCTGTGGCCGATGTCCAATAGGTCTATATGGGAATGGACGAATCTGCACAAAAGCATCTAGACCAGGTACTTTTCTTTCATTTCAGCAGAACTGAACTAGCTTTGTCAACATATTTGCTGCAACATCATAATCATTTCATTATACCAGAAAAAATATAAGAAACTATTTGTACTTCATCAACAGTTTGTATATAGCCCAGTATTACTTACCAATCTCAATACTACATTATTAGTAATGATAGTAGAAGCTAGTAGAAACACAAGGATTGACAAAACTACATATGGGGATTAAAATAATCCATACCTCCAGAAACCAGATCTTTATTGTTCTTTGAAAAGATAAATGTGTATGTGTGTAGGGGGGCATTATATGGATTTTGGGGAGCAAAATATTCCACCAGGATGGGGTAACTATTGTTTAAGCAAATGATTACTTACATTTTCCCATCAAAACTGGAACTCACAGTCCAGAATCAATGACCACTTTTAAATTAGAAAAGACAATTGATTTTCTGTTTTAAGCCCTGTAGAAATACAGTGACTGTTGTTTTATATAGGTTCCAAATTAGAAGGGTACAACTTGGGATTTGAAAACAGTTATATTTTTTCATATATATTTTGTATATTTTGTCTGGAACTGAAGAAAAGTTGTTGTAGAATTGAAAGGAAAACTTCTAGGGCATTGTGACCAACTTCTTACTTGATGCAGGAATTAGAAAGCAAGAGCATCTGCAAATACACAAGTTCCTACCTTAATTCAATTATTATTGAATTCTTATTTACTATCAAAATGTTTCTCCTACTGTTCAACTACAATCTATGCTTCTGTAAAAAAAAATCAGAGAAACATCTGGCTTTCAAATGTTACAAAATTCTGTGCCACCATGGGTAAAGTTGTTCAGCAATATCTGAAAAGCTACAGATGCTCTACTCCTGCTTAAAGATATTTGATCTAGTCCTTCTAGATCACAGGTGTCAAACTTGCCATACCATGTTATCATCATGTGACGTTTTGTGACCTTTTCCACATTCACGGAGCTGGGATGGGCGCCATGCCCGCCAGTTTGACACCCCTGTGTAGAATCTAGATGAAACAACAAGGATACTGTTGGTATGTGATGGATCTTTACAGTATTTCACATCCTCATAATTTGTATTCTTATTTGTGGAATATAAACCCACAGGATGAAAATCATAGCACAACGTGTGCTTTAAAGATGAGCTTGAAGTGCTTCCAGTCTTAGGCAAGCAAAAAATTTTTTGTCTTTTCTAAAGCACCTCATCCTTTTTCAGTTTTCCAGAGAGTCTGAATAAATATGTGCCTGCTTTAGGAGTCATATTAAATATAATGAGTTAAACAAGTAGATCTTTTTAAGCTTATGCAGAAACCTTTGGGAAAAGGTCTGCTTTAATGAATTACAAAGAAGTGCAGGGCCAATGCAAGTTCTAAAGGTGTTCCTCCAAATCATTTTCAAAGCATACAGAATTCTAGAAGACAATACACTTCCAGCTAACTTTTCCTAAAGCTCTTCAAATTGAACAGAAATATTCCATACAGAATTGCAAACATGAAGTAACCCATTTCTTTAAAATCCAAGGAAAAACTGACAACTTTTGCCATTGTCAACCTTGCTTCCTTCCTCCTCGTTTATACTTCTTCAGGCTATAACTGTACCAATGTCACCCATCCATAAGTGAAGAAATAAATGGCAGAGAGCAACTTGTAATTAAAACATTCAATCTCTCTGTAGTATGTTGCAAAAAGTCTGCCTTTAGGAGTTTCCAAACATCACATCTTTTACTAATCTTTGAATGTGGAGAATGAATAGAATACTGAAGAGAAGTCTTTCTATAATTGTAGACTGGAGGAATCAAAATGAGTGAGCTGAAAGACGGAGCCATACAATTTTGTTTCCCCAGCTTTTTTTTTAAAAAAAAAAACTTTCTTCCCAGTTCTTGAAGGATACACAGAATTTAGTCACCTTTCCTGTCAAGTTATGCCTAAAACAACTTCATCAAAGAGCCCTTAATTTATTTACTGAGAATTCAGGGGAAGGATTTATATAATTACTCAAGTTAGATTCCCTTCTTTCATTTCTTGCTATACAGTTTAATTATTTTGGAAAGCAACACTCACTCCTGCTGCTTCAGTGTACATCAAGATTAATGTCATTTTGCCATATTAATTAAACTCTTGACAAAATGGAAAGTTAGGACTTCAAAAAAACTGAGGCTCAGTGATTCTGTCAATGTTTTTGAGGGATTTTTCTTTCTCTTTTTTGCCCAAAGATAAGATTATGACTCATACATACAGCCAGTAAAACAAATCATTTGGATGGACACTCCTCTATAATGTATGATTTTACCCCTACAAATAGAAACATTTATCTGTTTAAGCAGGAAAAAAAATTCCATGAAGTCATTCCTCTTGTTATCATATACTGACAGAAAAATGTCACTAGCAGACATAAATACAATCATTTGTAACTACAATTTGCATTTCTTCTTTCGCCATGACAGGGACGAACATGGATTTCTGCATTATATAAATATTTATATCTTCCTTCTAGTGCTTATATACCATTCAGAATAGTTTACAATATTTAACATCAATTATAAAATGCATTCTAGAAATTGATAAAGCATTCCAGTTCATCTCAGTGTCAGGAGGTGAGGGGGAATGCACATTGTGGTGTCATTGTGATTTGTACCAGATGCCTCTGTCTCCCCTATCTTACCTGGTTTATATCTCTGTTGATACTTTCAAGCAGCTTTTCAAAATCCCAACAAGGTTTTTCTCTTTGGTTGTGGAAGTAAAAGAGGAATAGTCTTCCATGCTACATATGAAGATTAATGAGAACGCATCCTTAATCCCTGATATTTTTATATAGATAAAAATAGAGAGTAAAACAAATGCTCAGAAAGTGCAATAAACAAAAAGCCAAGGCATCAAACATCTTTCTCAAACTGATTCCAAGGGACAACTTGAATCACTGTAATTTAGTATCCCCAAATCTGTCCTACACAAGTAGTCCTAAATAATGCCATAGTTGATGTTATCAAAGGCTACTCATAAATCAGTGTACCAAAAAGAGCATATTCTTTCTTTATTCTTTATAAAGATCAGCAAAAAAGGCAACCAGGGATGTTTCAGAATATAAACTGTGTCTGCAGCCAGTTTGGATACAGAGTTTGTATCATCTTTAGGGTCCTTGGCACTCTCTGAGCTTCATGGATTTCTTTGGATCTTTCTCCCAAAGGTACTTTTTCAGGAAGCAACTGGACTTTCTTGTTTTTTTCTTTGAAGACGTTTCCAAGAAGCTTCTTCAGCTCTGACAGAATAGTGGGGAATGGAAGGATTTATATTCCTTGCAGACAGCTGGTCATTTGCATCCTTTTAGAGGGTCCTTGAAGCACTTGGAGGTTTATCTGTGTCCCCAGAGTCACCTGAGTAGTGCTCCTGTCTCTGTAGTCTGCAATTTTTCTCTGGAAATCCATTCCTACTCCCACACCATTCAAAGGGTGTTCATTTCAAATTATATAGCTAAAAGTCTGTAGAGATTCTCAGTCATCCAGGTCACGATTGTCCCAAAGGAGCTTTTTCAGGGGGCAACTGGACTTTCTTGGGTTTTTTTCCCTTTTCCTTGAAGACATTTAGCTTCTCATCCAAGAAGTTTCTTCAGCTCTGACAAGATATTGGGGAATGGAAGGATTGAATGATTGAGAATCTCTACAGACTTTTAGCTATACAATCTGGAATGAACACCCTTTGAATGGTGTGCAAACAGAACTAAAGAAACTTCTTGGATGAGAAGTGAAATATTATCAAAGAAAAGAACTGATAAAGCCTTTTGGAAAAATTGCCTTTGGAACATTTCCTTAGTGTAGTTTCTTCAGTGAAATCTAGAATTAACACCCAGCATCCTTGATCAGAGGCTCAGACCTGATAGACACATGGGGCCTCATGTCTCTGGAGTGCTATAAATGTATTCTAGCTACCAATGAGTCATCTGGAAGCTTCTGAAGTCAGGGCAGATAAAGTAGTTATCGTGCTGCAGATTCCATCCCATGGTGGTCACTATTGCAGGGCTCAAAATATATGATTTGTCTGGGTTTAGTAGGAGCCAAACTGTCACCTGTCCCATTTGCACTGCTGCCAGGAAATTAGTCTGGGATGAGAGATTAACTCTTGGCATATACTACCTGCATTCTTTGCTCAACCCTCTCAGGAACATTTCCACCCTCTCCCCGCTGCCAAAATGAGGCAACACAGAACAAATCAATCTAGAGTTCTCACTCAAAGCACAAATGACCAAACTCAAATTATCCTATTTTAGACACATTATGCAAAGACCTAGGTCTCTGGAGAAGTCTATAATACTGGGAAAGATGAATGGAAACAGAAGAAGAGATGACTAGCAGCAAGGTGGATGCACAAAATCACAGTAACAAATAGATATTAACTAGCAGTTGTTGTGTGAACCTATATTCCCAGTGCTACCTGACTCTGGGATGCTGCTGTGAACAAGACTTTGAGGCATATAGCCATGAATTATGTTCAGTTTCAACTTTTAACATGCAAAAATTTCCAGAGAATGATCTAAACTACTGCTTGAGGCAACAATATTGTTAGGTATGCAAACAGTGATAAAGCTATAGATTGGGTATACTGGGATATTTTTTCCAGGGTTTTTTTTCCCAGTGCGTAGAAAAGAGAGCAGTTGTTTGTTTTAATTCTAAATCACACTATTTGCACTGAAGATAATTAATTACTACATTCTTTGCATCAGGGATTGTGGCTAGAGTGGTCCTCATTACTTTATGTGATTCCAAATTTATCATAGGTCATTGCGGGGATCATGTCAAGAGAAAAATAGCGTTTGGCTGGTATGTGCAACTCCAAATTTGAACTTTATAAGAAAAGAGCACAAACACAAAGAGAAAGTGCATCTACTTTTTGTGATTTCTCCTCTCTGACACTAGAATAAATCTAAACAAAACCGTTTTGCTATCTTTTAAAATCAGAAGAATCTGAGTGCTTTATTACATACTTAAGGGCACATGAGAGAAAGAAAGAAAGAGAGGGGGGTAGGGAGGTAGGTTGGTGGTGATGGAAAAATACTTTTTTCCATCTAAAATGCAAAATTCCAAATACAGTACTATCTAGCAAATAACTTTGGAAAAATTGCCAGTAATCATTCTCACTTTCAGGTTAAATTTAATTTAACCCACTTAAAATTAATTTGCCTCCACTTAGGCAACAGCTACTAAAATCCAGATACTTAAGAAAAAGAAAGAAAGAAGGTTAGAGAGATTTTTCTACAGAGTATTCAGTGACCCAGATATAAAACCCAATGGTAGATAAGATGGGAATAATATTTTAGATAATGGAAAAGATAAATTATTTCCAACCTAGCTGATTCATACAGTCCATCAATATAGAATTCATTATGCTCTTCAGATCCAGGTGATATATTAGCCAGCAAGGTTGCTCAGCAACAGAAGACCTGTGATTTCTAAGCTATAAAACCATGAGGAAAAGGCCAATTTTACCGACCTTGAATAATATTTACATTAAGTTGCAACATCTGCAGCACATTATATCCATTCCATTTCCTAATAACTTTGTTGGTTATTAGATAAGATAATGTGTAAAAAAAAATTGGCTAGCATACAGGTAGTCTTTGACATATGACTTACAATTGAGCCCAAAATTTATGTTGTTAAGTGATACGTTTGCTAAGTGAGTTTTGCCCCATTTTATGACCTTTCTTGCCTCAGTTGTTAAGTGAATCACTGCAAGTGATAAGTTAGTAACATGGTTGTTAAGTGAATCTGGCTTCCCCAGTGACTTTGCTTGTCAGGAGGTAATAAAAGGTGATCACATGACCTCGGGATACTGTGACTATCATAAATATGGAGCAGTTGCCAAGCAACTGAAGCACATGATCATAGGTATGATGCAAAAGTCGTAAGTGTGAAAAACAGTCATAAGTCACTTTTTTCAGTGCTGTTGTAACTTTGAACAGTCTCTAAAGGAACTGTTGCACACCGAGGACTACCTGTATAAGCTTTATGCGATCACGTTATGTATCTTTAAAACAGCAGCCCATAAATATGATGAGTTATATATTTTCTTTACAACAATAACTTAAAGGATTATATCCAATATTACAATTGATAACAGAGATCTTCAATGGCACACAAAATAACCAAATTTTAGATGAGGATAATATTTATGGAGGGCTAAACTGCATATGAAATCTGATTATCTGAAATCACTCCTTATTTTTATCTTGCTATTTGGATTCTAGATTCTTTAAATAGGCACACCATATCCACACTTACCTGGTATTAATCTTGTACATCCAGCCATTCATTTCTTTTATTTCCATTCCAACATAAGAAAGAAGAAAAAAGATTACTATAGATTATTCACATGCTTGAATACCTGAAAGAACTATACAAATATATACAGTATTTGTAAAGCAATTTATGTTGACACATTTTTTTTGAAAGAAAATAATTTGAAAACATTTTAAAATAATTTTAAGTCCATTGTTACAGTTCATCCATGGAGTTGCCTCATCCCCATGAATGCCGATGGAACACAATGGGTCGTAAATGAAATAAGCGCATAGTATCTCAGAGATGGGGAAATCAGTTCCACTTCTGCATATAGTTAGGAATATTACTATTAGCCACTTCTGGAAGTTTGTACCTACATCATATTTGCTTTCATTTTTGCCTGGTATAAATCAATGTTGACATAAATGATACAACTGGCATACATGTTTTACATACAAATTTCTTTCAAGTGAAATCCTTTCAGTCTCCAGGATTTATTTATAAAGAAGCAAACTAATACAACAAGGGACTTAAGGCAAAAGCATTAAGACAAAATCAAACTAAATCTTACTAACCCAGACTATTCTTTTGTCATGCCTCATATGTTTTGCAAAGTAATTACATTTTTAAAGCTTTCATAAACAGTGGAAAGTTAGGATCATTCCTATTCTTGGGAAAGGCATAGTGTTCCAAAGGGTAGGGACCCTCTCTATGATCACATGGGGCTGGTAGAAAAAATTACCCCTGAGTTAGTTGGATGCCAATAAATAAAGTGTTTAAATGTGATAACAAACACTTTCAACTGGATCTGGAGTTAAACTCAAAACCAGTGTGGTGGCCACCAACTGGAATCTGTTACTTCCAGTTATCAGACCCACTTTTGCACTGTCTTCAAAGGCAGCCCTTCAGTGGTGGGATTGAAATTTTTTTACTATCAGTTCTGTGGGCAAGGGCTTGGTGGGTGTGTCATGGCTTGGTAGGTGTGGCAGGGGAAGGATACTGTAAAATCTCCATTCCCTCCCAATCAGCTGGGACTCAGGAGGCAGAGAATAGATGGGGGCGGGGCCAGTGAAAGGTGGTAAATTTATTGGTTCTTTGAACTACTCAAAATTTCCACTACCGGTTCTCCACAACTGGTCAGAACCTGCTGAATATCACCTCTGGAGCCCATGCTTAGTATGACAACAATTGAGCCTAAAATTTCTGTTGCTAAGCAAAACATTAGTTAAGCAAATTTTATCCCATTTTACGACCTTTGTTAAGAAAATCACTGCAGCTGATAAATTAGTGACATGGTTGGTAAGTGAATTTGGTTTCCCCATTGACTTTGCTTGTCAATAGGTCATAAAAAGTGATCACCTGATGCTGGGACACTGCAACAATCATAAAGGTGAGTCAATTGCCAAGCATCTGAATTTTGATCGCATGACCAAGGGGCTGCTGCAGTGGTTGTCAGTGTGAAAAATGGCCATAAGTCACTTTTTTCAGTGCCATTATAACTTTGAAAGGTCACCAAATGAACAAGGACTACCTGTATTTCTCATCCGAATTAAGTGAAACTCAAGTTGTTTGCAATATATTTCATTTACCTTTCATTCTTTTTTATTGGAAGAAATGTAATGATGCTCTTTGGGGAGAAAAAATGATGGAATTTCTTCCACAATATGTTCTTCTGCATCTTTGTTTGCCTATGTCAGAGAGAAAGATTGAATCTCTTTGAGTGTAGCTCATCTATATGTGTCAGTATCACACTGGTTTTAGCCAGGAGGAAGAATCTGACAGCGCAGGAGACATAAGATAAGAACGGCATTTTATTAATTTCTCTGTGTTTCGGTAAGCATTTGAAAGGGATCCTGTGAAAAATTCTTTAGTCAAATATAATGTTGCAATTATATTGGTTAAGTAAGCAACCGATCCAACACGGCTGAATGTCTAAAAAAGATTATCCAGGCATTCTTTCCCTCATGAGATTATAACTATGTGGAATTATAGTAAAATTAGGTGCCCTGGCACTAGGATCATCCTTCATTGGCACTAATTTTCATGCACTCTGTAAAGGGGAAATATACTGAATGCACACAAGTTTGATTCCCTTGTTCCTAACTAAACATGCTAATCTTGGTTGTGATTTGAGTTTGATCTTTGCATTTCCTCTGCATCCAGCATGCCCCTTAGTAGAAGTGAATTATTTCAATTTTATGAACAAAGGCTACAATTAAAAACTCTTACCATATTGGTATTCTTCCCACTTCTTCTTTCTAGTGTCTTTCCAACTTACCTGGCTAATGTACACATTAATTTAATTAAGCTTAAAATGAAAATAATTTTGATGGATTGTTTCTTCCTTGGAAAGCGCCGTGGGTAGTTTCTTAATGAACAGATAATGGAATATTATATACCTGTTTTGTTTAATGTAGCATGTACATGTCTATCAATAAAATAAAAGATTTATTCCCTACATCTTTTTAATGCAGTTGCTCTCATGTTCAGTGTTTTATAGATTTATTCTAAGTGAATACATTTACTATAGATGTGCTCACTCTTCCTGTGAAGTATAGTTATGCATTAATACAAACTTATATAGGTTTTTTGATCTTGGTAGAAATCTATAAACAGACTTTGATCCATAAAGATATCAAGGTTATAAAAATAGAAATATTATATAATTACCATAAAATTTAAAATAACAAGTGCAATAACTAAAATCAATCAATAGAAATATATTAAAATAAGAACGCATAGGTCAAAAGGAATGCTATGATTTGGTAGCAAAGAAATAGCATCAGTCTTTCTTGGAAGGACACAATTGGAATGATAGCTCAGCAGTCCTCTAATCTGTAAATCTATAACTATAGATCTCACTGAAAAATAAAGGATTGGCAAGCTGATATAAAAGGAAGCAAATTGTTCAGGGGTTTAAAATTAAATCAGTGCCTTGAATTAGCCTTGAGAATGAAAAATTAGCTACTGGTTGTTGTTTTTTTTAAAGCAACTTGTATAAGTTTGCTAGACCAAAGTTTAATTGCAAATGAAAGGTCTGAAATGTAAGCCAAAAGAAAGAAATTAGCCTGTTGTCCCAAAAATGCTTTTCCAAAAGGCAACTGGACGTTGCTTTTTCCAGGAAAAAACAAAGTCCAGTTGCCTTTTGAAAAAGCATTTTTGGGACAACCATGACTTGGATGACTGAGAATCTCCATAGACGTTTAGTCTCTTGATTGTTGTGGGTGCAAAGGAAAGTAAGAACCAATTACTTTCCAGGAAACGGACCTAATGAAAGAAGTTTGGAAAAATTTGTGCAACACTCTCAATGAATGTGATCTGGGACTCCTCCATTAGGTTGCTTAAATGGGTGAGGGGAAACAAGAAGAGAGAGTACAGAAAAAAATGGTTGGACGATTTGGAGATCCAAGAATATATGAGAATGGTGATTGTTTAGCTCTTTATCCCAATGGTGTTTTTTAAAGAGGATTTTCTTGTTTTTTCTTTTGAAGACATATTGCTTCTCATCCAAGAAGCTTCTTCAGCTGTGACAGGGTAGTGGGGAATGGAAGGATTTATACTTCTTGCAAACAGATGGTAATCTGCATCTTTTTAGTGGGTCATTGAAGCACTTGAAGGTCTATCTGTGTCCTCAGGGTCACCCGAGTAGTGCTCCTGGTTCCTATAGTCTGCAATTTTTCCTCTGGAAATCCATTCCTATTCCCAGACCATTCAAAGGATGTTCATCCCAAATTGTATAGCTAAAAGAATGGGATAAACAGATGTGCTACAGTAGTCCGATCTAGAGATTATGAAGATGTGAGTTACTGTGGTCAAGTCCTCCCTGTACAGGTATTGATATATCTGGCCCATAGCCCGAAGATGTGCAAAGGGGCTCCTAGCCATGGCTGCCATCTGTTCTTTGAACAGAAGCTGTGAGTTCTGTAGGCCCCACACATTGCACTCTGGGACTGTTTGAGGCAGCACAATCCTAACCAGAATTAAAAATGGAAGAACCTTGTCTCTGGGGAGGTCCAAATATTTACAGCCACAACACCTTGCTAGGATTGAATCAGATCCCATTTTGCCCCACTCCCCAGCAGCCTCCAGACACTGAGATAGCACATCCACAGCATCACTCAAAGGGCCTGAGGTAGAAATATAAAGCTGAGTATCGTCTGGCAGTATAGGATATGTTAATGGATAATAAATGAATGAATAATGAATAATATCTGGGAAGTGAGGTACAGTTTATGTTGGACAGGCCAGACCAGAATTTTGTTCTTCAGCAGGTCATTGAGAATGTATGAACGTGTGAGAGAAATATTATTGTATGGTGGTTGCTTTTGAGACAGTAAATGAGCTTGAATTATGTGAACATTTGCTGCAGATGTAATGAAATAAGCAGTTGAATTTTGATTGCTAAATGCTTTAAAGTGTATTTGATGAAAATAAAGTATTTGTGAGAATAAATAGGACGCATAGTGAATGATTAAAATTGAGCAAGGTGTAAGATGTCTAAACAATTTGTAGATAAATTATAGTATATGAATGCTTATGGTGATATTAGAAGTGGATTTAATTTATTTGTGTGTGTGTTTGTGTGTGTGTGTGTGTGTGTGTGTGGATTTTCACAAGTACAGGTATGCAGGTCTTGGCATATTTGGGTCTTTTCCCATGTAAGATTGAGAGTATCTTGGCAATGCTTTGATGAGGTCCCAATCGCCATCTTCAGGCTGGTGCCTTTGGCTTTGTACTTGTGCGAGCAAAGCGTGATCAGAGCTGCCATCTTTCTATAAATATTGGTGGGGGGATGTGGAGTGCTGGCTTTGTTGCTGTAAGTGGGTTGGTTGGCTGTGTTGTTACATCTTGATTAGTTGATGGAGTAGATGTATGCAGATTAATCGGCTGTTTTGTGACATCCTGTGTGGCTGAGGTACTAGCTGTGTGCCTATTAGTCTTTTGTGTTGTAACGACCTGGGTATTGGGCTGTGTGATGACATCCTGAACTCCAGTATAGTGATATCCTGAGTTTTGTGTTGCAACATCCTGGGAAGTCCTCCTGAGTTCTGTGATATAATGTCCTGAGCAGATGGCTGTGATGTAACATCCTGGGCTTTGGTTTGGCTCTGGGTTTGTGGTCTGGCTATGTGTTCATGATGTGTGTCAGTTTGCTTTGTGTGGGGGTCAGAGGGGTGTGCAGCAGTTGGTGATGCCACCATGGTTTGGCTTCTGGGTGGTGGTTGCATTTCGTCTATGGGATGGGTTTGGGTTTGAGTCTGGTGACGGTGATTGGTGGTGGCGTCCTGTGTTGTTCTGGGTCTGGTGTCAGTTTTAGTGGCTGGGACTCGTTTGTTGACTAGGGCTAGGTTCCAAATGTCTGGTAGGTGGGAGGTATCGTCATGTTTATTCTTGTTGTGGGGGTGTTTCTCTATTTCAATGGCTTCCATAATTATTTTCTTGTTGAAATCAGGAGGTTACAACGCAAAGGCTCAGGATGCTACAATGCAGCCAACCTCCCAGCACAAAACTCAGACAAGCATGAAGCCAAAGGCAACCTCACATGGCTCACAAGAACTGGGCATCTTTGAATATAAAGGGGGACAAGGGGTGCCCTCATGCCACCAATATAAGAATATCATAGTTCTAATAGCAAAGGTGAATGTCAAACCTTTGCCCTAAATTCCCAATGGTTCCTCATATACGTGGTGGTCTCATCTGCTTCTTGGCTGAGAGTCCTACCCCAGAAATGGTTTTAGTGGTTTTGAATTTGATGGGGGATCTGAATTCAGCCTATTTCAGAAATTCCAAATCAATTAATCAGTGGAACGCTTTGTCTCCAGAAGTCGTGGCTGCACCATCACTGGTGGTTTTTAAGAAGAGATTGGACAGCCAGTTATGGTGTCAGGTCTTCTTCTTGAGCAGGCTGTGGTGGAGTAGAAGTCATCCAATGTCTCTTCCAGCTCTAGTGTTCTGTTAATCAAAGAAAACTTTATTGGATGCCTTAGGATATTTACAACATAAAAAACAAGGCATGTTTTGCAGAGAAAGCTTTTGAATGGGATTGGTCTTTTTTGTTTAAAGTTCTGGAAATTATGCACTTTGACAACAATTTTATTCAAGGAATTAAGTCAATATGTACATCTCAGAAGGTTCAAATTATGATCAATGGTGATCTAACTAAACCATGTTATATCCAGAAGGGGGCAAGATTAGGTTGTGCTTTGTCCCTTTGGCTGTTTTATTTTGGCTCCTGAAGCATTGACCAGTCATGGCCCATGAAAGGAGAGAGAAGAACATATGGAAAGTTCCATTCGGTTAGTTCCCTAACAACAGAGTAAAGAATCAGACAGTGGCAGTTTGCCTCAACAACATTCTGAGGAGTGACGGCCTACAGAACAGACTTGGCTCCCTCTCTGCTCTTAGCAGGAAAGGAGGGTTAGCTCAAATGTGATCCCTGTGTATTAATTTCACATTTGAACCTTCGATCCTTGGACTGGCTGACAACCCTGACTCTGCTCTTAAGCTTTGGACTGACTGTTGCATGCTCATCTTTGGAAAACAAGCTTTGTAGAATGAAATTCACCCCGAACATCCAGTTTCAGGAAGGATTGGCAGAAATTCTGAAAGAGTTAGCATAAACCGAGGATCCGGGCCCAATTCAACAATTCAGCTGTGCTTGCGGGTACTTATAACAGCAAAATGTCAGTCTGAAGTCACAAACCTGTTGTCATGGAGATATGTTCTGGCAACCAAGCCCAAACATCATGTCCTCCTTTTTCAAAACACCTAGAGATTTCAATGTCATGGCAGATACAGTAGAACCTCTGGTCATGAACACTTCTGATCATGACCAAATCGGGTTCTGACCAAGAAATTCACAAAAGTTTTGAATCTGGTCACGAACACATACTTGGGTGGTGATAAACCATGCCCACTGCCAATTTCCCCTTCCAGACCATATTTTTGTAAGCACCGAGCAACAACGTCCTCATGTGGCCGTTGCGTTAATTTTGCTTTAATTTTGGTTAGGTTTGGGTCATGACCTAATCAGGTTGCAACCAAAATTATGGAACGAATTATGGTCATGACCAGAGGTTCTTCTGTACCATACACACCCTCCAATCCCCTCTAGTGCACAAATTAACCAATGGCTGTCCACTATGATGTGATACTGGAGCTTGGGCTAGAACACCATTGAAACATTATTTCCTTTTTTACTAATTTCAGAGCAACTAGAACACCTGAAAACCTCTTGGTTGTTTATCAAGTTGGACTTTAGGAATGCTTCTACTATATTCATTATACCAAAAGTTCTTTGACTCTAAAGTGTGATGGAGTAGAACCATTGCAGGTCATGAGAGCATCTCAGTGGGTGGATTCCTTTCTGCAACAATGGCTATTTTGAAGTCACACCATTTCAACAAACGATTCCAAAAACTATTGAGGATTTCTCAATGTCCACCATGTGTCTGCTTTGTTTCGTCCCTCTGGTGAATTATCATCTAACTTTACCATCCTATTTTGCCTGTGGGGAAATCCTTTGGACACATCTGTGCCCAGAACATAACACTGGTTAATGTTCTCAAGTGGCAACTGACCCATGTCAAGGGTGGAACAGACCTATGTGACTCTCTCAATTATTGGAACAGTCCAGTTATGAGCAAGGTGGCTGAGGGAGGGTTGTTCTGTCTTTCTATCTTCTCTGTGGGTAGGGATTTTAACTCTTTCATGAGGACATGTTGAGAGACTACTGATTAGTTTCGTAAATTTTAAGGGAAAAGGGAATTACTGTCTCCAGAAGAACCTGAGAGAGAGTCAATTTTATCTCTGGTGCTTCAGAAGACAGAATCAAAAAATGGAAGGTTTTCAGCTGGACATTAGGAGAACATTCTAAAGTGAAGGGAGAGAATATTAGATAATTAATGGCCATGATGAACCATGTGATCAACCATGGCCACTGCCAATTTCCCCTTCCAGGCCATTTTTTTGTAAGCACCAAGCAACAACGTCCCCATGTGGCTGTTGTATTAATTTTGCTTTAATTTTGGTTAGGTTTGGGTCATGACCTAATCAGGTTGCAACCAAAATTATGGAACGAATTATGGTCATGAGCAGAGGTTCTTCTGCACTATACATACCCTCCAATCCCCTCTAGTGCACAAATCAACCAATGGCTGTCCACTCCAGATGTGATACTGGAGCTTGGGCTAGAACACCATTGAAACATTTTATTTTATTATTTATTTTAACTGCAGCTAATCTTCCTGTAAGTGAAAGTTGCAGTTTTTTTCCAATTTTCCAAATCTTTTTTTATTCATTGCATAGTCTTATTATAGTTGTCTTCTTTGATTGTTGGACGTTTTCCTGTTAACCAAATTCCTAAATATTTCACTTTTCTTTTTGCTATCTGCATGCCCATTATTTCTTCCGATTCTCTTCCTTGTTTTTTAGTAAGATTTTTTGAGTATGATCTTTGTTTTGCTCCTGCTGATTTTAAGTCCTGCCACTTTGCCGAATTCCTCTATATTTTCCTATTAATTTGGACTCCATTACTAATGGTTCTTCTAAAAGGAATACTAAGTCATCCGCAACGCCTGGACTTTATATTATTCTTTTTCAATTTTTAGTCCTTTTATTTCTTGTCCCTGTTTAATTTCCGTTAGTTGCCCTTCTAACATTAAAATAAATAATAAGTGTGATAGAGGGCATGCTTGTCTTAAGCCTTTCAAAATATTATATTTCTCTGTAACATTTGCATTATTAGTACTTTTGCCATTTGAATTGAATATATTGATTCTACCACCTTCATAAATTTCCTTCCAAATTGCCTGTTTTTTAATTGTGTAGTAATGAATTGCCAATTCAAGTTGTCAAAGGTCATTTGGACATCCAAAAAAATCAGTGCAACTTGTTTCCTGGGCTCTGCTTCATAATATTCTAGTGTGTTTATAATTATTCTCATATTATTTTTCAATTGTCGTTTCGGTAGAAATCCATTTTGATCTGCGTGAATAGTTTCATTTAGTATTTTTTTTAAATCATTTCACAATTACAGATGTAAACATTTTTTAGTCTGTATTCAATAATGAAATGGGTCTGGAATTTTTTTTTAGTTCTTGATGGTCTGAATCTTCTTTGGGTATAAGTGCTATATATGCTTCCGTCCATGTTTTTGGTAATTTAGTCTCTGTAAGTGCTTCCTTATACAAATCCAGGATTACTGTTTCTATTAGTTCCTGTAAGTTCTTATAGAATTCAACAGGTATTGCATCTGGGCTTGTTATTTTTTTGGGATCTTCACTTCCTGTGATAATTCCATTATTATAATTATTATAATTTTTCCATTTAACATTTCTCTTTTGGTCTCGCCAATTTTTTAAAAAAATTCATGTTATTTAAGTATTGTTCAATGTTATTTTGTGGGTATGTTTTCATGGCTGTATAATATTAAAATAAATTTTGTATTATATTTTTTTCTTCCCTCTAGTGTTGTATGTTTCCTTTTTCATCTTTAATTAATGCATTATTCTCTTCTCTTTTTCTTTTTTTAGTTTGTGGGATAACCACACTTGTTTGCGTTGTCAAAAAAAGAGTTGTTTAGCTATTTTAATTTTCTGAACCATTTCTTCTTCAAAACTTCAAATTAAGTTTATGTTTTCTCAAATCTCTCTTTCCCTTTATGTTGGTTTTTGATAGATCTTTTTGCAGAACCGCTTCCAATTTTTAAAGTTCTTCTTCTAATAGTTCTTGTTTTTCTTTCTTTCTTTTTTTTTCCTTTCCAAATATGCTATTGTCAGTCCTCGAACATATTCCATTGGCTTGAAATTTCTTGATAGGCTATCATTGAGGACTCTTTAACTTTGTTGGTTATCTTCCTGAATCATCCAGCTCTCACTGGCATAATTCCTAGTTCCCAAGGATCTCTTTGATTCAGTGAGCTGCTCTCTAGGTTAGGTGTATGTCATATACAATCTTGGTCATACCTTTTTGTCTTTGGTCTACCATTGTCACTTAAGATCCATGGCAAAAAAAGTCATAAAATTGGGTTTGAATCACCTAACAACTTAACAGTAGAAATTCTAGTCTGAATTATGGCCATAAATTGAGGACTATTTGTAATTTGCCATGTCAGTGTTGGGGGTATGATTTTCTCCTTGGTTAGGATATTCTTTTCGGTTTGGTTGTTTGGTGTTAATCCCCGGGTGTAGACTACTGGAGAGGATTCATTCTAGTCTTTTTGTTTCCTTCTTAGCCTTTTTATTGTCTCTTTTGAATGATGTGTAAATGTGATTTATCTCTTTGTGTCCATTGCTGGGTGGCTCAATGTCTAGTGAAGAGAAGGACCAGGGGAGACATGATAGCAGTGTTCCAATATTTGAGGGACTGCCACAGAGACAAGGGGGTCAAGCTGTTTTCCATAGCACCTGAAGGCCAGACAACAAATAATGGATGGAAACTGAACAAGGAGAGATTCAACCTGGAAATAAGGAGGCATTTTTTGACAGTGAGAGCAATCAACCAATGGAATAGCTTGCTTTAAGATGTTGTGGAAGCGTCATCACTGGAAGCTTTCAAGAAGGGACTCAACTGTCATCTGAGTAGAGTCTCCTGCTTGTGTGTGTGGGGGGGAGGAGTTGAACTAGAGGACCTACAAAGTCCCTTCCCACTGTGTTAATCTCTCTTTTTGGATTTGGCTTGGTCTAGGATGGTCACAGTTTCCCAATTGAAACTATAGTTGAGTCTGTGTATGTGTTGTAAGATTAAGGGGGTTTTGTGTGTATATGTCTTCTGACTGCCAGTTGGTATTTATGGATGCAGTCTGTCTCTCTGTCCTACATAGCGGCTCTTATTCCACATGTTGTAGATGGCCTCTGGTTTTGTCTTCTTAAGCTACTTAGTTGATTTGTGTTTTATGGTGATGCACCGTAAACAACCTCAAGGAGCAACTGGAACAAACCCAAAAATGTTGACACTGTCATGATTCCATCTCTAAGCCGAAAAAAGGAAAACAAACTTCCAAATCAAACTACTCAAGCTAAACTCCACAAACAAAGGCAAATGAGCCCAAATGAATAGTCAACACATCCAGTTGACCATTCTCTACTGGGAAGCACAATATGCCAGAAAGGCCTCAACTATAACATACACAATGCTAATCGGTCAGAGTTTTTTGCCGTTTTAGAATCAGTCTTTAAAACCACAGAAATTCTTCCCCTGCAGATCCAAGCAAACAAACCCAGGGAACCATACCAGAGACCAAAAGAACCCAGAATCTGAACTCATTCACTTTAAGAGATTGATGTGGACACACATCTTATACACAATATGCCTGATGGGTCAGTGCATAACAATAAAATATAAAAACCAACAAAACGATAGTAACTACAAACTGTACACCCTATGGTACCTGCGAAACCATTTCCCACCTTCTACCACCACATCTTCTGGACTGTAGTCTCAACCTACCCCATGTATTGGGGAAAGAACCAGCTGTTTGTGGTCTCCTTACCACCCAGTAAGGGGATGGAGATAGGTTGCTGGATCTCATAATCCTCTTTCACAGGGCAGGGCAGCTATGGGAAAGATGCGCTAACTAGGTTTCACTGGGTGACAACATCTAAGCGAGGGGGGCCAAGAGGGACCCACCCTATCTGACATGGTCGGATGGGCATGTACCCTCAGAGAGAGGCACGTATCCTGGATCTCTGTATTTGTGGCTTGAAAAGTGATGCCCAGGACTTTGTATTGTGCCTAAGAAAAAACCAGAAAGTTTCCACAACATGACTAGCTGTACAGCCCGTTGCATGACTCCAACTGTGAAAAGACCAATTTGTGACAGACTGTGAGCATTCACAGAATGGCTGCAGGAGATAGCTCTGTGCAAAGGCAGTTACCAGCCACTCCTGGAACAATAGTTGTGAGTCCAGAGAAAACCCAAACTGCCTAGCGGCTATCTCTTGAGGAGCGCGTACCCCACTGAGAGCCAGGGTTGAGGTGGGTGGACCCCGTTCCTCCCTATGGTGAAATTCAAAGCCTCCAAGCACTGGGCAAGCATATGAATAGCATGGTCTGAGTGTCCAGAGTTTGTTGCTGCTCCTTTTTAATCCCAACAGTAGATGAAACCATTAGGTGAGATCATTTGGCAGGAGTGGGTGTAGTACAGTATTATGTGGCCGTTTGTGAGCTCTTTTCTTTCAGCTTAACCTAGAATGAAAGGAATGGACGGCTTTCTTTCCTGGGGCCCAAATACTAGCTGTCTTTGCTGTGGAATCAGCAAGCCAGGCCAGAACTCTGGTTTCTAGAAAAACGTCTTGGGAGGAATGCTGCTCCTGGCATGGAGACGATGCACTCCGTTTCACGTAGGGAGAGCAGAGCATGGGTTCTTCCCTCACAGACCAAGTGGCAAGGGGCTTGTGCTCCTCTCCAGCATCTTTCCTCAGACAGGGAGGTCACTGGGCAGAAAAACAGGCAACGCTTCCTATCCTTGGCATATGCCATAGTGTGAGTTGATGGGTAGTGCTGCAGCCTGCTTTGGGATGCCCACACAAGACCAGACACATTCTGGTGGTCCACCCCAGATACCTTATGGATCTAGTTGATTTCTGGTGAGAGACTGTTTTACCAGAGATCCTCGTTTGATTGTAAATTTACTTTGTTATTGAAAGAAAATACATTTCATATGATAAATCAGATGTGTTTATGTGTCTGTCTGTGTGTGTGTTTTTCACCAAGTATCAGGCAACGGCCCAGGGGCCGAAAATTGAGTATCCAAACACAATGAACACACCAGTTAATGAGGAGATTTCAGGCTTTATTAAGTACCTGCATAAGGCAAATTAAATAGAAGAACCAATCAAGTCTTAGATGTTTCGGTCTTCATTCAAGAAGCTTCTTCAGCTCTGATTGGGTGGTGGGAAGGAGAGGATTGATATTCCTTGCAGACAGCTGGTCATTTGCATTCTTTTGGAGAGTTGTTGAGACCACTTGGATGTTTGCCTGATCCTCAGGATCACCTGAGTAGTGCAAACGGCTGTGCAGCATTTTGGGAACTGCTGAAAGGATTCCCGTAGTCTGCAATTTTTCTGGAAATCCATTCATGCTGCCACACTTTCAGGTCCAATGATCTCCGTCCAGCTGCTGGGATCCCCATAAGTTACTCCCCTGTAGTAATGATGATACTCAAAGGCCCTGAGTGTATAGCCCAGACTGTGGACGAGACCATGGTCTGTAACTGTCTGACGGGCATGGAAGTCTCGAGAGGTTTCCTGATAATGCGCCTCTTCCCTTCCCCATAAGATGAATTGTTATGCCGGCAATGCTGCAGTCAAGGGACCCTCCTGATTTTGGTTGATTCCTTTTCACTTCCAAAGCTTTGTTTCTCTGTGCTCTACCATTGTCTATCCATTCTTGGCATTTTGGCATAAATTGTGCTTGTTCTTTGGTCCTTATTTCCTTTCCTTCCTCCATATCAATCTCTCCTTATTTCCCTTTTCCCTCCTCTCTCTTTCTTTTATCCTCCCACCCAACTTAAGGCAGCATCTAGATAATCACAACTGTTGATGACAGAGGTTTGTTAATTATGAAGCTCATGTGGTAATACCATAGTCCATTAAGAAAACAGTATGTCACTCAGTCCAAAAAGGCCCATTAAGTTCTTAAAAACCAAAACAATAAATACTTGCTGAGAGGTTTCCAGTTTGTTCATTTTGTCAACTTGATCCCAGATCTCATGTTACAGCTTCTCATATTGCACGATTTCTTCAGGGCATTTTCTCACCAAGATGAAATGTATGGGGAGTTTCAGGCCCTCCCTCATGGAAGTCATTTAAGGCTTTCTCAAGGTAATCATTCACCTTTTGCTTGGATTCTTCAGGGCATTTTCTCTGGATTCCTAGAGCCATTCTTCCACAATTGTTTTTGGCTTCTTCTGGGGATTCTTGACTGAGTTTTTGCAGAGATGATTGTAGCTATACTTGCATATCTGTTTTGGATGCAGTAGAAGCAGGCTGTCTGGAACTTGCTAAAGATGTTTGAAGCCATCCATGCATCCTTCAGTTTCTTTCAGAGCAAGCAAGTTCTACCCAAATCACTCTCTCCTTTGTCTTCCCCATTCTTGTTTTTGTTTCCTTAGATTATTTGAGATCCTGGATGCCCTTAATAGATGCTTCAAGCCATTCCTGAGGACCTAGATGGGATGCTTCACGGTCCTTCCTCTTTGAAGCTGTTTACAGATATTTCAAGCCATTTTTGGCATCTTGTTTGTATGTTTCGGGACCTTTTCCAAGTTTTTCAAGGATTCCTGAAGCCATTTTTCAAGAAGTGGTATAAGTTCTTCAGAAAATGCAGAGCTTTCTAAGGATCCTTGAAGCCATCGTAATATATTTTCCACAGTTCCTTCAGAACATTGCTTCGTGATGTTCTCTATTGATTTTTCAAACCATCTCTTCCTTAGGCTTTCTCAAAACTCTGACTGGACATTTGCCACCAAAAAACAAGTAGATAAAAAAGGGGAAACAAAAAGACAGCCTTCCAGAAGTTGTTTTCCTTTCACTTTCTTTCTCTTCTTATCACTCTTGACTTTTCTTTTCCTTTTTTCATATCAACTCATTTTTTTTTCAAGGTTCTTTCCAACCATATAATAATATAGTATCTTCTTTGGCCAGTAGATGGTGTCTCAACTGTAATTTTGGGTGCCAAGATGAGGGAGAGCTCTAACAGCTGATTATCAATGTTCAACAAAAAGAAAAAAACATTCTTTTTACAATTTCTTCCAACAATCAAACAATATTGCAGGCAAATCAAAGTCGCTTTTAAAAGCAACAAAATTCCAGTTCAGTCTTTCTATATTGTAAAACTTCATATTCTTCCTTTAAAATGTGATTTCTCTTTTGGGTCTATAATTTTTCTCCATGTATTAATTTGCCACTTTCTGCACTTTGGAGACTTTTAAAACTTCTTTTATTTAGGTGGGTCTCTAATAAAGAAGTTGAAAATTATCTCACCCAGTTCCAATCCTCTCTTCACACACCACTTCAGCTCGGTTGCTCCAGCTTGATTCCAGTCATAATGGCTGTCTCTCTTCTCCACTGGTCAGGAGGGCTCCTGGGATCAAGTAGGAGAGCTGCCTATCTCCCGGAATCAAGTAACCCCTCGCTTCTTCGCCACCTCTCCAGGGTGACCCTAAAGACCTCCTATCAGAGTAGAATCAGCTGGGATATGTGGGACACCCAATGGAAGTCCACAATAATAAAAATTGATGACAAGGGTTCATTGGTTATGAAGCTCACGTTGGAATACCATAGTTCATTAGTAAAACAGTATGTCACTCACTCCAAAAAGGCCCAAGAAGTTCTGGAAAACCAAAAGAATAAATACTTGCTGATACATTTCCAGTTTGTTCATTTAGTCATCTTGATCACAGTAACACTAGTAGCAGCAGAAATGAGAGACAAGTATATACCAAGATAGAATGGATGGGGAGTTTCAGGCCCTCCCTCATGGAAGTCATTTAAGGCTATCTCAAGCTAATCATTCACCTATTGCTTGGATTCTTCAGGACATTTTCTCTGGATTCCTAGAGAAATTCCTCCAGATTGTTTTTAGCTTCTTCTGGGGATTCTTGATTGAGTTTTTGCAGAGATGTTTGTAGCTATGCTTGCATATCTGTTTTGGATGCAGTAGAACCAGGCTGTCTGGAACTTGCTAAAGATGTTTGAAGCCATCCATCCATCCTTCAGTTTCTTTCCGAGCAAGGAAGTTCTACCTAAATCACTCTCTCCTTCATCTTTCCCCTGCTTGTTTTTGAATTCTTAGATTATTTGAGATCCTGGATGCCCTTAATAGATGCTTCAAGCCATTCCTGAGGACCACATGGGATGCTTCATGGTCCTTCCTCTTTGAAGCTGTTTACAGATACTTCAAGCTATTTTTGGCATCTTGTTTGTATGTTGCAGGACCTTTTCCAAGTTTTTCAGGGATTGCTGAAGCCATTTTTCAAGAAGTGGTATAAGTTCTTCAGAAAATGCAAAGCTTTCTAAGGATCCTTGAAGCCATTGAAATATATTTTTTTCCACGGTTCCTTCAGAACATTGCTTCTTGAGGTTCTCTATTGATTTTTCAAACCTTCTCATCTGGACTTCTGTAGATCCTGAATGCTTTTACTAGAGGCTTCAAGGCATTCCTGAGTATCTGGCATTTTAGGTCCTTCTTCCTCAAGATTCTTTATAGCTATTTCAAGCCATTTGTTGGCATCTTGTTTAGATACTTCAGGACCTTCCTCTTCCAGGTTTTTCAAGGATTGTGGAAGACATTTTTCAGGAACTGATCTAGGTTCTCTAGAAAGGGACAGGCTTTCTAAGGATCCTCGAAGTCATTTTAACATATTCTTCAGATCCTTCAGGACATTACTTCTTCAGGTTTTCTATTGATTCTTCAAGCCATCCCTTTTTTTCTGGCTTCCACGAGACTCTGACTTGAACTTTTGTAGGATATCTCCTTGTCCATTTAGGGGGTTTCTCCTATCCGTGGGGGGATTTGCCTTATCACCTCAGCATCTACAGAGTATCCCCTTTAATCTGTTGACCCCTTCAGGATCAACAGTGCTCAAAAAAGAGCCCAAACAAAGGAGTTAGAGTTAGAAGTTAGGAGAGCTTCCTTCCCTCCACTCTAAGCATGGTGATATCACCACAGGAAGTCCCCTTCTTCAGGTTTTCTATTGACTCAGCAAGCCATCCCTTTTTTTCTGGCTTCCATGAGACTCTGACTTGAACTTTTGTAGATGTTGAATGCCTATAATAGATGCTTTTAGCCATTCCTCTACATCTAACTCGCATGTTTCTGGCCCTTTTTCCTGGAGATGATTTATTGATGCTTCTAGCCAATCATTCACATCCTCCCTGGCTGCTTTAGCACATTCCTCTGGGAGGTTGGTGGCAGATGCTTTAAACCATTCTGGCAGGGTGTGTTTTGACCGTTCAGAGGAATCCTCTTTTAGGAGTTTGAGAGATTTCTGCAGCCACCTCAGAATATTTGACCCGGGTTCCTTAGATTTTTTAATTTTGTCTACCGAGGCTTTAAGCCATTTGGGGTTCAATTGATATTCCGCCATCTGAGGCTTCATTTTCTCTTGAGCTTCTGTCTTGTCTTCCATCTGGTCTCTGTCTGTCAATAAGGTGCAGCGGCCTATCCTCAGTAGTTCCTCTCTGAAAAAAAATCAGAATGTTAGCTGTGAATCTGGGTCAACAACAAAGTATTCTTAGTTAAAATAACGGGAACTGCTTTGATGTCAGGAAACTCTCACTCTGAAAGTATATAAATATTGTTGGGCACCAGGGGATGGAGATTGAAAAGTCTCTTCTATACGTATCTTCCCATTCCATGAGACTAACTCCTAGATTTGTATATGTAAAAGAATAAGAGACATAGTTTGTTAATTTCTTTTTAAAGTAAGGAGAATGTCAGGTTTTTCCAAGCTTTCTAAGATAAGGAGACCCTAATATGAAATTCTGGAAGAAGTATTTTGTGGTGGCTATCTAAAAATTTCTCACCTGCACAGTATTTCTTTGTACGCTCTGAAGATCTCCTCTTTCTCATCGGTAAGTTCAATATTTTTGAACATCAGAATCTCTGTTTTGTTTCGGAGCTCTTCACTTTCTACGGTCAGTTTTGACATCACTGCTATCTTTCTGTAAATTATGAGGACCAGATAGATATTAGCCCTCTTAATTTGTTACTTGAATTACTAATTATTATTGCATTCCATTATAACTATTGCTCTTCTCTTACTCAGTTATACATACATACATACATACATACATACATACATACATACATACATACATACATACATGAATGGAATATTTCTTTTATCCAGTATATCTGGCCTAAGGGATCTAATAAATAAATCTGAACTTGAAAGAAAAAGTCAAATCGCTATCTAAATATTTCTCACCTATAAAGTTCTTCCTTGAGATCATTATTCTCATGTAGGAGCTCTGCTTTCTCCGCAGCTTCTTTCTGAGCCTTGCAGCGGAGTCTCTCGTTCTCTTGCCTCAGTTTCTCCAGCTGCCCAAGTTCCTCTGAACTAATTTTTCTGTAAAATATCAAGAGCAAAGTGTAATTAGCTCCCTTAGGTTTTTTTATTTGAATTATAAAACTTGTTTAAAATTAAAACTAATTGAAATAGCTGAGAAAGGAAGAGAAAGTCAGGGTGGCTATCTAATTTTTTTAACCTGCTCATCTTTTCTTTATACTCTTTATACTCTTCGCAGAGCTCCTCTTTTTCTTTGGCCAGTTGGTGGTTTTCCTTTATAAGCTCCTGAATTTGGACTTTGAGCTCCTCTTTTTCTGCCAGAAGTTTTGAGATTTCCATTGTCTTTCTGCAAATTATGAAGACCAGAGAGAAATTAGGCCCTTGGGGGGGGGGGTTGTACTTAAATTATAAACCTTTTGATACAATTACAACACATTCCACCCTTTTTTCCCAAGCTGTACTAGAATATAATTTTCCATCACTTGTTTCATAAAATGGCCAGTCCCATTGCCAATGGACAAATGATGAATGTTGTATTGAAAGTGTGAACTGAATAGGGTTATAAAAAGATGTGATGAACTATGCAAAGACTTACATATAACTCTGGTCCCTTGTTCTCTTCAGATCTCCTTCCAGTTTTTCTGTTTTTGTCTGAACAATCTAGAGAAGCCAAAATACATCACAAGTCAGGAATATATTTCCATATCAGCCCACTCACTAACCCCTACCCCCACCCCATCACCCCTACTGGGCTTCTTCACCTCTTCTTATGACATGAATTGTCTCTCGGTACCGGACTCTCAACAGATTCCTCACATGCTAGGTTGCTTACCCGATGGGAACGCATCTTTAAACTGATGTTCTGGTCCATGTGCTTTTCTGGACTCCGGGAAACCTGGCAGTTCCGTGAAGAATGAAAAACAAAATTAATTTTAAACGCTTGCTTGATAATTTCCTTCATTTCATGGTCATGAGAAGAATTACATGAATTTGTTTTCCATAAATTCTCTCATGTCAGTGTAAAGAAGATATTTGTTGAAACATCCTCTTTAGGAAAAAAAGTCTGGGGTGTAGACAAGCATATTTGTGCATATTAAAATCATGCATGTCAAGATGAGCACAAATGTGCAACTCCCGATTTATTGCTGTAGATGTTCAATACAGGCAATAAAGGTTATTCACACTGGGATAGAAAAAGAATGATTTAGTGTTAGTTCATTTCTTTAGGAAACGCAAAACACGGTGGTTCAAACAAAATCTGAATCATCTACATTTTATTTCACTGCCATTGGTGTTGTATGTGGCCAAAGAAACTAGCTAATGTGGCAAAGAAGGAGCCAACCAAGAATGAGCATGAACTCTGACAATTGCCATTCTTGAATAGAAATTTCAAATAAACTAGTTTGTATTGAATAGATGTGTGTGTGTGTATGGATTTCATCCATATAGTAGAAATATAAAGCGAACATATATACTCTATAAAATATGCTGCACATGCATTATTCACAATTATCAATTGTGAAGAAATCATTTGTTTTTATTTTTCTCATAAATATATTCTAAGGTGAGCTACAAGTATACATTATATACCTCAGCACGTCTCCATTCTTCGGTGGTAGATGACAGAAGAGGAAGTCTCGATCGTTCCTCCTGCAATGACCAAAGACCCAAAGTTTTTAATGATTCTCAGGGAATGGCTTGAGGAGTCCCTGCAGTTTTCTTAGCAAGGTTTTTCAGAAGTGATTCGGTGTTGCTTTCTTCCTAGGGCTAAGAGAAGCTGACTGGCTCAGGGTGACCCTCTTGGCTTTGCTTCTAAAGTGGGGCAAGAAATGTCGGTCTCTGAGTTTGCAGGTTGATGCCTTAACCATGGCATAACAGAAACCACAATTAATATTCTTTCTGTCTGTCTCTAACTACCTAATCTGCCTATCTGTCTTTCTTAAATTTTTATACATTCCATCCAGTGGTGGGATTCAAACAATTGAACAATCGGTTCTCTGTCCTAATGACCAGCTGGGCAGGGCTTGGTGGTCATGTATCTAGGTGGGCGTGGCCAACTCAATGTCTCTCATGTTGCTGGAGGCTTCGCCTTAGCTGTTACAATGTAATAAGGGTTAACCGGAGAGGCAGTTTCTGTAAGCAGGGCAATAAAGATTAGGCTAAAAACAACACCAGAATGTTTCCTTCCTGCCTTCCTTACAGGATTAGCCCTGTAAAGCGGAAAAAAACAAAATAAGATTTCTTCCAACACCCGGTTCTCCGAACTGCTTAGAAAGTTAACAACCGGTTCTCCCGAATAGGTGCGGACAGGCTGAATCCCACCACTGATTCCATCACATGTTTATTGTGACAGCCTATGAACAAATATTTTCTCTTACCTCTTTTTGGAGACACTTCATGTTTTCTCTTAATTTTCTCAACAGATCTTTTTCCATCATAAAATCAGTGATGGAAACTAGAAGATAAAGAAATAGGTGATAAGGCAGAATAGCTTTGACATTTTTATTTCAAAAATTGGAATGTAAACTTGAGAGACAATGTCTAGAATAGGACATGATTGGTTAATTACATTTGCCCTCAAATTCCTCTACTCTGATCCTTTAGGACAAGTGTTGCCCTTCCTTCCCCAGCAGTTTCCCCTTTCCTTTTTTTCTTTCAACTAAATATTTGGCATTTCTATTCCAATTGATAAGGTCCCATAACCTTAAGCTACTTTTCAATCTCCTATGACTTACAGAGGAAGTTTATGACCTTTTTCATGAAAGCAGCTGGATAGACAATTCAACATGTAAGAGACATTCCTGTTCCCCATGCAATTTCCACCCCTTCAATTGTTCCTAGAAGCTACAACCTACCTATCTAAACCCCACAGAATTCAATTTTCCTATTTATATGTGGCCCATCTGACCTAAAGACAACACTAGGCAGCTAAATGAAATAAAACATTAACAGATTATAACAGGTAAGATCAAAACTAACATTGCTTTAAAAATGTAAATCCTACAATGTAGGGGATGCAGCAGTGATGGGATTCAAATAATTTAACAACCGGTTCTCTGCCCTAATGACCAGCTGGGTAGGCGGGGCTCGGTGGTCATGTGACTCTTTGGGTGTGGCCAACTCAATATCACTCAGGTCGATGGGCGCTTCACCTTAGCTGTTATAATGTAATTAGGGTTAACCAGAAAGGCAGTTTCTGTAAGGAGGGCAATAAAGATTACGTTAGAAACAGCACCAGAATGTTTCCTTCCTGCCTTCCTTACAGGATTAGCCCTGTAAAGTAGAAAAAAACAAAAGGAGATTTCTTCCAACAACCGGTTCTCCGAACGGCTCATAAAGTTAATAACCGGTTCTCCCGGATAGGTGTGAACTGACTGAATCCCACCACTGGGATGCAGCCATGGATCTGTGAACTATCTCAAATGATCTATATAACTGGCCATCAATATTCCCCATGAAGAGCCTTTCAATTCAAAGAATTTTTCTCTTTCATGCCACAACAGACACAAACAATTCAAAACAATTTCTAGAGGTACATGTTTTGATTTAGTGTGTGGGAAAAGTTCTCACTTTGTTCCCAAATGCCAATCTGCAAAGGTATCCCAACAAGTTAATTCCTCACAGTACCTTTTTTGTGAGGTCGCATGACATCACAATTGCATCAACAAAATTTGCAATAGTGATAAGAGCTTCATATGCAAAACAAGCTCAACTATTGAGGTTTGCAGCTTTTTTTCTTCAAAGTTTGATCAGAACGGAGGTCGACAAATAGCAGAAGTCTTCTTGATACTCTATATTGATTCTATGATTTATCTGCCTTTAAAATGGGGATTGGCAACAGGATTTTACAGACATCCACCAAGGTATCTGCCCCCCATTTCACTAAATACTGAAAGCAAACATGTCATCAAGGCTTGGTGCAAGGTGGGCAATGGCATCTCAGCTCTAGAAGTGTGACCTGTGACTCACTGGACCATAAAGCCAGAAGTTTGTCCTTACCAGGATCCGCTGGTCCTCCACACGTTAGCACCTCAGCACCTTAGCACTTCTGCACCTGCGCACTTCAGCTCCTCAGCACTTCAGCACCTCTGCACTTCAGCTCCTCAGCACTTCAGATCTGTAGCACTTCAGCACCTCAGCACTTCCGAACCTCCGCACCTCAGCTCCTCAGCATTTCAGTGCCTGAGCACTTCAGCACCTCAGCACCTCAGCACTTCAGCACTTCAGCACCTCAGAACTTCCGCATTTCAGAACCTCTGCACTTCAGCACCTTAACTCCTCAACACCTCCGCACTTCAGCACTTCAGCACCTCAGCACTTCAGTACCTCCGCACCTCAGTTCCTCAGCACTTCAGTGCCTGAGCACTTCAGCACCTCAGAACCTCAGCACTTCAGCACTTCCGCACTTCAGCACTTCAGCACTTCAGCACCTCAGAACCTCCACACTTCAGAACCTCCGCACTTCAGCACCTTAACTCCTCAACACCTCCGCACTTCAGCACCTCCGCACTTCAGCACCTCCGCACTTCAGCTCCTCAGCACTTCAGGACCTCAGCACTTCAGCACCTCTGCACCTCAGCTCTTCAGCACTTCAGTGCCTGAGCACTTCAGCACCTCAGAACCTCAGCACTTCAGCACTTCAGCACTTCAGCACTTCAGCACTTCAGCACCTCAGAACCTCCGCACTTCAGAACCTCTGCACTTCAGCACCTTAGCTTCTCAACACTTCCGCAATTCAGCACCTCAGCTCCTCCGCTACTCAGCACCTCAACTCCTCAACGCCTCAGCACAAGGATTGGGACCCTGGATATATATATGTGTAGCAGTCAAAGTCATCACAATCAGTGTTTCATGACATGGCCTTATTATATCTAGCGGTGGATAGGTGCTAGGGGTGAGCCTTATATGGATCACAAGAAATGAGCACCTTTGAATATGAAGGGGGACAAAGGGTGCCCTCATGCCACCAAAATAAGGATATCATTGTTCTAATACCAAAGGCAAATGGCAAACCTTTACTCTAAAATCCCCATGGTTCCTCATATATGTGGTGGTCTCATCTGCTTTTTTTGCATTTTTATAAATGTGAAACAGCAGAAACAAGAAAAAAATCCTACATGAAGGTTTTCCTGGGAAAATTGTATCCACCGTGGTATCCCCTTTAGCCGAAGAATTCAATTTAATTCAATATTTTATCATCCCAGTTGTTGAAAAAAAATGAAAGAACATCACCAACTTGCCACATAGGAAACACTGTAGAAAATACATTTTCCCCCATGTTTAAATTTGCAAGATGAGATCTAATGGAAGAGAATCTTTGTAGCTCAGGGTTGAAATGTAGAGTCCTTGGTGCTCTCTGAGCTTGGTTTATTGCTTGCAGACATTTCATTACCAACATCATCATCACAGGGACATGCAGTCAGGGGAGGCGTGGCCTCACCAGCGTCATGAGGAAAAGAAAAGAATAATTAAAAGGAAAAAGGCTGAGGTAGTTGCTGCCAGAGTCACAGTGGATGACTCTGCTTAATGCTTAACTGCAGTGGGAGGTGAGAGAACTATGGGCCTCCTTTACTCTAGCTTTATGATGACTTGAACAGAGTTAAGCAAGGGTTAAAAGATGAAAAATTTCTTATGCAAAGGAGGCACGTGTTCTCTCGCCTCCTGTAGAGGGCATTTTTAGAGGCTTTTTTTTTCTTTTCATGAGGGCAAGCAAAAGCAGAGTTGAAATCCTCTCTGAAACAGCTGGAAAAGGTGCGTGTGTGGGGAGGGGGAAGAAATTCAAAAAGTTTGATTGCATACAAAACCACGTTGCCTTTTCAAACACACACACACACACACACACACACACACACACCTGGATAAAAGTATATAAGCCCAGCTTCACTGATTACAAGTTTGAAAAGGCAACGTGATTCACCTGCTATCAAAGGCTCCGATTGGAAGGCAACAGGGGAATGGGGGGGCGGGGTATGTCAGAGGAGATGCTTTCAAGCCTTTGGAAAATATATCCAATCCAACTTCTGTGTTTGAGAGTGAGTGAGTGAGTGAGAGAGGGATCCAAGTTTTCTGTGTGCGTGTATCTGTTTGAGAGAGGGGGGAGGGAGGGAGAGAGGGAGGAAGGAGGGGAGGGAGAAGAAAAAGAATGGGAAAACTTATTTTGCAAGCGGGGGAAATGCTGTCGCTTTAAATCGGAACTGAGCATGCCTAGTTGTGGAATTCTGGGAGTTGAAGTCCACAAGTCTAAAAAGTGCCTCACCAGGCTTAAAGCTGACCGCACGTCACTGTACACATACATACATACATACATACATACATATATTCCAATACTCATAAAACAATGTTATATTTTTTCATACAACATAAAACTGATCAAATGTAATTTTTTGAAAAAAATTATTAGATTTTTATAATGCCTTTATTACTTGATAAGAAATTCAAGGCATCGAACATACCTAATACTTTTCCTTCCCCCTATTTTCCCAACAACCAGGTGAGATGGGTATAATTGAGAGAGTAACTGATCCAAGATCATCCAGCCACTTTTCATGCATAAAATGGACGAGAACTCACCATCTCCTGGTTTCTAAGTCTGCCTCCTTAACCACATCAAACTGGCTCAATGCAATTTAATTATGTAAGAATATTAAAAATCATAACTCAATAAAAACAGACATTTTTAAAAATCTGCAATTAACACGAAAAAAAAGTATGAACTAAATTCTAGTTCAAAGTCCAGCTATCGTAACTATCAAAAATGTATCAAACATTCCCAGACAGGCCTGACACTTCAGACAGGAGGTAGAACACAGAGTAAGGTGTCCTTCAAAGATTGATGTAGGCAGATTTCAATGCAAAGAGGGAGCAATTTAAATATCTTCTCTCCAAAGCAATTATACATTTAAGGGTAAGTTTCACTGAATTAAAAACAGGCTTCAGTATTTTGTATTGGCTGATCTTCAGAATGCTTTCCCAGCTCTGTGGAAAAACTGTTATAGTCATTTAACCTGGAGGTGATGTAGAGCAGGTATCTAATCATTCAATTTTCTGTCCCAGCAAATAATGAAAAGGCTGATAAAAATCAATTTAAATTCCTGGCAAGCAGATAATCATACAATTAAGTAAACAGATGCTTAAATACAATGACTTGAAGGAATATTGGCTATATATTATGAAACTACCCTCTAACAGCAACACTATAAAACAAAGGCAGGCTGGAATTTTTTGTCTTGTGTGTTAATTCTCTCTGGCCCGTTATGGCTGCTCAGAAAGTATCCAAAAGAGACAAGGGCTCTTCACCATGGATTGATGGGCAAGTAGCAGAACAGTCATTCTACATATGCAAGATTGTAAACCAACCAAGCCATTAGGACAGCAAAAGCTATGACCAGCAGATGTTATGACAACCACTGTTGATCTGCTATGCTTTTCCTGTTATCAACAGGGGAATATATTTGTCTTACAATCACAAATGAGACCAAAATTTCCTTCGCTAGAGAGTTAAGCCCCGTTTTATGACCTTTCTTGTCATAGTTGTTAAGTAAATCAGTGCAGTTGTTAAGTTAACAACATGGTTCTCAAGTGAATCTGGTTTCCTCAATGACTTTGTCAGAAGATTGCAAAAGGTGATCACGTGCTTCCAGGACATTGAATATGAACCACTTGCCAAGCATCTGAATTTTGATCATGTCACCATGGGGATGGTCATAAGTGTGAAAAACAGTTGTAAGTCACTAAATAAATGATTTTAAATTGAGGATGCTGCCCTATTCTTGAGGCTGCTTTGTTTTGCTCTGGAATGATGGGAAAATATTCTCCTGTCACTTTTCTTCAGCATTCCCAATTACAGCTGGCTCAGGAAACAAGAGAGGAGGGAGGGAGGGAGAGAGATAGAGAGAGCGCTAATAAAACTCCAGCAATTGTAACAATGAAAACTGTATCAATGATCCCCAGACAGGTCTTCTGATTGCCCAGAAATGGAGAAAAAGAGGGGTTACACAAAAAGAGTCCACAAGGAAGTAAAAGGTTTATGTTTTACTACTGAGCCCCAAGAACAAAAGTACAAATTACATACCTCAGGGGTTCCCCCCCCCATGTCAGTGGCCTTTGCCAGAATCTCTTTAAAGCAGGGGTGTCAAACTCCATTTCATTGAGGGCTGCACAGCAGGTTTGCGTTTGACTGGGAGGCTGGGGGGGGGGGGCAGCTTGATGTGATCAAATGCCATTTTTGCTAGTAATTTCTTTTGCTAGCACACTGCCAGTGAAAACGAAGCTCGTGCACGGCCCTCCTGAGCTCCATTTTCAATGGCAGAGGGAGCAGGCCTTCACTGTTTCCAGGGCGGCCCTGGAGGCCAGATCTAAGCACCCACAGGCCTTGAGTTTGACCCCTCGGCTTTAAAGCATGCTGTAGTTTACAACTGCTCTTGACCTGGCCTTCACATCCTATTGTTTCCTCAATGCACAGATCTTTGCATTCTCCATAAGATCCACAAAACTATTTTGACCAAATTCTTGTATTAGAAGGAGAATGTCAAGCAAACACCTCTCTCTTCTTTATTTGCATATTTATACAAGAGTTAAAGACAGGAATATATCCAATTTGCATCTGATTTTTTTTATCTATTCATATATACAAGCACATTAATTAATCTATCCTGACAGATCTTATACAAAATAATGTTGCTTTGTGGGTGGAATGCAGATTTCATTTCGACCTTGTACATTTTATGCTGTCACCATTACTTTTCATCATCTTCAATTATATGGTAGCACATTGGGGCAGGTATAACCAGTTCTGCTTCTTCAATGGATAATGGATGATACGTCTTAAGATATTGAAGATTGTTTGAAATAAAAGAAAAAGATAAAGCTGTGGATCTCAGGCGACCTTTCAGTGTTAACCCTTTTCCATAGTTTAATAAAAGTGCCATTAAAAAAAATACTGTTCTGATTCTAATTTCTACTTGTAAAACCCAATTTCTTCTTAGCGTCTGTAAATTATGTAGCATTTTAAGTAAGGTGATTATCCTTGCCACCAAAAGTACAGTATAATATTAAATGGAAAAGAAAGTTGGAGACCATATTTTGCCACTTGCTGTTTTAAACAGACATGTCTATCACACAGTTAGTGGGGTATTTTCTTCATTAATTCAAAAACTCCTTAGAAACTTATATTGGCAAGCAAAGTGAAAAAGATCCTGTTACACTACTGTATGACTAGTTCAATGCATCTCCCATTTGGGAATGTATCAATTATGCATTCAATGGAAGATGATACTGTAGGTCTCCCTGAGAATGTGATATAGGGTGATATATAAATATTTTAAATGAATCAAAAATTTAAAAATCAATAACTTGGGTAGGAAATTAGAAAAGAAATAGAAGATTTCAACTAGTACTGATAATAATAATAATAATAATAATAATAATAATAATAATAATAATAATAATAATATAGGGACAATTCTGAATTTATCAGAATAGTTGACTTTGACTAAGGTTCTACAATACTTTTGTTTCGTTGCAGTTCTGATACTCAGTATTAATTTGGAGAAGGTATTGTGTAGGAAAGAATTAGCTGATACAGTAAGTGTCCGTTTGAATAGGAAATTAGCCATGTTGGGAATATAATTTCAAAATCAGAAGCGGATAGAAAGGACCTTCCAAGGGAAAAAATGGTTATATTTTCAAACTTTAGAGGAATAGCTGACAAATATATTTAAGATACATATCTTATCTGGAAAATGCAGCAGTCTTTTGTAAAAACAACATTCTGGATGGCAAAGAGCTGCCTTTCCCTCCAAGCTTTGAGATTGGCGGAGTACAGAGTGGGAAGAGAGTGTTGTGGAATGCTTCGGGGAAATTTAGTTGTGGCACCAGGTTTCTCTACAGATAATCACAATTGAATGTTTAAGTTAGAAACTGTAGCAGTATTCTTATCAAAATTATTTGAGATAAATTTCTTCCTAACTTATTAAACAGAGGATCATATTTATTAAGGTGCTAATTGATCTTTAAAGTCTGACCGATTCAAGAACTATCTCTATTGTTACAAAGGTCTTCAACCATTAACATTTACCCTTTTGAAGGTGTTTCAGTTGGGTGAAAACTCTGTTGCTGAAGTAGTATTTTCTGCAATCGAGTTCGGGGCGGTTTACCTTAAGTTTGTATCTATTGTGTGCTCATGTATTGTTATGTTGAAGTAGTCATTGACATGCAGGGCATTATAGCAGATAATTTTATGTACTACACTTAGGTCAGACTGAAAGCAGCGCAGTTCTAAATTGTCTAAGCCCAAAATTTCAAGCCTGGTGGCATAAGGTATTCTGTTGTGAGCAGAGGAGTGGAAGACTCTTCTCATGAAATTTCTCTGGACTCACTCAATTCTATTAGTCCGATATACAATGCGGGTTCCAGACAGATGAGCTGTATCCGAGAATTGGTCAAGCAAATGTTTGTATGCTCTAGTTAGCAATACAATGTTTAGAAAATATTTACAAAATCTGAGAAGAGAAATATCTCCTCTTAATAGTTAGCTGATTTTAGCATTTTGTATATTTTGTAGTGATTTTACAGTATATTTTATTTATGATATTTTTAAATTTGGTGAGCCACCTTCAGTGCTTTAGCAAAAAAAAAAACCAATATAAATTGAATGAAAAAAATCCAATAAAGTAATAATTAAGACAAACCCAAAAATGCACAGATCCTGATCACACATCTCTCCCTCCCTCCCTCCCTCCCTCTCCCTCTCCCTCTCCCACTCTCCCTCCCTCCCACCCTCCCTCCCCCTCTCTCTCCCCCCATATGTATGTGTGGGTGGGTGGGTGGGTGGATGGATTGGTGGTGTGTGTGTGAGAAAAATAAATATAGAGTATTTTGTGCTAATCCTTTTTTTTTTCATTTAGTGTCAAGTTCTGCAAAACGTCTGCCTGTTGTAACTGGGGAAGTCCCTGGGAAAATCAAAATCTCCGTTTCCCAAGGTATTATAAAGAATTTACAAGATATTGATTCTGCATCTTCACAAGATCATATTCCAAAATTAGAAACAACTTTCCATACAGCAAGATATCCCTTAACTATTGATATTCAAACTCCATTCAAAGAAAGGGTGGTGCCTCAATCTTTTACGCCATCTATAGGAAAAATCTTTCCATTTGGTAAAATAAAAAATGGCACCCACGGAGCCTTCCTTCAAAAAAACGAAGCAGGAGCTGCTGAAAAACTTTCAGACTATAAACTGCAGGTTCAAGTGGATATCACAAGGAATACCTCCACTCAAGACCACATGGACACAAGGCTGCATGTTATTCAACAGAGCCATACCTCAACCAATCTGTCACCTTCTGGAAAATCTCTTGGGATTTCAGCTACCCAGACTAATTCTGACCATGGTTCTAAAGTAAAGTATTTGACACAGTCTGTGTGGACCACACCATTGCCGTCACTTTTCCATTGGAAAACATCATTTTCTCTTCATGTAAATCAAGGTAGTCAGGCACAAGGGAGCTCTGTGCAGTCAAGAATTTCAGGAAGGACTGCTTCATTCAGAAAGCCTTATGCCTCGGGTGTAAACCATTTGGTAATTGATTGGAGATCATTTAATAAGCGAGTCAACTGTGCAAATGTGCCTTGTTTCCCTGGTGTGTCCTGTGAATCAACAAAGCATCAGACATTCAAATGTGGACCCTGCCCCTATGGATACAGCGGTGATGGAATACAATGTTATGGTAAGAATTTTTTGAGGGGGGAGAAATTACTAGCACTGTCTATATCAATTAATGATTAATTATTGGGGGTATTAAGAATATTAACATTAGATGTGTCCTATTAAACACATGTAGCCTGGCACACCACATGCATTAATAGATTTAAAATTTTATTCCAACACTTGTGTTGAAAACTATGCGAAATAAATTACTAGAAGACAATCCAGTGACTAATTTAAGTTTTAATGTCAATCATCTCAGACTTTTTCATGCTATTCCCATATTAGCAATGAATATTTATCTATAATTGTTAAATGTAAGTAAATTGTATTTTGAGAGTGTCAACTAGAATCAAAGATGAGAGATATTCTTGTAGATTTTTTTTAGTTATATTTATGAAACTTTAATTCCTTTTTTTTAACCTTAATGAAAACAGCATTGTTTAAAATGGAATAGAATGGAATAGAATAGAATAGAATAGAATAGAATAGAATAGAATAGAATAGAATAGAACAGAACAGAATTCTTTATTGGCCAAGTGTGATTGGACACACAAGGAATTTCTCTTTAGTGTATATGTGAATGTGAATACTGTATATAGTTTGCCATATACAAACATATAGCAAATTGGGACAAATACATTGTAGGAGGGAGAAAAAATGGAATTCTTCAAAATTTAGATGTTTCAACATTTCAGCTACAGAATTATACGATCTGGCTAGAAATAGAATCTCTTGTCAATTAAAAAATATGGCATAAATGAACATATTACAATGCTCTGTACTTTTGTATTAAGTCGTACATACGGTAGGTAATATGTATGACTTAAAAAAACTTTGTTTTTGAATTCTATAAGTAATACTCTGAAGAGAATATTACTCTATCATTTAAAATGCTTCAGGGCACATAATCACAGTGCATATTTCTAAGAGAGAATATTTAATTGACTGGTTAAATTAAAAAATGAATTAAATGTTTTAAAAGACCACAGTGCTGAAACCCGTTTAATAATTTGGCAAAATGGCTCTTTCTTCTGTTGTTAGGGTTAGAGTTTAAATATTTTCCTCATGCTTTGATATTTTCAATTTGCTCATCTAACAAATTTGCCTAAATTTAAATCTATATATTAGGAGTATACAGTATATGGATCAACACACATAGACACACACACACACACACACACACACCACTTGCCATGGGAATAATTGGCAGCGATGTGACATTGCTGAAGTGACAAATTAATGCACTTCAATAACATTTCCTCTTTTTATCATTTTATAAATCTTTTTTTTTAAATAAAACATGGAAAAGATGTTTTAGAAAATATGGGTTCTATGAACCTCATCACTACAGAAATACTGTAAGTGTGAATTATGTTTCTTTATGCATACAGTTATGAAGGATGGTTATATGAACATGTGACTCTATGTGTTCTTCAGAGTAAAGAATATTGACCATATGTTGGCCTCATCGCTATCTCACTAATGACGTGATATATGAATGAGACCTTTGGGTTTTTTTTAAAATCTTCATTGCCAATTATATCACCTGATTGTGTGACTGCTATCTTATTTTGTTTCAACACAATTTTCTTCATGTTAAGAGTTGTCCAGAGATTTCACTAAATACTCAGTCTCCTAAAGAAAATCATTCTACTCCAAGCTGCTGATTTTAATTTCCATTTGGAAAAATGCAGACTTGTTACAATAATCAAATCATTACATCCATTAAGGTGGTTTGCCATTTATTTTATAAGATCTCTGATGCACTGGGATTTGCCCTTATTTTTCTCTAAGAATAACACAGATATAGAATAGGAAACACATTTTAGAACATAGCTTAGAAGATGGAAAGTATTTCTTGCATTTATTGATTTGAAGACGTTGGATGTGGTAAGAGACAAAGCAAAAGAAATGTTGAAAAATCAATCTTGTTAAAGGACACAGAATGTTGCCACTTAGTCTTGACTCAGATGTGACAAAAGTCATACTGAAAGCATTTCTTCATAGAAACATCCAACATAACTTCAAGGTTCAATTTAACCTCATTTAAATGGTTTTGCTAGGTGCACTGGACATAGACAGGAGAACAGTTTATTTTGTTAACTTTAATTGCTGAATCTGACACCCACAGCAATGCACAGTTAAAATGGGCTTATATTAATTCAACAGTCCCTAAATGCTTCTCTCTGCCTAATACTTAAAATGTATGATTTAAGTGCCATTTATTTTTATTCCATTTTTTTGCCCAGACTAGTTTGTGAAATACTTCTTCAAGGCAAGCTGAGAAAAGTATAGGTGGTATTGTATCACCTTGTTGTACATCTCGTTCTATGTTGATGTCCACTTTAATATCATTAAGGCAAATGGTTGCCATTGTTTTTTCATATATTGATTGTAGTAAGTTTCTGTAAGCAGGGTCTACACCTTGGTTGAACAATGCCTTAATCATTGCTTGCTAGAATACTGAGTCAAACGCCTTCTCATAATCAATGAAAGCCATGTACGGAGGCATGGTGTACTCATTGTGCCTTTTAATGACTTGCTGAACAACTTGGATATGATCCATTGTGCTGTGGCCCAGTGACGTGCGGTGAGGGATACCGTTGGTGAGGCAAGAGCGTGGCAGCGGCGAGAAGCAACGTCCCCGCCGCTGTGTCTGACAGGCGTCTCTTGTTTATGATGGACATAAACGCGAGATGCCTGTCAGACACAGCGGCAGGGGTGTTGCTTCTCGCCGCTGCCGCACTCTGCCGCCTCGCCCCCCGCCTCCTCTGTCCCCGCTGACATTCTTGGGAGCAGGTCGGGTGGCTGGCTGGCTGGGAAGAGAAGAGCGGTGAGTCTTTGTGCCGGCTGGCCGGCCAGGCAGAGAGCAGGTCGGGTGGGGGTGGCTGGCTGGCTTGCAGGGGAGGGACTCACCGCTCTTCTCCCAGCCAGCCAGCCACTCACCCCCACCCGACCTGCTCCCTGCTTGGCCGGCCGGCCAGCCGGCACAAAGACTCACCGCTCTTCTCCTCCCAGCCAGCCAGCCACCCACCCCCACCTGACAAGGGCTCACCGCTCTTCTCCTCCTCCTCGTCCTCCCTGCTCGGTGCTGGGCTTGCTGCTGAAGAAATGGCAGCTAGTGATCAAAGAAAAACCTCTCCAGAATCACCCTTGCACTTGCGCAGTCGCTCAAGTGCAAGACATGATTCGCTGCTCCCAGATCAGGAGGCGGGAGAATCAGTGCCTCTTTTGCATATTAAATCTTTTGCTTTTTAACTCCGCCTGAACTTTTAAAAGGCGAAAAATTCCTTAAGCAAAAGAGGCTCCGAGTTCTCTCGCCTCCTCCTAATTAACACTGAGAGCAGACACCAAGCCACTGTGACTTGAAATCTGGTAGCAACTATCCTGGCTTTAATTCATTAAAAAAAATATTTAAAACTCTTTCCTTTCTCTCAGGAGACTGGGGAGACTCCGCCTCCCTTGCCTCTAGTGACTGCACGTCCCTGCTGTGGCCACTTCTGAACCCTGCCTGTTCCTTTGGCTGTGCATCATTTAATGTTCCCAATATTCTTTTTGCTAATATCTTGTTGAAAACCTTGTAGATGACTGAAAGAAGGGTTATTGGACGATAGTTCTTGAAATCATCTTGGGCCCCTTTCTTGTGTATAAGAATCACTAAACCATTCTTCCATGCATCAGGTATTTTTTTCTTTTCTGAGGCATCTCGAGTACAGTTTTGCTAGTATCTTGTATAACTTATGACCACCAGCTTTCAGCATTTCAACTGTAACACAGTCATTGCCTGAAGCTTTGCTAGTTTTCACTTATTTTATGGCACTTGATACTTCCTTCGCTAGGATATCTGGTATTTCTTCTTTTGTGGATGTTGTTATATTTGAGTGATCCTGATCTTTGCATAGAAAGGTAATATTCCAATTATTTCTAACTTTTCCTGGCTTGTTCTACACACAAAGCCATCTTCACTGCAAAACCTTTTCTTGCATTTTTAAGCTTCCATTTTGCTCTATTAATCCCTTTGTTTTCTTCAGTTGCCTTTTTCACAAGCTTCACATTGAATTGATATGTTTCTTCTTGGATACATTTTTTTATGGTCTTGCAAAGTTCAACATACTTCAGTTTATTAGTGAAATTTCTTGTATTCTTCATTCTTTTTTCATTAAATCAATAGTTTCATCAGAGCTTTTTTGACTGTACAAAGTATTTTTCCAACAGTGCTATAGATGTAGCAGATTCAAGGATGTTTTTGACTAGTTATTCATGTTGGTCCATAATGGTCTTGCAACAGAGCAAAGCGATTTGATAGATTAATCTCAAAAATCACTATACTTCCCCAACACCTTATCACTCTATTCTTTATTTTTATTTTTGTTACATCTTTATCATTTTCATACAGCTTTTTTGACAGTCAATCTTCATTTTAACTTATATATTTTATGGTGACTTACTTCCAATGTTAACGCAATTGATGACTGTACAATCACAGAATATGGTTTTGTCACTTGACATGTTGTACTCAATTTCACTTGTCTACTTCGATGGACTCTTCCATGTCCATTTTTTGCTAGCCGTTTTCTTGTAAAATGAGTTCAAGATATACAATTCCTGCCCTTCAGCAAAATCTACTAGTCTGTCACCTCTATTATCTATTCACAACTTCCATGTGGACCAGTCACTTTTTCTCCAGTATTGTTCTTCCTATTCTTGCATTAAAGTCACCCATTATTATTTTGTATTGGCATTTTTCTTTGTCTTCAAGGTCAGCCACATCATTGTAAAACTCTTTGACCTCATCATCACTATAGCTTATTTTTGGCTGGTAAGCTTGGATGATTTGAAGCTTGTATTGTTTATTCAATTAAATGATGCATTGGACTGTCTCATGTATAGTTTCAAATTTTATTACACAGTCTTTCATCTTTTGTTTGATTTTGTTTTGTTTGGAAAAAAACTAACTCCGCCACTTTGTCCATCTTTGGTACATCTAGTGTATAATAAATGCCCAGTCCTAAAAAGTTCAACTAAGTCTTTGCCTTTTCGTTGTGTTTCACATAATCCAATGATATCCCAGTGCATATTGTTGAGTTCAGTCATCAGTTCTTCTAGTCGAGCATCTGTTTTCATAGTTCAAATGTTGATTTTTAATTTTAAAAAGCTAATATCATACTCATTTATTGACAATTGATAATTTAGATTATAAAGTGCAGTAATGCTTTTTAAAAAATGGCAGTCTTTCCACCACTGAATCTAATAGCCACTAAATTTCTATCCTTCCTTAATGTATATTGATTTTTTTATTTGTACATTTCACTATGTACAGCTGTGCATTTTAGTGCTGGTTAACATATAACAGGAACATTCTGGATCAATTCCTGAGTGCTCAGCACTCACATATCTGTGGAAAAAAATAATACACATTGGTCTGAAATCTAGCAAACACATTTTGTACTCACGCATATATATTTTCCCCTTAATATTTTCCACTTATATTCTATATAGAATAATTAAAAAACCATCACTCAAATCTGAGATTTTCAATAATTTCTCATACACACATATCCTACTGTTCTTTGCCATTGCAACAATTAATTTCTTAAAATATGAAATATTTTAATGAATTCATTTCCTCAGGTAAAAAAGTTCCAAGTTATAATTCAGATTTTTCTTTTCTTAGTAATTTTATGCATCCTTTGTTAGTAAGCACAAATATGTGTAATTTTTTAACTAAGCATTTTCTCTTGCACATCTTGCACCTGTGATAACTTCCTTCTTAGCTTTGTGTTCCAGAAATTGCAACTCAGATCAGGATCAGAAATTTGACTTAATCATATTTATCTAGATATAAATAGTGATACAAAACTACAAAATGGATCAATATTATAAATTTATAAATTGATTCTTGATGCATTAGGATTTCAAAGAACTATAGTCTAAATAAATGAGGATTCTTTGCTAGGCCAGTGGATGGGAAGAAATATAAGATACCGTATTTTCCAGAGTATAAGATACACTTTTTCCCTTCCTAAAAGAGACTGAAAATTTGGATGCATCTTATACTCCGAATATAGCCACTCCCACCTGCTGGTCCCTATTCTTCGGACTCTGTGCATCCTCTTCCTGGCTTCAGAGATTGCCATCAACAATGGCTTATGTTTTTGGGCTCTGCAAATTGCATTTTCAGCCTCCAAATGGGGCACATGGTAACCAAAATGGCTATCTGGAACAGCTGCTGCCTTCTCTTACCCCTTCCCCGCTTTGCCTGCTTTAGTCACTAGAGCTCCCTCCAAGGATCAGCTGTGCTTTTGAAACTGTTTTTCAGCCCAAAGATAAGCTAAGCAATCTTCCATGCTTTGCCTGCTTTTCTAATTGCTGCTTCCTCCAACAATCAGCTGTGCTTTAGAAGCACAGCCTCCATCATCCCCAACCGCAAACCAGCAAGCAAACTAATGTGCTGAAGCTGACCAGGCTAAGGACAAGCCAGATGAATACCTGGTAGCCAGAATTTATTCCCCTATTTTCCTCCCCCAAAACTAATGTCTGTCTTATATTCTGATCCGTCTTAAACTCCAAAAAATATGGTAATTATATTATAATTCACAACTAACTCTGATAATCAAGAAAATCAATTTTTATTATAAATACAAAGGAAATAATTGTATTTTATTCATACTTCTTTATCCTCCTGAAAAGAAGTACTCTATGGTGGATTTTAATAGTCAACTCACTAAATATACAAAAATAAGGATTATAAATACTTTCTGCAAAGGAAGATTAAATTAGGATAAATATTCATGGCTAGGGTAAATGTTATCCCAATAGTTGAACAGCTTCATCATGGGAAAGTTAATCTCTATAATAGGCTCTACAAGTGTGCCCAGTAAACAATGGTTGATTTTGCAGTACCAGTAGTATATGATTCTGTACCTTGTACAGGTTGGCAGCTTAGCTGGTAACGATTTGTACAAGCTGCTGTTTCTGCGCATTTTTCAAAGATAGTACCAGTTTAAATAGAATATGTAGTAATAATACCAATGAAGTGTAACCACGGCTTTGAGAATCAACACCAAATGTATTTAGCCCAGAAGCCTACCAGCCCTCTTATATTGTGAATTTGCTTTTTCAGAGGGAGAGTTATTCCATCTTCAAGGTCTCTTTTCCTATTTACCAAGAGTACCTTGGTTTCTCTGTTTTTAATTGAGTAGGTTCTTCCTTATCCTCCCAATTATCAGATTTAGGCAATGTTTAACATATTGATTGCTCTTTCAGTTAACTGATAAGGAGCAATACTGAAGACACCACACTCTAAATCTCTTTGTGACCTTCTCCAGCTGTTTAATGAATACAATGCAAGATAAGATGCAACCCTGCAGGACACCACAGGTCAACAGCCTACTGTTGAGCAATAATTCCATTATGTAAACTCCTGGCATCAGAGTGAAGCATTGTAAATCTTTCCCCCCCCCCCCAAAGATCAGGCCCCCAGTTGAAGCAGAAGAATTATGTGGTTGATGACAATGAACCCTTGAGAATTCCAAGGCGCTTAGCATTTCCCCAAAAATAATCAAAGCATCTTTATAATTGAATTAGAGCCTAATAATTAGAATCCTTCATAAGCATCTGGAGGGTGAAACTATCACCTTCTTGATCATCTTTCCCAGAAATGATATTTATGAGATAAGCCCATAGTTGGTTATTCAGGCCAGGAGTGTTCTTTTTCTTTTTCATTAGAAATCTTAGAAGTGCCTCCTACAGGCAGGGAGAAACAGATTTCATTTCAGCAAACATTGCTCATTTCAATTACCCATGTTATCCTAGCTAATTGAATTAAATAAATAAGATCTTACGTAACTTAGTGCATGCCTATATAAACTACTCTTCCTGTGGTATTTGTGAGAATGATTTGAACCCATCTAAAACTATGTATAACATTGGTTTCACATAGTTATTCTGCACTTTCAAATCATCAATCCCAGCCAAACAGAATATGCTGGGCCAGCTACTACTAATGGAGACAAATTTATGGCTGTCAAAGAAGACATGAAATCCCAGATTGTTCTTGATTGGACGATGTCAGCATGCACATTATAATCCTCCTGGACAAGAAACCCCATATAATCTAAGAACATATTAGAGATTATTCATTCATTTATATTATTATTTTAGAAATAACCTAATGTATGCACTACACTTCCTCCTCCTATTTTCCCCATAATAAAAAAAAAACCCTTTGTGGTGGCTTGGGCTAAGAGAGAGTGACTGCCCAAAGTCACCCAGCTGGCTTCCACGGCTAAGGTGGGACTTGAATTCATGGTCTCCTGCTTTGCAGCTTGGTACCTTAACCATTACACCATCTTGATTTCCTCCTATAGGCTGCAATGGGAATGAAAGGGCAGTTAATCATCAACACTCCTATTCTTTCTTGCAATAATCTTCTTGTTCTTTCCTACCATATTTAGATTTGCCTTGTTCAATCACAGAATATATTTTGTTCTTCACTTTCCCCAGAGTGTATTCTTCATGCAGTCTACAATATTTCTCCCACACTTTCCTAGTACCCAGAAAAAAAATGTGGTGCAAAGAAGTAACAAGAGGGTTACCTGGGCAGAGATAATTTCAAACCCCAGACATCTGATGCGCTTAATCAAAAACTGATCCTGTGAGAAATCTGTTTTCCACAGGTAACACTAAGGCAAGCAATGGCAGGCAGCAGCTAAATGAGACAGCACAGTTTCATTTTCATACTCTCTGGCCCAAATGGCAGCTTTATTTTTAGTGTCCACTTACTGGGAGCTGTTAGTAGCTAACTAGAACACAGTAACTACAATTTAAGTCATACTTAGAAATAGTATGGGCACGCCATGCACGTGCAGAGAAGTGCCAAATGCTTAAAGCAAAGGTAAGGAGCTTGGGCAGGTGGACCCTCCAGAGCACCGTACCGGAATGGTATCTGGTGTTCCGGTAAGGCTCCGGTACACCCGTACTGGGACGTACCGCCTGCACTCAAATAGAATGGGCACTCCTCATTTGTATGAGAAGAGAAGAGAATAACAGAGTTGGAAGGGACCTTGGAGGTCTTCTAGTCCAACCTTCTGTTTAGGCAGGAAACCCTACATCACTTCAGACAAATGGTTATTCAACATCTTCTTAAAGACTTCCAGTGTTGGGGCATCCACAACTTCTGGAGGCAAGGTGTTCCACTGATTAATTGTTCTAACTGTCAGGAAATATATCCTCAGATCTAAGTTGCTTCTATCCTTGATTAGTTTCCACCATTGCTTCTTGTTCTACCTTCAGATGCTTTGGAGAATAGTTTGACTCCCTCTTCTTTGTGGCAACCCCTGAAATATTGGAACACTGCTATCAGTGTTTCCTTCTTTTCATTAAACTAGACATACACAGTTCCTGCAATCATTCTTCATATGTTTTAGCCTCCAGTCCAGTGGTGGGTTCCAGATTCCATTCCAACCGGTACTGGTGTCACCCACATGGACGTGCGCTGGGTGCATGCATCATGCTTGCCTGCGACGCTTCTGCAAGCCTCCGCAACGCTCCAGCTGCTTGGCAGAGTGTCGGCCAGGCGCCGTACGCAGCATGCACATGCGCAGAGGTGCATAATGCTTAAAGCAAAGGTAAGGAGCTCGGGTGGGTGGGTGGGCCCTCCAGAGTACCATACCGGAACGGTATCCGGTGCTCCGGGCAGGCTCCAATACACCCGTACTGGGCCCTACCATCTGCAACCCACCACTGCTCCAGTCCCCTAATCATCTTTATTGCTCTTCTCTGCACTCTTTCTAGAATCTCAACATCTTTTTTACATCATGGTGACCAAAACTGAATGCAGTATTGCAAATGTGGCCTTACCAAGGCATTATAACACTTTATAATGCATTAACACTTCACATGATCTTGATTCTTTTCCTTTGTACTTATATTGTTCAAGTCACTGGGAAAACATATTTTGCTACCATTTGACCAACATCTATATAATCTATTGCAACTCCTTATATTTTTCCATTCAGTTAAGGTGTACAGCCTTTTTCACTGGCTCAAAATATGAAATGTTCTTGATTATGCAGCTACTATAAATCTGATAATAAATTACGATTCAGTTTGAATTTGTACTTTGATGCAAAGAGTAGATTTGATTCAAATTTGCAATCTGATGAATGTGATTCAATTCAAGGGCCTATGTGCCTGTGCAGAAGTCCATCAGGTTTTCTGAATGACTGAAAGACAGTGAATAGAGCTGATTTGATTATTCAGTTCAAAGAGGTAATTTTATGAAATCATCTTAAAATCACATGTGTCAATGAAAGCTTTGCACAAACTTAGCAATTAGTCACCTCCAGATGAGTTGGATAGCACACAAACTTAATAAATAAACGTGACCTGACAAATGCGTGCACGACAATAGAGCGCTGACAAAACCGCGGCGAGAGAACCGCGATGTCATAAATGCTCCCACAACAGTGCGCCGACAAAACCGTGTTCACAAAAGCGTGATTTAAGTTAAGGTAAGGTTTAGGGTTAGGGTTAGGGTTAGGGTTAGGGTTAGGGTTACTAGAGTTATTAGTTGTTTGTTGAAGGCGCGCTTTTGTTGGCACGCTGTTGTTGGCGCGCTTCTGCATGCATTCATCAGTGCGATTTCGACCTCGCGGTTTTCTCGCCACGGTTTCGTCGGCGCGCTTTTGTCAAGCGTGCATTTGTCAGTGAACCATAAATAAATACTTATGCTAGACATTGATAAATAATTTACTTCGGTTACTATTCACCATGTATCATTCCTGTACAATATAAGTCTATTTTAAATTATGGGATGGTAACAACAGCAGTGCCTGTGATCAATAATTTTATAAAACTCTAATGAGATGTATTTATTCAAGTAAATTCAGCTTATTTATTCAAGTAAATTCAGAAGCTGAAGACTGGTTTGCCTTACCATTTTCTAATGGCATTATAATATGAGAACAAGAATAGCTTAAAAAAAAAAAAAGCTATGGAAGTCAAGGCCAGGGAATAAAATGTGTCTATAACTATAAAGTCATTTATCCAATTAAATTATATTTTTTGGAAAACCTTATAGATATTTTTCATACATCTTTCTTACCTTATAATCAATTGCCACATGGAAAGTTTGGAGGCAGGCAAGAAGAAGCAGGCAGGCAAAGATCACAGAAGAAAGCTTAGCTTCTCTTTGTGAAAGTATATGTAATAATAACACAATAACTGGATTCCCCATTGAGTTTCCTTGTGGGAAGCTGGCAGTGAGCTTTCCCCTTTCCTCCCTCCCTAGAATTCCTGCTGGCTTCCCCATTTACTTTCCTTGTGGGAAGCTTGCAGGCACAACATCAGTGGGGAAACCAGCAGAATTGCAACTCCTAGGGAAGCAGCTAGGTAAGTGGCAGTGGTGTTGAAGCAAACCAACTTCCCCAACTTCAATTCATGGGAATTGGGAATGAGTCCCAGCATTTTGGGTATCTTTTGAGTTATCTTGGTTCAGAGATAGGTCAGTGATAGAATATAGATCAACAGGATTCTCATTATGTTACAGTCAATCTATTCTAAATTCAGTTATCATTTTTCTGTTCTTTTGTATAGCACTTTGCAATCCACTGTGTGAAAATGGAGGGACCTGTATCAGTCACAATATCTGTTCCTGTGCATATGGATTTGTTGGTTCAAGATGTGAAACACGTAAGTATACTATTATGCGTATGTAACTTTAGCAATCTTCCCACATTTTGATAGCTAATAAATAATACAAGAAAGAAGAATGCAAACTTTACACAACAACAGCAATAATAATAATTGGGGAGGACTCAATAGGTAGATAAAAATGCTAAATCCAATCTTAGCATCTGGCTGACTGTGTGACAGACCATAATTCTGATATTATTTTAAATCAAATCTAATCTAGTATGCAACATGTAACTCAGTATTTCAATATTAATAAATATATTTAATGCTCAGTAACATCATATCCGATGTTGTGCTTTCTAAAAGCACATTAACACCATAAAATGTATTCAATCTTTTTCAATACTTACTTTGTAACAGCTCTGTTGCAGAGAAACATTGTTTATATTAATGTTTGCAAAATTCAAAGCATTGAAAAAAATACATTAAAATACTGAGAATATAAAGGACGGGGGGGATTGCCATTAAGAGTCAAGTTATTGTTCAACATGTATACTAATATGTTAATAGCTTTAAGATAATCTGTCTTTAAAACTAGTCACAATTTAATAGTACACATATTTTGCACTATCTAAACTACAAATCCGGGTCAGTGACTGACTATCCTGTTATCCTTGATCATTTTTTAAAAACACCTCTCTGCAAAGATATCTACAATAGGTTTAAAAGAAATTTCTGTGTGAATCAGGTTTTTTTAAAAGCTGTTCATTAAGAAATTAAGGGTTTACATGACATTTGAATTTTGGTTTTAATAACATAGTCCTTGAGAAGCTCTCAATGGCTGCCCTGGATTTCAATCAGCATAAGTTAGGGCAAAATTCAGGTGCTAATAATTGGTACAATTGACCTTGCCTTAATTTGTTTTTCAGTGGTTTGTAATAAGCATTGTCACAATGGTGGGGAATGTGTAGCACCAGATGAATGCCAATGCAAGGCTGGATGGAGTGGTCCTTTATGTGAAACAGGTATATGTTACTAAAAAATTCCATGAAAACACATTATATGATAATTTCCTTAAAGGCATAGCATGCAACTTCTGTAACACATTTATTTGGGGCTGATATTAAATTCTCCGACAAGCAGCTGGAGCATCGCAGAGGCGTCACAGGAGGTAAGGATGCATACACACATGTGTGCACATGCTGCACGCATTCATGGGGTGGACGCTGAGCCCCGTTGCACTGTACCAGTTGCAATGAGATCCAGAACCCACCACTGCATCAAAGAGTTCAATAATTATAGCTCTTTACATCTCCCGGTTATTAGCAGCAGACATTTCTAATGCAGTAGACATTTCGTAGTCTAGTTTTCTTGCTTTCACCAACAGCTAAATGTGAAGCCAAAGTAGTGATTCAATCTTAGGACAACCTGTGGCCTCTGAAGCTTCTGTTGGGGACCTTCAAACATTCTTACCAATGTAATAGTAAGATATTATAATATGACAGTAATATTATTACATGATAGAAGGAAAATGTTTTATAATACAATTGAAGAGTAATAATTTTAACAGTAATAGTTTTAATGAAATAGAAACAAATGAAATTAAGCATGTAATTTTATGTTAGCTGAAAACCTATGACTTATTGGATCTATGCTTCCTGGAATATAGAATCCAGCAAATTATTCTAAGAAAAATACAACACTTGGCCCCAAAGTATTGTTATGCATCCCAAACTCTTAAGGAAGGACCCTAAGTGGAAAAGCACATGCTATGAAGATTTTTGTAAACTGTAATTAGCACTCCTAAATAATGCTGCAAATATGGGGGTGTCCCCCCCAAAAAAAATCTACAAATCACTATAAATAAAGATGTGTGGGTTCTTTTAACCTGCAAACTGCACTCGGTGGAAGCTACACTTTAATGCTAAATCTGATTTCATTCCATTTTACTTTTGTTAACACCATTTATGAATTGACAAAAACTGCTTCTTCCCTATCACATAGAAACATACTGCAGTGGCCATTGGGGAGGGGGGCTTGTGATGTTAAAGCGTTCCAGAGTTTGCATTTTTACCAAAGTCAGGGGTGAAATAAATGGAATCAGGGTTAGGATCTGGTAAAAACTGAAGCAGAGCAAGTCCTGATGACAAGTTTACACAAGTTGAAGTGCACCAAGGAAGCCAAGCACACAAATCATAAACAACACCCAAGCAGTGATTCAATAAACCTCCTGCTTCCTGCTGGGACCACTTTTTTGAAATATTAACCACCTAACTGGCTATAATGTAACATTAGTGTCCTGTCTTCATAAATCTCAGGTTGGCATCATGGCATCAACTATATTCAATATTTCACTTTCTGATTGATATGAAAAGAGGAAAAAATATGTCTATATGGTCAGTCTATCCCTGTAGGGATTATTAGTGTTAATATTATTTCTGTCCTCCTTTTTTCATCATATTTCTACTGTGGGGAGAGGGAAGCAGCTTTCTTAATGACTACATTCCAAGGAAACAATTGCAAGTTGCTTTTCTAATTGGCTACATTATGCAACAAAAATGTAATAAAAGCTGAATGCTGAGTGGAGTAAAAGGTTTATACACATTTTAGGTTGTTTTTGTCAGTTTATATGAATAACCCTTAAGAATTATATTTACAGGTGTAGCAGCTTGTATATCCAAGTCAAATAAGGACCAATTTGCATTAATGTACTTAAATATTAATAGTGCTCATGGCATTTTGCTTCAATTAGTTTTCACTGAAAGTATTGCACATTGACTAACATACAAACACAGAAATATGCATACAGGTATCATAAAAGTACTAATTTCTAATTGTACAATTCAAACAAATTAATGTACTTCATAGATTTGCTCAGATCACTAAATAAACATTGAATAAAAATTGAAATATATATTTATAATCCAATTAATTTTATCCTCAAACTAACAAAGCAACTCCCATTTCTCTTAAACTGTTTTGTCTTATTCAAGACAAGGCAACATGGATGATTTTATTGTACATGAATGCCAGTTTATATTATTTATAGATTTGACTGAATACTCATTTTTACAGCATTGGTAAAATACAAAGCATAAACTTCATGCTATGAACCAGTAAATAGTAGTCAAAATATCATGGACTTCAGTGTCATAACATTTACAACAAATTGAAAAGGTGTTACTGCTTCTACAATGGACAGAAAAGGTGAGAGAAAAAGCAGAGAAGAAATTTGTCTCAAAGTGCCTCAGTAATAGAGATGCACCTGGAGAAGCAGATTGCAAAACAAACATTAAACTAAATATTACTGTGATTCTAGGAGAAAGCATGTCTCATTGCTCACTGAACCATTGCTTAAAACAGAATTATACTGCATTCTTAATAAAAAAAAAAATAGTGAGAGAGCAAAGAAGAATATTTTATATTTTCCTCCTTACCTGAAATAAGTTTTTATTTTGTTTTCTCTTGGGACAGCCATTTGCAAACCCATTTGCCTAAATGGTGGGACCTGTATTCGCCCAAATATATGTGCTTGCCCATTTGGTTTCTTCGGGCTTCAGTGTCAATCTGGTAAGATGAAAAAAATAAATTCTAATGATTAAATATTGTTTCCCTTCCCTAAAAGAATATTGTACATTCTTTCCCATTATTTGTTCCAGCTTCACTTTCATTCAAAACAAACCATGTGCTGGCATATTGTTTATATGAAATACATAGTAAGATGTTAATTGAAATAGTGCTATATATCGAGTTTCCCTGTATTATTTTTAAAGACAGAAAGGCATATATGTAAATAATGTATTGAGCCTATCATAGCAAAAAAAGTTATTCATAATGAACTCAATTTTAAAATATATGTTGGCAAAATATCACAATATACAGTACTTTACTATATCAGTACATTCAATATTGTAAGTGAGAACACTTGATAGGCACTATATTACTTTAAATGAAAGTAAAAGGGATGGATAGATGGCAAGTTTCCTTTTTGTTCTATCAGCCAGGAGATAAATTCTTCTTAACTGGTTTGCATGTACTGTTTCTCCCCATGCACAGATTCTTTCTAATAATCTGATATAAATTGCTGTTATACCTATAATTTTCTTAATCTAATATAATTACAGGACTGTTAACAGTTCAAAATATGTTACACATTTACTGGTATAATTTGTTTGTATTGCAGCAATCCATACAGTAATTTCTTCCTGGTCAATACAACATAGATTTTTTTTTAATGTGAGATGTATTAAATTATATTATGGTCAAGGATGAGATAATTTTGCACTCCATACTTTGGTTTCTTCTGGTTTGCTCTATTCTAATGAAATACACCTTAAGAAATTTCCTGACAGTAAGAACAATTAAACAGTGGACTCAGTGGTGGGATTTAAACAATTTACTACCTGTTCTGTGGGTGTGGCTTGGTGGACGTAACATAGCTTGGTAGTCATGACTTGGTGGGCGTGACAGGGGAAGGATACTCTAAAATCTCCATTTCCTCCCCATTCCAGGAGAAGGTTACTGCAAAATCCCCATTCCCTCCCAAACAGCTGGGACTCAGGAGACAGAGAATAGATGGAGGCGGGGCCAGTCAGAGGTGGCATTTACCGGTTCTCCAAACTACTCAAAATTTCCACTACCGGTTCTCCAGAACTGGTCAGAACTTGCTGAATACCACCTCTGAGTGAAATGGTTTGCCTTCAGAAGTTGTGAATGCTCCAACACTGGAAATTTTCAAGAAGAGACTTGATAGGCATTTGTCTGAAATGGTATAGGGTTTCCTGCTTGAACAGTGGGTTGGACTAGAAGACCTCCAAGGTTCCTTCCAACTCTGTTATTCTGTTCTGTTAAGAAGGAAACTTTTGATAAGTAAACTTTTGCCATTTCGTATCCTGAAAGAGTGAAAACAGTGCCAGCCCTGATAGTAACAGGTAACTGCCATTTGTCACTGATTCTGTTAAGTATCTATCAGAGATTTTACAGTTAGTTCCAACTGCTTTTCACTTTCTCATTTAAATTATTTTTTTCTTACCAGCAACTTTTGGAAAACTATGTTTTATCATCATATTTTTAGTGATTAAAATATTCCAATCATTGAATTCCACATAACCTTATTACATCTAATCGGGTCTATGATCTACATATAAACAAATTAATGTCTCATTAAATACTCATTAATACTGGTTTAAATTATCTTATTGCAATTTTTTATTTTGTAATTATTGTATTTTTTTTAATTGTGTGGGTTCTTTTAAAAAGGGTATTGTTTCTTAGCTGTCTGAGAGGAGGGGGAAGATGAGGAATTAAAGTAAAACAGTAATTGTAACAGGAGTAATACAATACAATATAATTATTACGATAATACTGTAGTAATGATGTTGATTTTCATTGAAAGCCTAAAATAGAAATCTTAAATGAATAACCTCAAAGGAAGTTTGATTGAGATCCCTTCTAAGTACCACAAACGTAACATTGCACTGTAAATCTAACACCTAAATACATTTATTTATTCCAGAAATCTCTTAAACTCCAGTAATATCATCTTTGATAAAAGGCTGTATAGCTGCTACCCTATATTTGTTTACCTGAAAGTGGGGTAAATATATATAATGGGACTTTTTTCTTACTAGACTTATATAAAAATAAAGTTTTCCCTGTCAGTCATGCCTGACTCTAGGGTACGGTGCTCATTTCTGTTTCTTGGCCAAGGGAGCCAAGACAATTTCCATGGTCATGTGGCAGCAAAGGTGCAGAGAATGCTGTTACCTTCCCACCAAAGTGGTACCTATTAATCTACTTGCACTTGCATGATTTCAAGCTGTTATGTGGGTAGGTGCTAAGCTATGTTTTGTGCAATCATGGTGAAGGTAGTAGTGGTGGTAGTGGTGGTGGTGGTGGTGGTGGTGGTTGTGGTGGTGGTGGTGGTGGTGGTGGTGGAGGAGGAGGAGGAGGAGGAGGAGGAGGAGGAGGAGGAGGAGGAGATATTACTAAATACAAAGACCTGCAAATAGAAATACTATGACTGTGGCAAAAGAAAGCAAAAGTGGCAGTAGTACCAATAATCGTAGGTGCCTTGGACAAAATCCCAAAACAATTGGACTACCACCAGCATTGACAAAAACACCGTTAGTCAATTGCAAAAGGCAGCTTCACTCCAAACAGCTTACATCCTGCAACAATATCTGTAACCCCATCAAACAACATCTGCCTATCCCATGTCCTTGGCAAGGACTCAATAAGTGGTCAAAAATGCCAAATCTAGTCTCAATATCTATCTCGCTGTGCAACAAATCATAATAATAAATAATAATAATAATAATAATAATAATAATAATAATAATAATAATAATAATTGCATAATTGGCACAATACCCCATAAGGTATGGTGGCTGAGGTCATAGAGTCAACTGAATTGAAAGAAAACAACCCGCATTCTCGCTTTTCTTCCTATATACAGCTATGCTAGAATAATGAAAATCCTCTGATGGGAGGGCTTCCTTGAGAAATCAGATTCTATCAGTAATCTGTAATCCTAAATATCATCATGGGCACGGTACTACCAAGGCCCTGTGCTATAGCATTAGGCTGCTGAGGTCTATTTTGCAATTTCTGTCCTATTACCAATAACCTTGGTTTATTTGTTTGCATTGTAATTAGCATTCTGCAATCCTCCTTGTAAGAACAAAGGGCTATGTATGAGAAACAACCTCTGCTCCTGTATGGAAGGTTATGTTGGAGGAAGATGTCAGAAAAGTAAGTTTTTCCGCTTTGCTTTAACTTTCCAAATATCTCTTGCCTTAGAAATACTTTATGACCTAGGGAGGTTTCTTATTGCAAGCATATTAAACAGGACCCTTTGCTCAGATTAATCTTCTAATCTTTCATTTTTACATCATGGCACGTATATCAGTAAATTTACCACAAAAGGCATTATTTCTATTTACTGGAGGCTTTCCTATATTATATCTCAGTACATTAATGGCGCTAACATTGCATCAAAGGCAAGAAAAGGTTTAAGCCACTTTGGATCTGATCCTGTCTATGTATACATTTAAATTCATTCCAGTTTAATAGAGAAAATCTGTATGAGAGATAAACTAATTAGATGAATTAAAGTTAGTCAGGAAAGTTGTTAAAGCCCAATCCACAGGCATTGACTGGGACAATGTAAAATGTCACTGCTTACAATTCTTCTACCCTAATTAATACAGTTAGTTAATGAGTTGTGTTTATGTGTTTTGGTGGCCTCTTTCCTCGTTATTAGTCACAATGTTATCTATTCCTACATAATTGGACCACTTCTATCAGTTTTGTTTTAGTATTTCACTAAAAGTGTAAACTATGTTCTGCATGCACAAGCAAACCTACATCATAAGAACATCATAACTAGTAGAACCTTCTGCATATCAACAGCAATAAATGTGTTTCCTAATACTAAGAGTAATTACCATATTTTTCAGAGTATAAGACGCACCGGAGTATAAGACGCACCAAGGTTCTGAAGAGGCAAATTTTAAAAAAGTAGGTAGGTAGATAGAGGGATAGAGAGGGAGAGAAAGAGAGAGAAATATAGTAGGTAGGGGGAGAGAGAGAGTAGGTAGGTAGGTAGGTAGGTAGGTAGGTAGATAAAGGGAGAGGGAGAGAAAGTAGGTAGGTAGGTAGGTAGGTAGGTAGGTAGGTAGGTAGGTAGGTAGGTGGATAGAGATAGAGAAATAGAGAGAGAAATACAGTAGATAGGTAGGGAGAGAGAGAGGGAGAGGGAGAGGGAGAGGGAGAGGGAGAGAAAGTAGGTAGGTAGGTAGAGGGATAGAGATAGAGAAATAGAGAGAGAAATACAGTAGATAGGTAGGGAGAGAGAGGGGGGAGAGGGAGAGAAAATAGGTAGGTAGGTAGGTAGGTAGAGGGATAGAGATAGAGAAATAGAGAGAGAAATACAGTAGATAGGTGGGGGAGAGAGAGAGAGTAGGTAGATAGGTAGATAAAGGGAGAGAGAGAGAGAGAGAGAGAAAGAGAGAGAGAGAAAGAGACTAGATAGGTAGGTAGGGGGATAGAGAGAGAGAAATAGAGAGAGAGAGAGAAATATAGTAGATAGGTAGGTGTTTCTGCTGGCACAGCACTTGATCAATGTAATTCTCATCAATCAGTTAAAGAGCTTTCCAAAAGGGGGAAAAAGTTTTTGCACTCTGCAAACCTCCCCAAAACAGCCCGTTTTTCATGAAAATGGGCCTGTTTTTTTTTGTTTTTTTTTTAAAAGACATGAATAGCCTTGGGGGGCAGGGGGCCAAAAACCAGCAAAAAAACGGACTCAATTTTTGCTAACATTTTTTGTCAAAAAAAATTATATGCATAGCCTTATGGAGTTTTATAGAGTGCTGCTGGGGGCTGGGGGGACAAAAATGGCCCGTTTTTTGCTTCTTTCTGCCCTCCCCAGCCCCCGGGAGCTCTCTGAAAGCCTCCCTAAGGGTATGCACAGCCATTTTAGTGAAGGGGCAGGGCTTCAGGAGGCAAAAAATGCTGTATTTGGTGTATAAGATGCACCCAGATTTTCAGCCTCTTTTTTGAGAAAAAAAGGTGCGTCTTATACCCCAAAAAATACGGTAAGAACATTTTATCTCTATCAACAAGTGTCCAGTAGATTTTTAAAAGGCAGGCACACCAAATGCTCAAGACTGATTTGATTTGACAGTTGAATATTACAATAGCACAAAACAGTCAGAAAGTCAGATTGCATATACAAGAATGTCCATTTATTTAATAATAAACTCGCCTGATTTAATTTTGAGTACCTGTTAGAAATCTTCATAATTGCTGCAGCTCTTGCATGCTTAGAAAATATCCATTGAACATCATAGGAATCACTTTCTAGTAAACCTGCACAGCCTCATTGAAAAACTTCCAAAATCTCTCTAGGGCTAACCAAAATGGCACAAAATACTTTTTTATATTTCAGGTTTTCCAGAAATCTCCCATGGAGGTATACAAATTTACTGCTAGAGGTACTAATAATGTGTACTAAGTTATTTATATGGATGGAGAAAAATATTAATCTTTGAGTTCAAGCCACTACTTAGTCAATTTTCTTTTGCAAATGTAGAGTGTATATTTTCTGTTCACTATTCATATGACCTCTGTCTCTACCTAATTGGCTTTGCTGCTTGTCCCTATAATTTTCATTGATCATCTCAATCCACTTGCCTTCCTTGTTATGCCAGTTGTGTAAGAGGATCAAATAGATTTTCTATGTATGTCTGGCTGAACATGCTAGGAAATTTTTTCTGCTTCTTAATTACTTCACCACTCTACATATCCTGTATGCAGTCACCAGCAAATAAAATTCATCATTTTTTTAACCACCCCAGAATCCCTTGCAGGTGGACTCTGGAGAACTGAATGGAGCGGAGTGTTTACTGGCCGTATGCCCTTCCTGTTGCCAATGTGGAGCTTTTTTTCAGCAGATATATTCTCAGTCTACCCAGAGAAAGAAATATCTGCCTCTACCTAGGATCAAACTCACAGCCTTCTGATTATGAGGCAAGAGCTCCACCTCTAGGCCACTGCATCAAGCCACCAACAAATGAATTACCTCATCTTAATAGCATAATAGCATATCCTGTTGGCTAATAATATTAGTTATGCATTGTATAATGTGATATTCTTGCAATGATTTAAACCTGCCATCTAGAATGCTTACTTGGAAGAGTATTTGGTGAATTCAATAAGAGTTCCTTGAAAGGATACAGCAATAAAATTTATAAACTGGTATCAGCGTATTTCCATAGCAATAGCTATGAACAAATGGTGAACATATCTAAATCAAACTATGGCCCATTTGTAGATTGAAAATTTGAAGGATGACTACACATCAATTATACATAAGGTGTTTTTAAAATATGGCTTTCCAGAAGGCTTAGCACCGCTTCAATTAGGCCTACCAATTAAGATGTTTCTGACTCATATAGTACCCAAATCGTGAAAAAATCTATAACTTAAAAGTACATCCTGGTAATTGATGTGACATGTCATAGTCACAGGTGATTACAACTGATGTAATCATCAATTACACAGATACAATGTAGCAATTTGAATGAGAAGAAACCTTGGTTTGCAAAAGTTGTAGTAAAGGTATAATATCTAAAATTAGTTCTACGTCTGGCAAGTTTGCTTTGTTTTGTTTAATTGTTGAGAAGTGAAGTACAGGTAGTTGCCGCTTACCAACTTTGTTCAATGACTGTTCAAATTTAGGAGCACACTGAATAAACAGACTTACAACCAGTCCTCAGAATCGTAGCCATTAAAGCATCCCCAGAGTGATAGATAGCAACTCAAGAGCTTGGCAGCTGGTACACTGGTTACAACATCTCATAGTCACATGCTCACTTTTTGTGAACTTCGCAGCCAGCTTCCAACAAGCAAAGTTGATGAGGAAGCAAACAGAAAGTCACAAGTCAGAGTTCTGTAGCGTCTTCTTAATGACCTGAGGTGATTCATTTACCAATCATAAATTGAACTTACAAACTGCTGTTGTAAGTCAGGTGTAGTCACATGAATATTCACTTTACAACCTTATCATGTAGTGACAAGGTTGTAAAGTGAATGTTGTAAAGAATGTTCTTTCTGCACCAACTCAGAAAGCTCAAACTGCCCAAGGAGCTGCTGATTCTGTTCTACAGAAGAATTATTGAGTCTGTCATCTGCACCTCTATAACTGTCTGGTTTGGCTCTGCAACCAAACAAGGCAGACACAGATTCCAAGGGATAATTAGAACTGCAGAAAAAACAATTGCTACCAGCCTGCCTTCCATTCAGGATTTGTATGCTGCACGAGTCAAAAAGAGGGCTGTGAAAATATCTACAGACCCCTCACATCCCAGTGGTTAGAATGCAGTATTGCAGGCTAATTATGCTCTTTGGCAGCAGTTCAATTCTTACTGGCTCAAGGTTGACTTAGCTTTCCATCCTTCTAAGGTGGGTAAAATGGGGACCCAGATTGTTGGGAGCAATAGGCTGATTCTGTAAACCAATTAGAGAGTGCTGTATAGTACTATGAAGCAGTATATAAGTCTAAGTGCTATTGCTATATCAATCAAGAAAAATCCATTGCCTTTTCTTATCCATATCAATAAGCCATAATTTTGGAGAGGTATTTATTTATCTACTTATTTATTTATTTAAACATTGACCACAATTTATTATGATATTATGCTATGCACAATTGTTTCCTATAGGAATACTTTAAAGTATACTTTACTTATTTTTTTAAAAAAAAGAACAAATTGCTTTATGCATTTTTCTAGCAGTATTACCCTCAGTCATATTCTGCATTTAGAAAAAACTTCTTGAATTTCCCTTGTTTCTTCCATCTGAGGGCATTTAGATGAGTGGTGGGATTCAATTTTTTTTACTGTGGGCGTGGCTTGGTAGGCATGGCAGTGGAAGAATACTGTAAAATCTCCATTCTCTCCCCACTCCAGGGGAAGGTTACTGCAAAATCCCCATTTCCATTGATCAGCTGGGACTCAGGAGGCAGAGAATAGATGGGGGTGGCACCAGTCAGAGATGGTATTTACCGGTTCTCCAAACTACTCAAAATTTCCGCTATAGGTTCTCCAGAACTGGTCAGAACCTGCTGAATACCACCACTGATTTAGATAGAAAGATCCATTGAATGATTGAATGATAATGAATGAATTGAATGATGAATCTATTGATAGGCATTCAGTGGGATTTCTCCTGATTTCTAAAAAAAAATATAGCAAGATGCTCCACCAAAAGGAATGACCTTCATGAGTATATTAAATGCAATTTACATAATTGTCTTACAAGTGACTCTCATCAGTGAACCTTAGTGCTCAATGGCTATATCTCTTTTTCACTACAAGCTATGCTTGAAAGAGGATGCAGCCAAGGAGCTCTCAGCATCTTCATTTTAGCCAAACTATATTCAAGCATGTCATTTCTCATTTCTTGTCTATAGTTATTGAACTGAAACCAGATAACAAACATTGTTGCTGTTAATCAATGTCTATTTAACTCATTTTAATGACATTGGGAGTGTGTTTGATGGTTATTTCCTGGGTTTGTTAGTAAAATATACCAACTTTGAACTAATTCCCGCTAGTGACTTTAACAGGGCATTGAATCCAATGAAGAACCCTTTACTTCCTCTGTTTTATTTTAATTATCTATTGGTCACTTTTATTTCCAACCTGCTTTCTTGAAAGATAAGGAAAATAATTACAGAGGATAGAGATTAGCTAATTAGAATTGGGTTTGTTTGTTTTTAAATTCTAATTGGATCAGTTAAAGGCGACTCCTAAGACAAAATCCGCTAGAGTGGAAATGGGTAGAAGTGCTATTCATTATATGTAAATATCAAACATTACCCAATAGAATAGTTGGTTTTAAAATTGATTTTATTATGATAGGGATCATTTCTCTCTTAACCTGAAATTATATTATAAGGCTTCAGGTTTTAAGGCCAGAGCACAGTTGTGCATATGAAACTATCTCGGTCAGGAATACCCAATAGCCACTTTCCATTTTTTTTTAGCTTCCTTGTAGTCTCTCAACGCCTTGAAGCTAAGGTTATTAGAATAACAATAGGATTGGATTGAATCTTTAAAAAGCATTGAAAGACACTGCTGAAAAAAGGAAAACCAAAAAAAAGAACAAATTGTTAATTAGAAGAAGCAACAAAGATCAATAGTCCACACATTTTCTTTTGGTTTTTTGCAATTTTTGAACTACTATTCAGCCAAAAATGCCTCTAGGGTAGCGTGCTGATTTCAACTGAGACATGGATAGAGCCTATTCAGAACTAAAGTATTTGGGTGGTGATTATAAAATATTTATTTGGTTGGTCTCCTCTATTTGTTTCTGAGATATGTGCCCTCATAGCAGAGCTAAATAATACAACAATTGTATTACTTATTGTGTGTGAGGCAAGGGGGAGGGGGAGGGAATTTGACCTTGACAGAACTATTAAAAAGCAAATTGTGACTGGTGGGCTGTCATACAATACATACCCTGTATTACCACACTGACCTTTCCTTTCAGATTCATGGCTAGTATCAATCTCTAACTTTAAAAAAGGTAGTAAATTGGCCTGACCAATTTATGTCCAAAAAGCCTCCTGAGCATTATTAGAAAATTAAAATCCAGGCATCTATGTAAGAAAGTTGTTGACTGGCTGACTCAATATAATAAATTTGACAACTTTAGGTCTGGACAGGAGCTCAGTAAATGCATCGTTTGGTGAAGAAATACTTAGATTACCTTCAAAGCTACCTCTCTGCTGTCTTTATTTATCTGAAGCAGGCAGACACAGAGGAGACATTATGAGGAAAAGTAACAACAAGAAGTCCCCACTTATCACCCAGTACTTTGATTAATCATTATTTATTCATCTAAGGTGCATGGTGCTCGGGGACAAAAGACTAATTTCTCAGTCCCCCCCTCTTTAATTGATTTTATTCATTTTATCCTTCATGGTTGGCAAACAAATCTGTATTTCTCCTTCTGCATCCTAATAATTCAGTTAGTTTTGTCACAGGCTGGCCTAGGGCAGAATCTTCAAATACCAGTCGCATTTTGCAGCAAAGAAAAAAAAAGACTGTTGATTATAAGAAAACTAAAGTGCTTGTGCTTACTAAGAGGTATATTAATAGCAAACCTAATAGGAAGATTAATTATACCATCATTGAACAAGTTAGGCATCAAGTACTTCGGGGTGCCTTTTCCAGCCATCTTCAGCATGGAAGGAACATCACTATTCAGGACTAAAGCTGTTCTGCTTGCTGCAGACAGAGGCCATACTTTTGTACTCGATACAGTGAAATTATTCAAAGCCTTTTGCTCTGTGACATGTACCTCTGTTAGTATAAAGGTTTAAGAGCTTTAGAAGGAATCCAAACTAAATTGTAAAGAGCTATGCTTCACATGCCAGATGTGATAAATGCTCCCTTTCATCTGGAATTTGTTCTTTCTCTTCTGCAGACGCTTGCAGGAGAATCTGCTATTAAAATCGCAGCTCAAACTAATCTTCTCAATGGAATCTCTGATCCATCTTCTTCCTTAAAAGTCTGTGTTTACCTGGAAGAAAAGCATAGGTGTGTCCTTTCAGCCCAATTCTTAATCCAACAATAGTATAAGAAAGCAAGTCAGAGAGAAAAAGGGATGTTCTTTGAAGTATTCTGTAAAAGCGTTTCAATGCAAAAGGTGTTTTACTTTAGTTTTGTTAATAATATCATAGCTGTCTTGCACAGAGGAAGATTCTCGTTTGCGAGCTTTAGCATTTTACAATCTATGATACTGAAATCAACTATAATACTATCTCATTAGAAGATTATTTCTATCCTTATTTGTTGCCTGAGTTAGACTCACATTTTGTCCCACTGGACCAGGACTGTCAAACTCCCAGCCCACAGGCTGGATGCGTCACACACTGGTCATACCCATACCCGGTTTAACGAAGGGGGGAAAAGTCCTGATACGTTACATGATGCCTCCGCGATGCCATTAGTTTGACACCCCTGCACTGGACCAAAGCAAGTGTTCTACTCTATTAGTGCTCCTGAGTAATTTTCTTTTCTTTTCCACTGCTAGTGCATTTGCCTATGGAAATATCAATTGGATTGTCAATTATTGTCCAAAAATGATTACAGGAAGGAGGATTTGGATCTCATTTTGCAACTGTATACTTGGTGGATACTTTTGGTTTTTTGTTAGGTATCATTATGTATGTTACTCTTTTATAACATTTTTATCTTCTTGGTGATTTTCTTGCTTTCTTATGCTCAGTATTTGGGGTTTTGTTTTCTGAGTACATTGATTTTTTTTTTAAAAAAAAACATACCTTGATATATATTAAAAACTAATTTATTTTGCTTTCCTAAAATGGGGTTACTTTTTTTGTGCAAAATGGTGTCTACAAGTTATACTCTTGGAAAATTTCCCATTTGCATGGGAATTTCCTTGTGGTAAATAGGCCATATTATCTTGTAAAAGCTCTCCTAAGTTTTAATATTTATCGGATTCATCTTTCTAAAGTGAGCAGGAAGTAATTGTCCATACAGTTCTTATGATCAGATTAGGTTGAAGGAACTCATTTACTGGAAGCCCAAGAGTGACTGATGACAATCATTACAATTAATCTTCTGTTTATTTGTTGTTTTGTTTACACATATAGATTATGGTTTCATTCTGGTTGAATTTTTCAACCTGTGTCACCTGTGGTATGTGTAATTATAGTGGCTATATACAGATGGTCTTTGACGTAAGACCACAATTGAGCCCAAAATTGATGTTGCTAAGTGAGACATTTTTAATTGTTCCCCATTTTACGACCATTCTTGCCACAGTTAAGCGAATCACCGCAGCTGTTAAGGTAGTAGAACAATTGTTAAGTGAATCTGGCTTCCCCATTGACTTTGCTTGTCAGAAGGGCGTAAAAGGTGGTCTCATGACCTTGGGAAACAGCATCCTTCATAAATATGAATCAGTTACTCAGTGTCTGAATTTTGATCACATGACCATGGGGATGCTGCAATGCTTGCAAGTGTGAGAAATGTTCCTATGTCACTTTCTTCAGTGAAGTTGTTACTTCGAATAGTCCCTAAATGAACAGTTGTACTTCGAGAGCAACCTGTACTATAAATTTGTTTAAAAATAAATAATATTGCTTCATTATGGATTATTTCTTTATTTAGGCTTTTCTGGCAGCTCTTATTTCTTGAAGCAACCATATCTTTCCTCTTGCCTCTACCATCTATATTTTGGTGGTGGGGAGGGAATAACACCGAGCGTAAAAGGGTATGTTTAATGTAGATGTAGACAAATATAGTGAGTTATGTAAATTTCACTTTCTGAGATTGACTGGCACCTGAAACGCAGAGTTTTGATCCTTTGGTGCTTACTGAGAAATAGCCACGCTGCGACTATGCTATCATACATTTGGAAGCAAACTGAAGTGGATGCCAGGATTAGCAATAAAATGCATGGTAATGCATGAAGAAATATGCAGCCTCCCTTGATAATCTATTTTACTGAAAATTTCACTATTTAGCATCCACACAGCAGAAATAACTCCTTGAATTTATTACCCTCTTAAAAAGCTAAAGGCGGGATAAGCATCTCCCATTTGGCTATGTGCCTTTATGTTGACCCCAGCGTTATAGAGGAAAGGACTGGCAATGTTTTCTGCTTAGATTGGTTAAAAAAAAAATCGCACACCATTTACATTGTGTTTATTATATTCTGCACTAAAAATTAGTAAAATGATCTAATTTCTGACTTTAAAATATTGAATAATTACAGTAGGTCAACACAGCACACATATCCATAGAAAATCCAGCCTAATAGCCATATTAGTTTTTGAAATGACAATTCAGAATATCCTAAACAACCAAAAATTCTCCTTTTCAAGGTCAGTGCTTTTGGTTAAATATCAAAGAAATTTCCCTGATACTAAAGGTAATGTTTGATTCAATTATAAACTAAATGGAAAAAGGAATAGCTAATTCTTTACAGTATGCTTCTTTCAGGATTAGAACAGTAAATTTAGCCTAGGAATAATGAAGTTAATGGAATAGAAATGAGCTATTCCAACCAATATATTCCAAATAAAAACTGACTGTTACATTTTTGGGCAATTGAAGTTCCTGAGCCTTTTTCAAATGATGTCCTAATTCGAACATATTGCAATAATGAAGCCTTCTTCTAAACCAGATGCCTGTCATTGTCAGGAAAAGAAAAATAGTCCACTGTATACTAACAGTGGGCTCCACAGTTTCACAGGATTGTAAAATCAAAATTTAAAAATTGATGTATATGGAGAACAATCCAAATATAAGGCATTTAATTGTAGAGTGTAGATGGAAAGTGTCTTCCCATCCATCTTTCACAAAAAGAAATACCCTGCCAATGAGAAATATGGGACCACCAATGCAGTGACGTGCGGTGAGGTTTATGGCTGACACAGGCACTGACACAGTGGTGGGTTTCAAAAATTTTTAGACTTGTAAACTTCAACTCCCAGAATTCCACAGCCAGGCATGCTCAGTTCCAATTTAAAGTGACAACATTTGTTTTTCTCCTTTGCGAAAGAAGTTTCCGTTTTTCATTTTCTTTTTCTTCTCCCTTCCCCTTCTTCCTCCCTCTTTCCCTTCCTCCCCCTCTCTCAAACACACACACACACACACACACACACACACACACAGAGAAGTTGGATTGGACTCTCTCTCCTACCCCCTTTCCTCTCTCACTCACTCTCAAACACACACACACACACACACACACACACACGAAAGTTGGATTGGATATCTTTTCCAGTGGCTTAAAAGGAGCTCCTCTGCCATCCCCCTCATTCCCCTGCTGCCTTTCGCAAACACCTCCACCATTGCAAATACAGCCTGCTGTCTGGGTGGGAAATGCCTGGAATGAAATAAAGCCCACCCACTCACAATCCTGCTGGCAGGCTGGGGTGAGAGGAGAGGCAGAGAAGCCAGAAGGGAGCCAATCTGAGCCTTCCAAAAGAAAGAGGCTGGGGGAAAGTGTGTATGCTACAGCATGGCTCTTTGCCTGGCTTCCTGCCTCCTCCTGTGGTCTCCTCAGTGTTCACTTCTGCTCTTCCTCCCCAAGTGTAGTTTGATAGCAGGCGGAGACACATTGCCTTTTCAAACTTGTAATCAGTGAAGCTGGGCTTCACATAAATTTTCTTTATATAGTTTTATTCAGCTGTATGTGTGAGAAAGAGAAATAGATGGGGGTCTGGGGAGGAAGTCATTACACTTGGGGAGGGGGAGCACCAGCGAGGAGACCACAGGAGGAGGCAGGAAGCCAGGCAAAGAACCATGCTGTAGCACATACACTTTCCCCCAGCCCAAGAAGGATCCACTATGTAAAAATCCAGCCCAGCTAGACTGATTATAGGTTTGAAAAGGCAACGTGGCTCTGCCTGCAATCAAACTACACTTGGGGAGGGAGAGCACAAGCGAGCTAGGGTCCTTCCTTCCAGCCTTTGCCCAAAGCCCCGCATAGCAACAGGAGGATAAAATTTGAATTCCTCTCCCTCCGACCCACACGTACCTTTTTCAGTTGCTTCAGAGAGGACTTCATCTCTGCTCTTGCCTCGGGTCCTCTGAAGAAGCCCCGCCCAAACGAGCGCCCTCTACTATGAGGCAGGAGAACTGCGTGCCTCACCTAGTCTGAATTTTTAGGCATTTTATGATCGCTCATCACAAGAAACACGTTCCACACAGCTATCATAAAACGCCTAAAAGGTCAGACTAGGTGAGGCACACAGTTCTCCTGCCACATAGTAGAAGGCACTTTTTAGAGGCTTTTTTTAACAGTTAAGCTGAGTCATCCACTGTGAGGCAGCAACTAGCTCAGCTTTTTCCTTTTAATTTTTTTTTTCTCTTCATGATGAGAGCGGTGAGGCTGTGCCTCACTTGCCTCACCTGACTGCACGTCACTGCACCAATGCATATTCCAATAGATATTCTTGCTGTTAGATGTTTTAATGCTCTCATCTCTACCTTATAGTATAATACACCTTATTGATCTAAATTATAAGCAAAGAGGCAGTAGAGCTATGAATTCTGAAGATTCAAGCAGAAACCTAGGTTTATTGTTCAATTAGGTTTGGAGGACAATAGCTAGATAATCATAATTAATACTTCTTTTTAATCTGCAAACCCACAACACCAGCCAATGTGGTGCATTGGGGACAGGGCGATCCAGATTCTATGTTCTCTTAAGTACACAAATCAGCTATATCACTTTAGGTCAATTTCTCCCAGGCCAAACCGAGAAGTCAGAAAACATCTATCTATCAATTCACATTGGCTAATAAAGAAGAATTTATGTAGCTCAGGGTTGAAATGAAGGGTCCTTGGGGCTCTCTGAGCTTGTTTGTTTTCTTACAGATGTTTCATTACCCAAACTACAGTTCATCATCAATGAGCACTGATATTATGTGGGTAACAGTGCTCACTGATGATGTGATATAGTTTGGGTAATGAAACATTTACAAGAAAACAACCAAGCTCAGGGTGTCAGGGTTCCAAATAAAACACCCAACAAAAGAAGACTCCAAGGCTAGAATTTCCTCAAAGGTCCATTTTTTTTAGAGATGTCATATTGGCACATCTGGGAAAACACAAATCTGAAAGCTTCCAGGTTTTCCTCACCCAACAGAAAGTCCAAGACCCTTCCCCTGCACCCACATGCCCATCACATGGTCCAATCAATGCATCGTCCCAACTGGAGGTGTCTCCCAGTCACGCCATTGCAGATGCAGGCCGAATGTCCTTGACTCTCTGAGAAAGGAATGTTATTATGGCTAGATATCCCTGCGACCCCATGCAATCCCCCCTCCCAGTTTCCCACAGCACTAAAATTTGGCAGCCCTGAAGAATTCAAGAAAAAGATGACCTCCAGGGCTGACACAGGGAGTACCAAGGACCCTTCAACCCACATTGGATCAGTATGGTAAATTGTGGTCTACAACCTTCAATGAAGAGGTTTTTATTTTGCAGTGGATTCATTTGGGCCAGTCATGATAACAATATGTGTATGTTTGTCCCATCTCTCTTTGGAGTAGTTTATTCCATTTATACTCCTATATAAGTTTTTAATGTGGAATATTAATTTGTTATTGTGGTTTCTGATCTATTACAATGCTGTAAATGTGAAGAAATCAACTTTCATCAAAGGAAAAAGTAATCAATTTATTTAAGTATGATTTTGAATGTTACTTTCAAACACTGACCTTCATAAAGACCTCAGACATGAAGAAACGGTTAGTATAGATCTGCTGTAAATTAACAGTTCTGAGTCTCATATTTTTGTTGTACTTTCAATGAAAATACATCATTCATTTTAATATTCTCCTTTCTGACCAAGATACCAAAAACCTAAATTACATAAAATGATAAATATATTAAAATTAAATGACTCAGATATGAAACCCCATGATTGTGAGATATTTCTCAAATAATTTTCCGTTGAAGGAATTTGATCACTGCTGTTGAAAATAATTCAAGAATATGTACTGTGCTCTCTTTCTGCTCTACCCTTTATCCAATATTTGGGGGTGCATTAGTACCCAGGAGCTGCATTTGATACATTTAATTGTTTGGCTAGAATATATTGCTTGGAGGAAACCTCTTGCTTTCTTTGAGGTGGGATAGATTATTGAGGTCAATTTGCCAGCCTTCTGGGGGGGGAAATCCAATGTTTTTAAAACGATATCTTCCAACTCAGCACAGCGGCACAGTCCTGTTTTTCCCTTATCTCCTATATTATTCAGGTGATGCAGTGACAGGTAATCATTGTACTACAGCTTAACAGAATCTAAATTATATTTTGGGAAAGGTTAGTTAGGTTCAGTTCTTCTGAAATAGCCCACACAAAAGGGTCATAATGGAGATCAGCAAACTGATTTAATACTCTTTCTGTACAGGATTCCACACTTAATTTCTCACACTAAATACTGAAATACCACATCTGCCCCAAATGGAAATGTGTGTGATAAGAAGAAGAATATCAAGCTTAGGATGCTTGGATCAGAACTGCTGCATGTGATGAAATGTACCACTTTAGTAAGAAAAATCAAGGCACTGAAAACAAAGGCAATGAAAACTCATAAGCTTCGTGACTCTAGTGTCATACAACATTAAGCATAACATCTGGGGTTGAATCAGCCAGGTCTGCCAAGAAGCAATCATTATTGATTGAATGAATGAATATATAGGGTTGGTTGATTCTGTGGCCCTGCACTACACCCAAGGAACTGTAGTGCTTCTGGCCCTATTAGTGCAACTTCAGTGACGTAACTGGGGTCCAGAGTCAATAGAAGAGGGAATCCAGGCTGACTCCCTAGCTGAAGATATGGCTTCACCAACTGCAAGGCAAAGTATTAGCCATTGAGGTTGTGACAGTGCTTGCAACAGTCATGTGTGACCAGTACAGAGAGACAAAGTTGGCTGTCCTTGGACACTTCAAATGATAATGTTGAGTTTCTACCTCTTTGATCAATTCTGGCCTATCTTTCTCTGTTCTGCTGTGAATTATGATTGGGATTGATTATTGCCCAGTTAGCAAATATCCCTGCATTAGTAATATCATTTCATAAATATAGACCTGTTCTGTCCCCCCTTCTCCGCTCATTAACAGACGACAGGCAGAAAAACGTAAAAGGAACTCACTTTATCAGTTCTTAGCTCAGACTGGCTGCGAGCCCAAAAAATAAACATAAATAAAGTCTCTGACGAGATAACAGAATACCAAACAAAAACTCTTACAAAGCAATGCACTTCTCCAATCCAGGTTACAGAAAGCAAATCACTTCTCCAAGTGTCTTTCAAATAAACCACGACCGATGATCAATGAATGTTGAACGAACGAATGAACATTGACTCCTGCAACCAGGGCGTGGCACTATCCATTCTTTTATCACCAGAACCCCACTAACGAGCCCCAGCTGGATCGTTAATCTTGCATCCCGAAAAGACTCACAGGAAACTTCTGCTGAGTCACAACATAGACCATTACTATTTCATTGTGTTTGTCAAATGGCTGTGATTTGCAGAATCAAATAGTGCTCCAAAGAAATTGAAGATAAAGGAATACAGTAGCAGCTAACAGGAAAAACATGGGAAAAAAGATGGGGAATATTTAGGGATTTTTAGAAAATGTTTTAACCTATTCAAAGTGCTAATTCAGCTGAGACCCTGAAATCAATAAATAGTGAATATTTTCTCCAGCCCTTGCAGCAACGCACCAGTAAATATTAATTATTCTTAATACTTTTGATTTTAAGTAGAAGTAAACATTTTAAAATATTTCATGGAAAATATAATTGTCAGTATCTCTTTGATACTTCTCTTAGGAACATTTATTATGATAAAGTTGTTTTTTCTTATAGGTCACTTCTTTTGAATGAATTGTCTTTTTTAAAAAACAGCTCTGTTTTCTGTGTTATTATACAACTAATTGTTGCAGTGATGGCAGTTGCAGTGAAAGATGCATTACATGTAAATGAATGTAATAGTTAATAGGAGACTATTAAAACACTATATAATTATGAGTAATAGACAATACAGAATCTGTATTACAATGCAGTCAAGGAAAATTTCAGAATTAACTTGCAGCGCATGAGTTTGATAACACCATGCACATTTTAATAAAAAATAGTTATCCCGTTCATTCCAAAAGCCAATGTTAGTTTAGTTTGATTTTTATTTATATTAAGCAGCTAGAGAGTGGAGAACTGAATTTGAAAAGCCTGAACTTTTCTCCAGTGGAAGATCCTTGAAAATTGTTCTTATTAGGAAAAGACAGAGAAACTCTTCTCCATTAAATTTTTTTGGCACTGCTGAGTTGGAGAATGAATCATGTCCAAAGCTTTCCTCATTTGCCCTTGTTCTCTTCCCATGCCTTTTATAAATAGAATATGGAAAAATCTAGTTCAAGATGTCTTCTGATTTTCAGTTTCAAAAGAAGTTGATAGGATGGTAATCAAAAGTGAAAAATGTGAATATCAGAAATTGGTCTTGATTGATTCTAACCATTGGACAGTCTAGCCAAACTTCATGGTTTATGGCCAGTCCTCCAGCATTATCTCACTAAACAAGGGCTGTCAAACTCGCAGCCCATGGGCCGGATGACTTACGTGCTAGCCACACCCACGCTCATTTTAGCGCAAGGGGAGAAAGTAGTGATATGTCACGTGATGATACCCTGATGATGTAAATTTGGCATCCCTACACTAATTAATGTAAAATATAGATTTATGTTAGAACCCAACCAAAGTCAATAAAGAACAACAGTTATTTTAAAAATAGTTGAAAGCTTTAAAAGTTTACTGGCTAGTGAGATGTGTGAATGTTTTTTTAAAAAATACATTTGAATTCTATATAGGAAATTTATAGAACTTCATTAGACTTTCTGATGGCTTGTCTAACTGTCTAGTGTCTTCCAGGTTCTCAGATTACTTACTATTTGATACAGATGCTACAATCTTATAAGTAGGGTAGTGTTGTAGGGTTATAATGCTACACATGCATTTTTAACAGACCTACCATATCTGGGCTGTGTAATTCAAAGTGATCACTAGATGGCAATCAATGGTTAGGGTTGTTTACACCTTGTTGCTGACATTTAGTTGTGTGCTTGTTTATTTGCATCTACTTTATAGTAGACCTAGTCTTAAAAGTACTTTTAAATCTGCAGAACCATCTTCTACGCAAATGTGGACGCAATCAAATTGTTTTTTATTATCAGTTGTCAGTTTCCAGCTTATTCTTTTAGAAGTTAATTCCCAGCACATTAATTTAGTGAAGGTACATATAGCTGGCTGTGGCCACCTCTTCAAATCCCCAGATACTAGAAGCTGCATTCATCATTGTCCAAAGAAGAACTTTTAAATAAATGTTAAAAAGTAATGTTGAATCTGTTTTTCTATCTTAAAAAAATACCCTTCTGGCAATTCTATCCTTATCTTGTCAGTTATTCTTGATGGATAAAATGCAAAAGCTTTCTTGAATTGTGTGAAACTAATCAATTCTCCATCACCTCCAGCTGATCCAGATGAATGCTTGAGAATATGTTTTCTAATCAGGAGGGGAATCGTCTTAACAAGAATTTGGCAATTGGCAGTAGTCAGTGGTATTGGCCTGCCTTATAGCTGCCACCAAAGATTTCCTGTTTACTTATTCAAGAATTGTTGTAATTAATGTTTCTATCATTCCTTTGGCGAGGCAGCTCTTACTGAAGACTCCTTGAAATGTCTCTTGCACACAGTGGACCTTAGCAGATTCTAGAAGGATTTACTAAAGCTTGCAAATCCCCAAATTTTAAGACCGCTCTTCACACTCAAATTACACTTTGTTTTGAATTATGCAAAGCACTGCCATTATGAAACTGCACCAACACTCTACTTTAGAAAAAAAGAAAGAAAGAAAAATAGTTTGGACTATTCTTCACTTGACAACTCTATTTAATTCTGTGACACTGCAGGTATCTGCAATCCGATGTGCATGCATGGTGGGAGATGCAGCAGGCCCAATGTTTGTGACTGCCCATTTGGCTGGAAAGGAAAGCATTGTAGTATACGTGAGTCTGAATCCCCTTTGATTCAAATAGGCTATTCGTTGAAGTACACCAGCATGAGCGGTAATCTGTTTTAAAGCTAATTATTGAATGTTTGGCTGTTTTGGGACTTTGAACGGGGTTATGTTTTGGTCATTCAAATTAAGACAACATTTTACACTTCCCAGTATAACCATAAAAGTCCTTCATTTCTGTCCGTCAAAAACTGTCAATCTGTTAGCCAACCTTTAGACTTGGTTATTCCTGTAGGCTTAGGGCCTCCAGGAGATAAGTGAACTGGTGAGGTAACTCTGCTATTTTTAACTTCTCTTTGTCTATTATTCTGTGTTTTAGCTTGGTTTTTACAGTTTTTGATTTAATAACTGTACTTAGTTCTGTTGTATGCCAGCAAGAATTGCTTATTTTGCGATGGTCAATTTATAAATTGGTTTATTAAACAATAAAGACACTGATAAGTCTGAATATGAACATTTCTAAGTTTTGAGAGCTTCTTTTTTGTTTGCTTGCTTTTGTTTTCACCTCAGTCCTTTAAGCTTTGGGCAGCTGGTTTCATAATGAATTTTTGATGATCTCTCAGCCAGGGAAGGAAGACATCATATGTAAATGATGGTTTAAAAAAAATCTTAAGCAACTTGCCTAAAAGATTGTTTACATGGTAAACAAGGCTACTTTGCAACAACTCTGTCACTCAGCATCCTACGAAGGGCACTGATCTGATTAAAGCACCATTTAATATCCTCATGTTCAGTCTGAAATTAATGGGTTACTCTGTTAATCACTCAATCAATTAAGGATTTCAGACTTAATAGAAAATGAAAATTTAATGACTAGGGAATCTGCCTTTGGAGCAAATCCATGATGAAACTAGAAGTCAGAGTAGCAGAGATTAAGGGGGAACTTGCTAATCATGGACATTTCAGAATGCAAATTGCCTCATGAAGAATGCTCATTAAGCTCTTTTGAGATCAAGCTATTTTGAAAATAATTGTAGGAAGCTAAGACGGCATGTCATTCAGTAAAGTGACTTAAAACTCATGGGCCATCATAAAGATCTTCTTATGTCCTCTCTTCACCTTTATTATTTTTTTACAGCTGTGTGTCTACCCAGCTGCACAAATGGAGGTGAATGCATAGGGCCTAACGTTTGCCAGTGCTCAGAAGGATGGGCAGGTCTCCGATGCCAAATACGTAAGTAGTTTTTGAATACGATTGTCTTTTCTCTTTGCTTTTTGTCTCTGTTCAATTGATGAATTGATGCAGTTTTGCTTTCTTCCATATTATTTAAAAGAGAAGATAAAGTTATATTCATAATGTTTATGGAAAAAAATAGAAATATGGCTAAGTTAAAAAAAACGCATTTTGATATATATAGTATAAACCAGATTTCATAGGTACCACAGTGGTGGGATTAAAAAAATTACTATCTGTTCTCTGGGTGTGGCTTGGTGGGTATGTCAGGGGAAGGATATTGTAAAATCTCCATTCCCTCCCCACTCCAGGGGAAGGTTACTGCAAATCTCCATTTCCTCCTGATCAGCTGGGATTCGGGAGGCAGAGCATAGATGGGGGTGGGCCAGTCCGAGGTGGTATTTAAGCAGAACTGGTCCAAACCTGCTGAATACGACCTCTGGTACCACTGCTAAGATTACGCCATTTTGCATTGCAGCTGTTGAAAATGAGGATCCAAAAGAACAGGGGTTTAAACTCATATTCTGTGGAAAACCTTATTTAATCACTTCTTTTTTTAAAAAATGTAATCCAAACCACATCAAAAGGTGTTTTTTCCTGCATCTAAAGGTGGAACTTTTTATAACTTTTATGGAGTGTTAGAATCGCAGTGTTTATCAAAAAGGCATCAGTTAATTTACAGTTTCTATCCACTATATCTAGTAGTAACTGTAAATTAACTGATGTATTTTTCATAAACCCTGCCTTTCTAACACTCTACTTAAGCTGCACATCCTCCGCAAAAAAATTTTTCTACATACCTCAAATTTTGTACCATTTCTCAAAATCAATTTCCCAAAGGATATGGCTAAAATCTTGATTTGGTTTTCCCTTTTCCTTTTCTCAACCAAAAGCATATGATTCTGGCTTTCTTTTCTTGTTTAGACACATGTTTAAGTGGTGATTTTATAGTTTAATGTTATGCTTGTCTATTCTGAAATAAGCCATATAAAGTACAGTGAGACTTACTGCTATCTCCAATTTTAATTTGAAGAACTTTCTTCAATGTGCCCTGGGTAAACAGTCTTACTATAGAGGTACTCAGAAATAAGCCCTATTAAATTCAACCAGTCTTTCTCCGAAGTCAGTCTTCATAGCTTTAATGGCATGATAGGAATTTTAAGCATAAGCAGGGAAAGGGCATTTCTTTTTTTCCATTTTACTCACATAAGTCAAATCTAGTAAAACATGCTTACAATTTGTTATGTTGGATGGGTAAAATGTAATTTCATTATCACATTATGCAGAAAAGACATAGAGAAGTCATGAGCATCTGTACTGCTGACCAAGATAATTCTTCTGCTGAAAATAAATGACAGAATGCTAATAGGAATCCCAACATTTTTTTCTTTCTGCTGCCACCTTATCTAGGACTGAATTCTCTTAATAATTCCCCTTATTGTTTGATACGATGCATATTGTTGCTGAGAAATCCTGTGAAAGCAGTGTATGGCAACGCATACAAAAAGTTTGATTTGAAATTGTTAAAGCAGGCACATCTTTCTTGCCATTCTTGCATGGCTGCTTCTGGCTGATTCCACTTGTGCTAGGCAAAATGGTTGTGCATACACCCACAGAGATAGCCAGAGGTAACTTCCAAAGAAGCTGCATGAACCTGAAGAAAGGTGCCATTAATTTAACATATCAAAGAGATAGACTTTGCATATCCTCCCATGTGTCCTGAAGCACCTTTTTCAACAGGAGTTTCATAGTCCTGAAATATGCAGTACAGTCCACATCATCTCTCTTATGCTCACTGAATTAAATAGTTTCATGGCTCCAGTAATTAGCACCCAAATTTTCTTATGAAAGTTCACCTTCTGAAAATCACTTTGATTGGAATGAGTTTGTTAAAAAAAAAAAGCTTGCGATGCAATCAGGTGAAAGCAAAAGAAAAGTCATCCTTACTAACAATATGTGCTCCAGTTTTCACCTTCTCTGTCACAGAACACAGAACACATTTTCAGGAAGATTAAGTGTTTTAAGTTGAGCATGATCATTATCACTCTATCTTGAACAATCAGAATAGTCGCTATACAAAATAGCAAAATCACAAACATAAAAATAACAAGGGTAGAAAAGAGAGGAATAACTAATCTAATCAAGGTGAATCATCCAAATATTGGCTAAAAGAGCCAACTGGAGGCCAAAGACCATGAAAAATAGAAGAGAGGCTAGCTTTTTTTAAGTTTTTTAAAATGAAATGACCAAAATCTTCATTTTACTGTTTTTGTTAGTTTGATACAGTATGATTTCTGCAGAAGCTTAAGGCAGCTTCATCTTCTCCATACAAGAAAAATCCTAACTATAAGGTGGCTTGAGCTGACAGAAAGAAATGGTCCAAAATCTTTCAGTGTGTTGGCCCAGGAAAGACATAAAATTGATCTACCCAGTCTTAGGAACACCTGTACACAGGAGTGTCAAGTTTATGGACCTCTAGTTGGTTCACCACAGACAGACAGACAGACAGACAGACAGACAGACAGACAGACAGACAGACAGACAGACAGATAGATGATAGATAGATAGATAGATAGATAGATAGATAGATAGATAGATAGAGATAGATAGATATAGACAGACAGACAGACAGACAGACAGACAGACAGACAGACAGACCGACCGACCACAGATAAATATATTCTGTTTGTTTTACTTCAGGAGTCATAAAATATCCAAAAAAAGATATTTTTCAAAGAAAGGTGATCCAGAAGAAGATATTTTTGTTATGCCATTTACTTAATTTAGGAATCACTGTATGGTATGCAGCTATAGAGAACATTGAATCTACTTTTCTATTTGAAACATCTTATAAAGTTATTAAAATAATGACTAATCAGACATCCTGCTCATTAACCTCAGTGCCTTCACGCTGATTACTATCTACTGCAACATAATGTTATATATGCTAACTCTTTCATTTGCCCCTTAGGAAAATCTTACTTTCATTCACATGTCAAACTAGTAGGCTTATAATTTTCTAAATCTCCTTCCCCTGTTCCACCCCCTTTGGTATACCTCATTCTAGATTTTCTCTTCATTTCTTTGAAGTAAAGTGTTCAACGATGATAGTCATTTACATTAATGTTCTTGCCAGCACAAGGGGAAGTCTTTTTATTGATTCTAATTTCAGCTTGGCTTAATATTATAGCCTTTGCCAAGACTACATAGCAAAGTGTCTGCTTTACTTCAGGGTTTAAGATTACTTGTAAATACATTTCTCAAGAATTCATCAAGATTTCCCCTTGACTATATTATGTGTTTAATTTTAATTTTCTTTTGGAAATTTTAAATTGTCCTCCCAATAATATAGATAGAAGTGCATTCTATTTTATTGCATTTCCCTCTTTTAGCATAACGCTAATCCAATGTCGAATAATCCACCAATATGCATTTTAAAGTACATTTTATTATGTTTTATTGACATATAAATAAAGCTTATTTTAGCCCACTTGTCTGTAGTCAGTGCTTTCCACTTCAAAATGTGACATGACCCTATTTGAAGCACCAAATTGAGCCAAACTCACACCTATTGCTGTCCTAATACACCAACACGTCCAGTGGGAAAAAATATCTCTCTGAGTCAGTTATTCCCACGTACAAAAAGAGAGAATGAGCAAAGAAAAAAAATAGTTCACCTTATTCTCTTCTTCGCCACTCCTCCACTTACTCATGCATAACACAACATATTTTACTCAGTCTTTTCACTTCTCTCTGTGTAAAAACAATCAGACTTAACAACTGATAGTAATTGCATTTCAAAATCATGCTTACAGTTTTTGTAGATTATAATTTAATAATGACCCATCATATAGCTATTCCAGAAATTATCACCAGCCAACTTAAGCAATATGTTTAAACACCATTGTCTGAACATAAGGTGGGATTCCATGAAGATTTTGTGGATGTATATATCACCAAAATGTCAGCTCCTGAGATGCAATTAAAATAGTAATAGGACATACAGATTCTTCTTGGAATAGTGCCTTATAAATTGGCTGCTCTCTTTTTTTTGTGCCAAAACAATGTCAAAAGAGCACACACTGCTAATTAGGGAGAAGGGGGAGCTGGCTTATAATCAGCAATCCCATTGCCTTAACTTTTATGAAGGCAGGAAATAGCTAGGTTCTAGCAGAATACTGCTGAAATTGAAGTAAGGGTCAATCCCATAAATCATATTTACAACCTTAATATAGCAATATATATTTTAGATGCTGAACACACAGCTTGCCAACATTGCTTTCATTAGTAAATAAATTATATATCCAAATGAGCTTGGAAAGGCAAACCGAATTAGCAAAGAAAATGTCATCATCCTGTTTGTTTATTTTAATAGACTGATAATAGTGTAGGCTTTTCAAAGGATTATTTATTACATCACATTACATTATTTTAGGCCAGATACATTAATGGGTCTCCACCATGAGAGAAAAGAGGGCAATTTATTGCTTACCAGAAAAGTCTGGAATCTGACTTTGCTGCAGATTCATTGAAGCAAGGAAAAAAAGAAATAAATTACAAATCAATCAGGCTGGAGGTCTCCTGCATATTTGTTCAGATCTTGTGAAATTTGCTGCATCCAATCAGAAGTAGTGCTAGAGCAGATTACAGAACGTGTATTCCAGGGGTGGGATTCACTTACCTTCCCTACCAATTCACAAATGTGAGTGCACATGCCTCATCTGTGCATGTGCATTGCCTTCTGCACATGTGCAGTGCTTGCACATTACATCGGGGTGGGTGGGAGGAGCCTCCCTCATCCACCGCTACCGGTTTGCCTGGACTGGAGAGAACTGGCTGAATTAGTTTGGTATTAGTTTGTTTGTCTTTAGCCCAAAGTAGAAAAGGAAAGAGCATCCTTCCTGGCTCTTGCTATCCCCTTTGCATTCATTTTTTAATTTTTTCTTCAGCTGCTCAGAACTCACATGCAAATGCAATGGGCATGCTACATTTGGCAAGGCCTTTGAATCAGAGAAACAAAACTGATGAACTTTCATCTCTCTCTCCCTCTCTCTCTCTCTCCCTCCCTCCCTCTCCCTCCCTCCCTCTTCCTCCCTCCCTTCCTCTCTCTCTCTCTCTCCCAACTCCAAGTGTAGAGAAAAAAATGGAATAGATGGTTTGCATTGCAACAGCACTTCTTAAGTTTTGAGTGCTTATTGAGGGCAGCAGCAGAAGAGCTGTGCAATCCAGCTTGAAGTGCCCCCGGATTGTTTGGCCAATGCTAGGAAAGAGAACAATTTCCTCCAGAAGTTCCATTTTAAGACTTTAATCATCTGTGTGTGTGTGTATGTGCATGCGGGAATGCATTCTGCTGCTTTCAGCTACTGCTTCAGTTTATACCTCTTTTATTTTGTGGTCATGTTATTGTGTATCACTGAGAAATGCTGATGTAAAGAAGAAGAATTTTTTTAAAAGATTGCGACCTGCTTTCTCTTTTCAGTTCAGAGGATGAGAAGTCAATTAGATGCTGTAGAATGGTGCAAGAGTTTGCTTGTAGACACTCTAATAAAATCCAAGCAAACTCCCTGTCACCTTGTCAATCAAGCCAGAATGAAATCATGTTGTATGCTTGACCAGTTCCCCCCTCCCACAAAAAACCCAGTGTGCTAACTCATAGTTGCAAGGAGCCAGAAGCTATCGGGAAAGATAAGTGAAGAACCCCTGGAGTATATAACCCCCACAGGTTGATCGAAGGTGTGAAGGTCATCCCAGCTGTTCTGGTAATGAAACAGGCACCTCTAATGCACAGCAATGATATAGGACAATGCTGCAGGCACATCATGTTAATGACAATGGCAAAGGCATCACTTCATACTGTGCAGGAGATAGAAATAGTGAACCACTCATTTAATTTAGTTTTTTTAAAAACCCTTTATGGATGGAAAATGCAAAATTATTGGCAATACAATGCTGAATGATGGGCCGCTCAGGTCAGGTGACACCCAAGATACTACTGAGTATATCCTGAGGATTTTTCAGAATGATAATGGGGTTTATGATGTGGCTGGTTTAAAGTTTAGTTGCTGATGATGTCGCCAAGCAGAAAAATCTGAGGCTGCAGCAATAGAATTAAGAGTATGAGCATGGGAAAGCTCAACACAGTAAAAGATTTCAGGTAGTCCTTGTCGTATGGGCATATGTTGTTAAATGAGACGGTTGTTAAGTGGTTTTTGGCTCATTTTCAACCTTCCTTGTCACAGTTGTTAAGTGAATCACTGCAATTGTTAAATTAGTAACAACATTATTAAGTGAATCTGGCTTCCCCATTGACTTTGTTTGTCAGAAGGTCACAAAAGATGATCACATGATCCCAGGACATGTAACCATCATAAATATGAGCCAGTTGCCATGGGGATGCTGCAATGGTTGCAAATGTGAAAAACGGTCATAAATCACTTTTTTCCAGTGCTGTTGTAATGTTGAACATCGCTAAATGAATTGTTGTAAGTTGAGGACTATCCGTACATAAATCTGCACACATTACATCCTAGGTATCAGCAAATTGAGATAGACAGGAAATGGACACTCTCGGTTAGACAATCACACTATTTACTACTCAGGACCAAAGAAATTAAAAAATGGAATGGCGCTGCTTTCATAAGAAGGTTATAACAAGAACAGTATTTGACTACAGTGTAATCATAATTGAATAATATTAATTAAACTTCATGGATGCCCCTTTAATACGTCAGTCATCCAAGTTTATGTTCCAAACATTGATACAGAAGAACCCAACACTGATGGATTTTTAATCAAGTTCATTGTGAATCAATAGAACATGCAAGCAAGATTTGCTGTTTGTTGAGATTGGAATGCCAAAATTGATAGAAATATCAAGGAGAAAAATATAGTTGGATTTTATGGCCTAAGAAACCCAATTAAAGCAGGAAAACAACTAATGAAAAAACAAGTTTTTTTTAAAAAAATGATTGTTTTACAAGTAAGTTCATTATTTTTGTTAAGTAAAGGTAACAAAAATAATGAATTTAATTGAGGAACTTAGTAATAAAAAGCTTTGGTTTATGGCATGAAATAATTTCAGGCACAAATACATATGATTTCTGAATGAAAATATAAACTTTTATAACTCATGATTGTAAGAAAATGTGGAATCATGTAGGATAGAAGTTTCAGTTGAGCCTGAAAAGGAATTTTTCTCATATCTCTGTCAAAGGTGGCTTTAGCACCATACAGATTGGCAACCATTAATGCCTGATAGATATCTATCATTTTCTATTCCAAAGTTCACACAGTTACATGTTTGATAAAGATACAGCCAACAATTAGACAAGTTGTGTACAAATATATACCTACAAATATACTGATATATATTTGTCTGACTACAGTTATATTGCATCTGAATATCATAAGGTAAAATAATAAATAATAAAATAAATAATATCTGAATAAGGTAAAATAACTTTAATGGAATAATGAATTAATTTCACTGTCACAATCCAAATTTAACCTGATACTTATTGATTCTGATCTGATGCTCACCTGGTATTTGCAGTCCAAACATGCATTCTTATAAAGTGATCACAGAATTTGTGGTATCTAGCTTGATTAAATTTTTAGGCAGAAAAGTAATTCAGAAAACTGTCAGTAAAATGGAGAGGAATAATTGTTCAACCCAGATGACATTGCAATTCTTTAATATACTTGGACAAATTTTAAATAAAAGTCTTTTGCCAAAAAGAATTACTCAGGATACCTCCTAATTTCCTAGATCTTGACAGTTAGTTCCTTGAATCGGACAGCTACAGTTTCAGTCAGAATAAGGGCACTTCAGCAAAAAGGATGGTTTATGGAACTTAATATAGCAAGCCTGCAAATTACAGGATTCACAATAGAAAAAAAAAGCTTTGAGAAGTATTGGTTTCCATCAGTGTCTAGTTTCAATGCAGCTAGTTTTACTGTGGTTCACATCCATTTGTTGTCACTGTATTTAGAAAGGTTCAGCTCAATTTCACAGTCCTTGTCTCCGCTGACTTCCATTTTTCGCAAGAACAGAAATCTGACTTGTAAAAAGAAATAGCTGCCATTGTTGTTATTGTATTTATCCCATTTCAAATATACCTCTGCATTTGCTTCAACTGAAAAGGTCAGTCTGAGCCCATTAACTAACATATATCAACTACTTCTATCTTTCTTATAGAGAAGTAACATTCTTTTATGACTCTAACCATTGTGTCAAGATAGTAGGATAAAGACAAGGAGAATAAAACATGAAAAAACAAGATAAAGAATTTCTATCCACAAAAACTATTCTCTACACACACACACACACACACACACACACACAAACACACTCACTCACTCACTCACACACACACACACTTGTATAGATATCATGAATAACAGTGACACTTGACTAATACCCCAGATAACAGTCAGTGGAAGTAAAGTATTCATATGAAGAGATTCACATTGGGAGAGAACAATTGTATCTTCTCACAACTCTCTCAGATTCCATAGTTCATTCCATAGTTCTTTTGATTCTCTGTTGGTGAGGTTCAGGTCTTCAAAATAATTCTTGAGATTCTCCTTGAAAATAACAGCTATTGTATATGTTCATATCAGAAAAATTGACTAGTATTTCATCTTCCTTAGCTTAAACTGGAATTGCACATGAGCAATTTATGATTTGTTTCACAGTCTTTGATGCTCTAATTGGGATTTTCCCACTTCCTTTTAGCAATAATTTAGTCAATTTGGTTTCTTTGTATTTCATCTGGTGATCTCCATATATGCAGATGTTCTGGTCCTTTGAAGATAGTGTTAGCTGTGAAAAAATGATTGGGGGGGGGGGGCCAGAAAATAATAAGTCGTTATAACCTGCTTCGGTTTCCTAAGCAAAATCCAACTATGGATAGTCCTTGCTTTATGACCACAATTGAGCCCCAAAGTTCTGTTGTTAAGCAAGACAGCTGTTAAGTGAATTTTGCCTCATTTTACAACCTTTCTTGCCACTATTATTAAGTGAATTGCTGCATATTTCCAACTTTGGCATTCTCTAGTCTCAAGCAGCACATCCTCCTTGTGGATTCTTTGATTTCAAATCGAAGTTTATTATAACACTTATCAACCCCGTCTTCTTCTGCATCAGCTGTTGAAGCATAAACTTGAATGATTGTCATATTAAAGCATTGTCCAAAATCCAATTGATATTATTAACTAAGAATACAAAACTAAGAAATCATAGAAATATAAAAAGTCATATTGCTAAATAAAATTAACCCCAAAAACCTTACAGAAAAACCACACTTGCACTTGCTTCTGGAAACGTAAAGACGGAGACCAAAAGTGATTCAAAGGAAAACCATGTTTAACATTTTAATTTACATCTGTGTGAGTTTAGAAATAATACAAATGTGTTGTTTTTATCGTAGCTCTTTGTGATCAAAAATGCCTGTTTGGAGGCCGATGCATCCAACCTAATGTTTGTGCTTGTAGAAGTGGATACGATGGTCTTGACTGCGGAAAGAAGGTATGGCATTGTTTCAAACAGTGGTACCGATTAATGAAAGGGGAATATAATTAAATGGCAATGCAATTAAAACATTTTGGGCATGACCTATAAAAAGAGTGTGGCTTTTTTTTGAGAAATTTTTTTATTGTTTTAGTTAAACAAAAAAAAAAGAAAAAGAAAAAAAATCATCTTTCATTACATCTTGTTGAAAGCGTATCTATTGGTTACAAATATATTCCGAAAAAAAGAGAGTGTGGTTTTTGTTTACTCTTACAATAACTTATCTTATTAAACAGATTTCAGTGTATATGGAATTGAGGTATATACAGGACAGAGAAATGTAAGGACAGAGAGGAATGTAAGGTCTGCTCTACTTGGATTATGTTAGATGAGACTCTTATAACAAGCTTTCCACATTCAATATTCTGAAAGTAGAGTCACCTTTCAACTCAAAATTACAGTTATTGGTGTATTTTATGACAGTGACGTTCTTCCCAGCAAATTCCCAGCTTTTATTAGAAATTAGCATATACAGTACATGAAGATAAGAAGAAACAAGATTTATTGTAATTTCAGATTTCATAATAGCTATGTAAACTGGGCAGTTATAGCTAGAGATAGTGGTAAGCATCCTGCAATTTCTAAAGTACTTTTCTTCAATTTCTGCTGTGTATGAAACTCTTGGTTTCAATGAAATGCACTAAAGAGATTGATTGTGTGTGTGTGTGTTTAAATGCAGAAGGTTTTTTAGAATGGTGTTTTGCAAGTTGACCTTTCCATTATATCAAAATCAAAATTATCAGTTGTGTTTTCAGAACACCGCCATAATTGTGAACGCGAGGCATGAGATCTGTAAGCTCACAAATCAAGTAAATCTTTCTTGCATTTTGTAGAAAATACCAAATCACATGCTGAGCATCCATTTTCCTACCAGCGAGCCATTGTACAGTAAATAGAATTTGGAGATGTGTTAGCAGCAGTTCTAGCGTACGAGAAATGGTACCCAAGGGGGTCACTGCACTCTCACTAAACTCGTTTATCTTGTCAAGTAAAGTCAGTTTTTAAAAGAATATAGTCCGCACCTAACCAACCATGGTTAGAGGGATCTCCAGCAAAATTGAATGAAACTGTCTTCTTCGTATTCAATTCAGCTTTGAATCAGATGAAGAATAAAACTAACAACTAGTCATTATACTCAGTCCAACTTCTGAGATTAATAATTTGATACTTCTGAATCATTGAGAATGCAATTGTGTGAGAGGGGGGGGAGGGAGGAAGAATTGGGATTCAGTGGCTTAGGCTTATTCCAGGTTGATTACAGCTGTGCAGATATGATCACAAACTATATCTTACCACTAATCTTAGGAGATGTATTTATCCATTTCTTTCTTTCTTTCTTTCTTTCTTTCTTTCTTTCTTTCTTTCTTTCTTTCTTTCTTTCTATCTATCTATCTATCTATCTATCTATCTATCTATCTATCTATCTATCTATCTATCTAAATTTATAGGCCACCCATCTTACCTCAAAGTAACTCTGGACAATTTACAATCATAAAAGATAAAAACTACAGTATATAAATTAAAAACATAAATATGTTAATACAAAAACCAAACACTACAACCCAATTAAAAGATGGGAATGATGGGAACAGGTTTGGAGGGGTGGGGGGGTGGGATCAATTGTTAATTGATCAACTGCCTCTATTCTGATGCTCCATCATTGGAGCCCTAAGCCAACTGGAAATGCCAGGTGTTTGGGCTCTTACGGAAGGTCAGAAAGGTTGGGGCTAACCTCAACTATTATATATTTACATTAGATGTGTGGCTCAGCCAATATTCTGGTTTTGCTAATTGTTATTGGTTTTTTTCCAAGCTTCTATATGTGCTATTTATAATTTTGCTCTGTGTTTTTCCCTTGTTTTTAAGTATTTTTTTAAACTCTGAATTTGAGATGGGCAGCCTTACAAAATGAATAAATATACAAATAATTATAGTACTTTTTCTGTACAGTACTTTTTTTTTACTCCAGTGAAATAGAAAGGAAGTAGCTAATTTCATTGTTTAATATCCTAATGCTTCTAAATAGACATAAATCAATTTTCATAGCATCCATAACGATCACTTCCACTGTATACTTACCATGGCGATCATTTCCTTCTTTTTCCACCTTCATAATCTGTGACACTTTTTTCTAAACAACTTATCCCTACACTGGGCATAAATCATGAACTGCACAGTTGGTTGAGGAGATAAAACAGAATATCAAAAAGAAAATAATAGAAGGTTGAGATTTTATGAATGGTGAAGACATAAATTTATCAATCCATCTGGCCATAAATGAAATGAAACACAATCTGGGCTATAGGAATACATTGTATTTGTGTAATAAAATTGTTGAAAGGTTTAGTACAAAATCATTATCTTATGAAAATAATCTGCCTGGAAAGAGATTTCTTATTTAGAGATTCTCAACAGAGATCTCAAAATCCAACTATAATTAATTGTATTTACTCTCATGTAAAAGTAAATCCTACTGTATCCAGTAGAGTTAACATATCTGAGTAAACATTTTTGATAACAGACTATTACAAATGCCTTTGAAAGCAATTAACCAGTTAGCTACAGGTAACTAATTTCACTTTGAAAAGGCATTAGTCATAAACAGTCATGAGTAACTGCAGGTATGGGTTTTATTTTTCAAAAAAAAAATGTTTTAAATCAAGATCCTTCAAAGGAGATTACTTTTGGTTTTATATTTTAATACATTTAGCTTGTAAATACGTATAAACAACTAACCTAACAGGAAAATGAAATAACATAGTCTTGACTGAGAATTATCTTTAATTTCTGGACAATCCTTTGAAAAAATCCATCTCCTAGAGCTAGAAAGCAGTGCAAAAGTTGACAATTGTCTTTTGAATACTACTACTAATACTAATACTAATACTACTAATACTACTACCACTACTACTACTACTAATGGCATACATACTATCTGGGAATCAGAAGGCAAGTTGTTCTAGAATTTCTTCTCTATCCTTGATTATTCTTTGTTGTCGTGACTTCTTCAAGGATTCCTTTCAATGTTCTAGTAAGTGTCAAGTAGAACTTGATATGTGATGTCTTTGGGTCAAGATGGTGGCTGCAGGTATGGGAGGATTGCCCGGCAGTGAAACGGAAGAGATAGTCACCAGGACTATTCTCAAATCACACCCAATACTGTCCCTTCTTTAGCTAAACTCATTTTATAAGACTGATAATAGCATGATGCATCTCTCCAAACTCTCTGCTCCACAAAGAAGGGCATAATACTATGAATAATTTTGAACTCAGCAGCATTAGATGAAGGTTACTCTGGGATAGTGAAGTGATTTTAAAATCCGCAAGGGATCAGTAAGAATAACCTCTTACTCTATATTAGCAATGTAATCTATCTCGCCATAATAATATCTATATAAGTACAAAATATGGTAGAATTCTTCAGAGGAAGATATGAGTCACTAGAGCCCTACTGATTATTGTGCTTTGTTCTTATTCTTAGTGGAAAGAGACTTACCATAATTTGACTGAATGTAACTACCATCATGAAGAAAATATCTCTATTAGTTCATGAGTATGTATTCCCCCACCCTTCCCTTTCATAATTCATTGAATGCAGGGAACAAATGGATCTTAAGTTTTTTCTATAACAAAGAATGTACATCTCAACTTCTGCCCCGCCCCTTTTCTTCTTCTAAATTCATATATACTTAAATGTATTCAATATTATTTAACCTTTTTCAGGTTGCATGTGGGTGAATTATCCTCTTGGAAATGGAAAGCCGGGGAATCTGGCCTAACTTGAAGTAGTTACTCCATTTTGAGCCCACATCCTGGCCTAAGAGGAAAGGACAATTTCCAAAGATTTTCAGTGATTTTTCAGATACCAGGAAAAAAGGAGATTCACTATAAGAAATTCCCTTGCTTGTTTGCTTACTTGCTTGCTTCTTTACACCTAATCTCGATCCTTTCCCCATTCCAGTCCCAAAAGTATAAAGTAAGTATTAGGTAGTTAAATTGCCATATTGATTACCTTTTCCTGAAACAAACCACTGATCTCATACTAAAACGTGTAATTATTGTATTTCAACTCAGCCCTGAAAAATTCTGCATAAGATCAAACTGTAATAGGAAACAATCTTTGATCTTTCTTTATTCATTTGTTGTGATGGGAATCACACAAAACTACTCATTTTTAAATATTTACAATTTTTATATGGTATTTTCAAAAGTTATCAGACAAGATAATAAGATTCTGTACTTCTCTGTCTCTATTGTTGTTTTTTCATTCTTCCTCTTTTAAGATCTTCCCATTCATTAGCATGTATGTCCTTAACCAGTGAATTGAGCTACATTGGTTAGGATACTGGATGTAACCCCAGGCTCAGCTCCTTACTCAGCCATTCACTCCTGTCTCATAGGGCTGCTATGAATAAATAATGAAGACACACCACACACCTCTGTTGACTTGAGCTCCAGAACAAGAATATAAACCCAAGAAATAATAAAGTCTATAAATAATCAGGCTTCTTCTAGTGTTGGAGCTATGATTTTCAGAGTTCCCACCACACATCTGAAATCCTCAGATGTCTGGAAGGCACTAAGGCATGGCAGATTGATAGCATATATGATAGACAAACAGTTTAAGAGAGTGGTTTTTAAACTGTTTGACTCAATAATCCCTTTTCTGGTCTCAAATAATGTCATCAACAATGTCCCCACCAAAAAAAAGGAAAAAATAAATCCAGATTCATTTGTTTTGCCCAAGCATCTCAGCAGCAGTAATCTCAGTCTTGTTCCTTGACTCACAAACAAACAATTACAAAATGCTCCATTTCTCCCTTGGTAAGCCATTTCCATTAATTACTCATGGGTTATTTTTCAATCAAATATTGACGTATATGGCTGCATTGTATAATGACTGGGTGATGGAACAGTCAATCAAATATTGGCAAAACTCCTGTCAGGTTATATTGTAGCAGGAAGAGGGACCTCAGGGGAAAGGATATGGGGGGTGCAGGTGAACCAACAACTTTGAGGGGGTCTCAATGCAAGCTGTTGTGGCCTGCCAGTGGCCAGCAAAGCTGGCAGCAAATTCAGACGGTGAGGAGGTGGGGGAAGAACATGGGCCAGTCCTGAAGTCTGGGGAAGGCCAGGTAGAAGTAAAGCCACAGGTAGAAGGTGAATGGTCTCTCCTATAGGGAATAAAAGAGGAGCGAAAGGGAAATGGAATTTGCAGGAGACAATTAGTTCACTTAATTGGTTCGTGGCTCTCTGAGATTCCTTGCCAAGTTTTGAAGTTATCGGCCTGGCAACTCTCCAAGGTCTGTGACTGTAAATTCACCCTTGAAAGACTTTGCTGGATGTGACTGAGAGGAATTCACAGTAACCTAATAAAAAGGGTTTTTTGTCAGGACAAGGAGTCTGCTTTGTGGTTTGGGGAAGCCTAGATCAAAACTCAGGATTAGCTCTCCATCAGGGAAATGTGATTGGGAATAATGTTAGAGTGTTGTGGCCCAGCAGGAGCCGTTGGAGCTGCCACCAGACTCCAACAGCGCGGGGCCCTATGAGTCAGCTCTGGAGGATGCAGAGGACTCTGGACAGGGTTCCAACTCCGAGCAGGGTGCAGAGAGGCTGGTTGGCCACCAGGAGGCTCCTGAGCCTTGGACCAGTGGGGAGGAGACAAGGGAGAGTGAGCTGGATGCCAGCAGTGAGTTGTTCCTAGATGCATGGCACCGAAGAGCTAATAGGCGTCAGGAACAGTTGTGCAGTTACAGGAGGTAATTGCACTCAGCTGGTGGTCATTAGGCTCCTCTCCAGACTATAAAAGACTGCTTGTGCACATGCCCCTCTTGCAGAAGTCAATGCAGGAATCAATGTTGGAGAACATTATGGTGAGCTTGGCAGGCTGGATTGCTGCCAAGCCTTATCTGTGCTGGATTGCTGCTCAAGCTTGTCTATGCCGGTTTGCTGCCAAGGATCTGTCTGCCTGTTAATTAAATGCCGTAACTTATCTTTGGCTCGGAGTGTGTGTTGGTGTGGGACGAGGGGGATCAGAACATAGAGTAGACTAGAATGTATGGGATATAAATCATTTATAAAAAATAAGGGAATTGGTTTTAAACACTTATTACATTTTACTTAATAAAAGTCCATTTGTTCAGGGAATATCCAAGCTTCTAATCTACCCTATATCTTCTCCACATTTTACTTAGTTAACTGAGAAACTTTTTTTAAAAAAAATCAACCCTCAGGTTCCCACAACATGGAAGCCTTGTGATATATGTGATAGACCTTTGCAGAGAGCACTTCTGCTTGCTTTGCTTTCCTCTGCTTTTATTTCCAATCAGACAGGGGTCCAGTAGAAGTGAAACAATCATAAAACACACAGCTGGTATGTCATTTCCCTAACGCCTAAAGGGGAGTGAAAATACTTCTCAAAGCCACACAAGCATATAGGCATTGTTGCATTTACTTGCAGTCAGCCTTTTGGCTGAACAATACAGACCTCCTGAGGAAGAAAGCAAACCAAGATCTATGTGCCTGTTTATGTTGCTGAGTGATTGCCAATTCATTTTTTGACATTTTTAGTTTAATTTGTTTCTGAGTTTTGCTAAAAAGGGATTTCTAAATGTGTTCCTGGGGGATAATGAACTTTCTAGCACAGTAATCACTCTTTTATTTTAAAAAAATCTATTGTATTTTGAGCATGTCTGGGTTGTTTGCAAGATGCAGATAATGTGGTTTGGAAATAAACATGAAGGCAAATGCCCTTGTTAGGTTGTAAAATCAAAGCTGACAGATATGGCAGACTTCTTTACAAAAGAGGAAAAACTGCTAACAAACCAGCCATGTACAAAGATTTTTTTTTTCATGTTAATAAAATCATTAGCAAAAAAAAAAGTTAGATGAAACACGACTGAATAATCAAATACTGATTTATGTATTTAATCTAGTTAAATTTGAGGGGTGTAATTAAAGATTCTGAGCTGGTTGGCTGGAGAGCTGAAAGCCCGGGTTCGAGACCCCAGCGCTGCATGATGGGACGAGCTCCTGTTCTTGCCCAGCTCCTGCCCACCTAGCTAGTTTGAAAGCATGAAAATGCAGAGATAAATAGGTACCACTTCATGGGAGGATAACGGCATTCTGTGTTTCACCACATGGTCTGCCCGGTGGTGCGATGTCATCAGTGGTGGAATTCAGCCAGTTTGCACCGCTGCAGGAGAAACGGTTGTTAACTTTCCGAGCAGTTTGATGAACTGGTTGTTAAAAAAATAATTAGGGCAGAGAACCGGTTGTTAAATTATTTCAATCCCACCACTGGATGTCATGCTGGCTACATGCCTAAGGAAATATCTTCAGACAACACTGGCTCCCTTGGCTAAGAAATAGAGATGAGCACCACCCCCTAGAACCGGACACAGCTGCACAGGGAAAACTTTTTCTTTTATTTACATTTGAATATCCAAAACATTATTTTTGTTTAAGTCATCTAAGTTTGCTCTCTCATAAACCTCTGACAGAAATTTCTTTTTGAAGATTTCTGAAAGAAGCTTTCAATAAATCCTTTGTTTCTTAGCTCTATGGTTGCCACTTATTTAGCTTAGTAAAATTTCAATTTTGGCTAAAGATATACTTTTGGATGTTTTTCATTCGGTTTGGGAAAAAAAACATTTTTTCACAATTGTGAACATTGTAGAACAAACAAAAGCTCCATAATTTCATGAAATATATCATATTCTCTCTCTCCCTCTCCCTCCCCCCCCTCTCTCTCACACACAATTGAATTCTAGATCTACATTTCCATAATTTTCTGCTGATGAGATATATGGATTACCTTAGGTATACAAATAATCCCCATTTAATGACTAAAATTGGGATCAGCAACTCAGTGAAACCACAACTATGCCTATGATCTTCAGCTTTCCTTTGCTTTAAAGATTTGTGAAAGTCGTTGATGCAATGATTGGTTTTAAAGTTACTTTTTTCAATATTGACATTATTGTGAACAATTGCTAAATGAAGCAGTTGCTATATGAGGATTGCCTCTAGAGTTGGTAGGTGAAAATAGAGTGGCACAAAACAAAGATCATGAGATAGAAAATTGAGGAGATAGAGCAACGCTAAACTATGATTATCTGTACAGTATCTAATAGGAATTAAATTTCATTTGACCAATTGGGTTGTATTTCAACTATAATCTATAACTATAGGCTATAACCATCCTCCAGCAAAATAATAATAATAATAATGCTGGAAATATTTCCCTTCTTCCTTCTATGCCTTGGACCATTGTTAGGATTAGATTAGGAAGGAGAAGAAAGCAGCTATATGAGGAAATGAATAAAACAGTCATTAAATATTAAAAATTCCTGTTATGGCATTGTTGGAACAAAGCTGCTGTGGATCCATCAGATTTGATGGCACATAAATGTAATAATAGAATAAATAAAGTGGAACATCTTGTGACTAATCCCAAGTAGGTACAAGCTCCTGGTATAAATAAATTGACTACTTCCATTTCTACACAGGCAAGTCTGAAATAAGATATTCTTTGGGAAAGAAAAAGAGAATGACAGGCTATAAAAGATAGATCCTGCAAACACAATTTTACTCTGCAAAGATGTGACTGAACTGAAGAACATATGAAGAATATATGTGATATGCCTTTTCTTTATTTTCCTACATAGCATGTTAAGTATCATATATTTAAAAAAAAACATTTGGTTCTTTCTGCCCCTTTAATAGTAGACCCATGCTGAGTCACATTACTGTTTCTCCCATAGGATTACATGGGGGGAGGGCTGGGGAGGGTGTTTCCCCTCTAGAGCTCTTGTCCAAATTCGGTCCCTTTTCAAATTCAACCTTCGTGGCTTCTCCCACACCCCGAATCTGACACCATACTGTCAAGATTTCAGAATTTTATCCTGCTATTGAAAAGGCAGATTAGTCTCATGCTCATAAATACATAATTTCTTTCCAACATTATGTTGGAATAAAAATAGGTGACAGTATGTGCCTAGTTATAAGAACTGGTGTAACTAATTTGGCTCTTTCCCTGTTTAAGATGTACAGGAACATATTTATGGATTTAACTTCCAAGGTAGAGTTATTTATTTAATTTTTTTCCTTAAGTCAATTTATATTGATGAACTAGCTTTTTAAAAATACATCAGAGCAGACCATTATAGCAAGGATCTGAAGTGCTTTGAATGCATGAAAATGATATTCAGATGTGTATCCATCATCCAATGAATTATATACGACTACTGTATATTTAGTGGTGTTTATCAGTACCATATATGATATCTTAATACTTTGTAATATGATTTTGCAACTTTTAACAACTATATTGAATTGGATATAGTTACTGAGAGATCAGAAATCCTCTTCTCTTAGAAATGAATCAGACACAAACCTTTTCATTCTGTTTCTGGATTTCCACTAAAGTTTTCTTGTAATCCTATAGATGCCCTCAACATAAGTTATTTTCTATCATTTAATTTCTTGTTTATCAGCTAAACTGTTGGGACATTGAATCACAAATCAGTATGGTATAAAAATGGACAGAACACATTCACTTTTTTATAAGGTTCCCATGTGGTATGGAAAACAGCAATTGGTGCCACCTCTGCTTTAGAGGACAGCCAAAATATTTGAGCAATATAGCTATTTTATGTATTGGAAGAGAAATCGCCCCTTGCTTGAGTATTTCTCATTAGATACAAGCGTTAGACTCAGATCTCTCTTTTGGACTGCTATGGAAGTGGAGGTGAACATTTGGGTGGCCTGGTGAAATCTAATTGGTTTTGGACAATGACAAAAGTTAAAACTGAAAAATGTATGTGGGCAATAAGAGAATCAAAAGTAAGGCAATGGCAGCAAGACATTCAATGTTTCATGCTAAACCTGTTTGATGACAGGTATTTGTGTTTGTATTTATTATTTTGTCAAACATGTACAAGATAGAAGGTATAAATATAAACATGGACATGAAGGAAAGAAATGAATACAAATAAATGGGGACAGTAGGACAGGGACGGTAGGCTGGATGGTGCGCTTATGCACGCCCCCTTTACAGACTTCTTAGGAATGGGGTAAAGTCCATGGTAGACAGTTTAAGATTGAAGATGTGAGAGTTAGAGGATGTAACAAAGGGGTCAAGTAGAGCATTCCAGGCATTGACCACTCTGTTGCTGAAGTCATATTTTCTGCAATCAAGGTTGGAATGGTTCACCTTCAGTTTGTATCAATTGTTTGCCCGTGTATTATTGAGGTTAAAGCTGAAGAAGTTGTTGACAGGTAAGACATTGTACAGACAATTTTGTGTACTGTGCTTAGATCATACCACAGGCGGTACAGTTACAGATTGTCCAAGCCCAAAATTTCAAGCCTGGTGGCATAGCAAATTCTATTGTGAGTAGAGGAGTGGAATACTCTTCTCATGAAGTACCTCTGGACCCGCTCAATCGTATTAATGTCTGATATACAGTGTGGATTCCAGGTACATGAAACTGTGTGCAATTTAGTCTTATTAATGGCTGAGTACTTATTTCTGTTTCACAGCTCTCCATACGATGATGAAAACAACAGGACAGTGAAGATACACATTTTGAAGTTATTGTGCAACCTTTTTAAAATCAGATTGGCTGAGAGCGCTCTGGAAAGGACTGATGAATTTCTCCTGCTTCTTACTCCTTCCAAGCATAAGTTCTGTGGGGAAATGGATGATTTCAGAGCATCGTCCAGAAACTTTATCAAGTTGCTGATGCCACCCTAAATGATATTTCTCTTTTGCTGTCTGCCTCAACTTTAGCTATTTGCTACCTGTAGGTGCCAAACTCCAGTGTGACTTTTTTGGGTGCTGAAAATAACATTGTGTTATTTTCTCTTTATTCTACCAGGATAGGCACTGAGAGAAATGAGAATTTCACTTCTTTTCCTTAATAGAGTTTATTTTTCTCCCTTCATACATCATCACTTCCATGCCATGTTTTTGTACACAGCTTTACTGATTACACAGTCTTGACTGAAGCATATGTATTACACATTAGGATTGCTGTTATATGTTTCATGTGTTTTATCATAACAAAATATGTACTGGAACTAAAAAGAAAATGGATAAGAAAGAGCGAAACAAAGTGGAATGGATACACAACTTGCTGGAATATATTCAGACTCAAAATAATTGGGAAGAACATTTTTAATATCTTGGCTGCCCTCCAAGAAAATTCCAAAATATGAAAAAAATTAGAATAAAGAGAATTTCTGAATAAATCCAACTCAGATTTGTGTGTTTTTCTCTTCTTTTTAATATCAGCCCAATAGACCAGTGACGTGCGATGAGGTTTATACCTGGTGAGGCTCAGCTGGGCATCCTTTTGCGAAACAGCTCAGCAGGGCAGCGGTCGGCCTCGGCAGGGGGGGGGGAATTTGCATCGCGGGAGCAACCAAGTGCCCGGGTCTGCAGCAAAGGCTCTTGGTGGCTCCCGCGATGCAAAGTGCCCCGCTGCCCCCCCCCCGCTGTCCCGGCCTGTGTCCGCTGCTTCTCCAAGCTCCGCCGCTGGAAGTCCCGGATCGCCTCTGGGGGAAGGCTGAGTGAGAAACGGAGCGAAGCTTCTCCGCGGCCTCCCGGCACTACGCAGAGGCTCTCATAGGAGCGCGTGGCAGCGGCCGGTGGCCCGGAGCGGCCCCGGCTGTGAGACAAGGGAGCACTTAAAGTAGCCGCTGCCGCTGCCACCGCCCTGCCGGGCGAAGGAGGGGAGGTGGCAGCGGCAGCAGCTGCTTTAAGCGCTCCTTTGTCTCACAGCCGGGGCCGCTCCAGGCCGCTGGCCGCTGACACGTGCTCCTGCAAGAGCCTCTGCACAGCGCCGGGAGGCCGCAGAGAAGCTTCGCTCCGCTTCTCACCCAGCCTTCCCCCAGAGGCGATCCGGGACTTCCAGCGGCGGAGCCTGGAGAAGCAGGCCGGGGCAGCGGGCGGCAGCATCGGGTATGGTGGGGCACTTTGCATCGCGGGAGCCGCCAAGCGCCCAGATCTGCAGCAAAGAGCCAGCCTCCTCCTTCTCTCCCACTCCTCTCTCCTCTGAAGCACGCCCCGCCCAACGTAAGCGTGCTCAAGAAGACATGATTTGCTGCTTCCAGATCAGGAGGCGGGAGAATTAGTGCCTCTTTTCCATCTGAACTTCTTTGCCTTTTAACTCTTTATTAACTTTTAGAAGGCGAAAAATTCCTTATGGAAAAGAGGCCCCGAGTTCTCTCGCCTCCTGCTTTGGTTAACACTAAGCAGACACCAAGCCACTGTGACCTGGAATCTGGTAGCAACTATCTTGGCTTTAATTATTTAAAAAAATATATTTAAATTTCTTTCTTTTTCCTGAGGAGACTGGTGAGGCTCCGCCTCCTTTGCCTCTAGTGACTGCACGTCCCTGCAATAGACTGTACCTAGTTATTTTGATATCAGAAAATACTCCATATACATCCTGTCTTTTGATAAACCTGACAATAAACTTCTTCTATTAATTAAAATTTATAAAATTTGTCCCAAATCATTCAGAAGATAAAATATATAAAGATATAAAAACACCTTTATCCCTTTAATGTATTATTTATCAAGAAATCTTTACTGAATATCTTCTAAAATGTAGGATATTTTTTTGAATAAGAGGGAAAGAGAAGGAAACTTTTTTTTTCAGTAGACAGTCATAAGTTTGCTAATACAATTTGGAACCAGGTTGGGACTCCAAGCACTTTATTCTTTTCATCTATGTATAGTCTGATAGACTGTTGGAAGAAATGTCCATCTGGGTTCAACTCCAAGTGGGGAAAAAGACACTGGAAACATAGAGGCTGCTTGGAAAGATGGTTTAATGGTGGTCACGATGACATGGCTTGAGTTTCTGAACAGAAAAGGGGGATAACATGCTTCAAGATGTTTGGTGAAAAAGAAAAAAGAGTGAGATACTGAAAGTCCCTGGGTTTTGCCCTCTCTGGCCTTTGATCTTGATCTTGTATTCTGATTGGTTGTCAGACTCCCATGGGGCCATGCAGGAGCAACTCTTTGGACTATGCTTTGAGTCCAAGATTGGTTGCCTTGCTGGCTGATGTAATTTTCCCAGGTGCCTTGTGGTGAGTTTCTGTGGAAGGCTAATCATACCTTTGTTATGTAGAGTAGACTAGCTCAGCCTTTTAATGGCTCATTGACAAAGTTGGGGCTATTAGAAGTGAGTCTGTTTCCTGCCTAAAACATGTTTCTCCATTTCTTATCCAAGGAAATATAATATTTTGCCTTTTTAATATTTCCCAGGATATTTCATTTTTCTAGGAGAGCGGTGGGTTTTAACTTCCTACAAGACAAAGGAAGAGTATGGATTTGTGAAGAGTAAGGAAAACATTTCGGGTGTCCCAACACATCATTACTAGCCATGAGGTACAATTGTAAAATTAGCAAGCTTAATTTCCTCACTTTGTAGAAAATTGTCCACCACAAGATGATCCTGATCTTAATTGGTAGGGTTTTTCCACTCAATACTCCTTTGGTCAAGCCAGTCAAGCACCAAAGAAGTGAAATAGCTTCTCTCTTCTAAATTTCCAGTTCCCCCTTTGATAAATAAGCACTGTTTAACAGGAAGAAAATGGTTCAACCCTGTAAAAATACATAAACTAAGATTAAATTAAGCACTAGTAAATTTGGCCACCTTCACAAATGGTCTTAGAAGAAGCTGGCAAATCCTCTCAAATGTTCCTAACTGGATTAACACTAATTCACCACTAACCAGATAATGAAGAACTGGAAATGCTTGATCTCTGTTGCTAAATAGCAAACAATACTGTAAAAAAAGAATGGCAGCCATGCATGCATATACCAATCTAGCAGTCTTCAGTGCTTTTGTTTATTTTTTGTTAGCTATAAATTAGTGGATATAGTTATTTTACTAGGCCACATTTAAAGAATCCACTAATTTCTTTCAGATCCCTAAAATAGTGTGCCTTAATATAAGATCTGTCTTTATCAATTAGTGACAGAGAAAAAAATGGTCAATAAGCAGCACATCCTGGGTTTTATTCAGGGAACATGCAAATAATAAGGCGTTAGTTTGTTTTCACCAGTACTAATTCAATTTCCAAGTCACAAAATAATCCCCAAAAGGAGAATGAGAAACGGAAGCCAAAATGGAAGCTAAAAGTTGAATCAGTCACATGTTGGGTTAAAAATAAAAAATTGATTCTTAGACCTCTGGATTCAGCAGAAACTGAAAAATTACAATGGTGAAGGAGCACAAGTTTAAGAGTTCACATATAATAACAGAGCTCTATAAAATTAATCCATAGCTGCTTGTACAAAGAAATAAACCTTCCATGATTATTTTGCAGGTTTCCAAAATCAATTCTGTGGGCAAAGTCTACAATGATCAGTGAACCTGTTATTGATGCCCCCCCCCCAAAAAAAAAACATACAGGGCTAAACTGTATTTTGAAATGCTCATTTCACATGTATTGAGTTACTGTTTGGCTTAAGAGTTATAGATTCATTGGGAAGAAAAAGATCTGATTTACAGCATTGTTCATTTTTTGCTGTGGACCAACAAAAAAAAACCCCAGTGATTAACTCAGATGATTCTCTGCTTAAAATACATTTCCACTAGTAATGTAATTGTGATACTTTTGTGGAATAGTGTGTTCTTTTTGTTCTGAGCATTTCATTTGATATTATCCGATGTAGGTCCAAAAAGAAGTTTGTATTCTGTTCTTGGAATAAATGCTGTCTATCAATACCTTTAGCAAAAGAAATACATGCCATTTTCATGAATGGATGTCATCCAGTAAAGAAATAAAACAGTAACACTCAAAGTATCATCAAATCCTCTTTTAAATGAATACCATTCGTAATGTGGTAAAATTACAAGATTTTATTCACTAGCCATCTGTCCAAACCTACTAAGCTAAGAGAAACTCTACATATATATGTATAATATTTATAGATCGAAAGTACTTTGGAGGTAGCATGTTTAGAAGCTGGTAAGTTTGGAAATGAGTTCCAAAGTTCACTCCAATGTTTCCAGGAAGTCATTGGAACAGAAGGCTGGCAACAGATGAGTGTTACAAGATTAAATTTAGGATAGCAATTACACTTTTCTTCAATTACCCAGAGAATCAATAAAAAGAAGAAGTTCCATTACCTTACCTCCATAATGGCTAAGATGGGCAGTGTTGATGAATAAGGAGCACTTGCTAATTGTGAATTTGGGGCCTGAACCAGATTTCATTTGCCCAGGATCTCTCATTTTAGTTTTAGAAGTTATCGTTTCATTAAGGTGCATCGTAGCTCGCATTTCAAAGAGCAAAAATGAATCTATATTAAGATAGAATTTGGAAAAGGAGAAAAGAAACATGCCAAAATAAAGATAGATGATACTGCCAGGAAAACGGCAAATAGTAGGTTCCAGCTTTTAAAAGGGAAGCTGTATTTATACTCACCAAATTGCTACAATGAATAAAACACCTTCCTGCTTCTGTAACAAGCTAAGAAGGGAATTTACTGTGAAGAAAATATGTTTACAGTTACATAAATATCCAGCTTTTCTATATGTTTAGTGATGCCCACTGTGGTTAACAACAACTAGTGGGGTCAAATCCACAGGGAATCCTTTTCTTTCCTTCCTTCCAAAATACTCTAAAAAATTTAAAACTTTCTCAATGAATATCCTGGGGATAATGTTTCTCAGAGTTTTTTCTCAGCTTTGAAATATTGGCTCATATATATCAATGATGCAGCAAAACAAAAACAAATTGTATCGAGTACAATTGATACTTAATTATAAACTGATACAATTGATAATTATAAATTGCTGAAGTCACAATTGTCCAAATGGGGTGGCAATGTAAATATTTTTAAGACAGTAATGTCAAGTGCTGTGGAAATCAGGAGATTCAGGCAGTTCAAATGAATATAAAGATTTAATACAAGCTTAAGGTCTCTATAAGAATCTGAGCTATTAATTGTCAAGGGAAATAAGTGGAAGTTAAGGAAGGAATTCGAGGTGGGCTGGATTTAGATCTCTTGTCAAGGACTCATGACTACTGATGTGTTTGACCCCTCCCTCAGGCTCAGCCTGGTCATCTCCTACATAAATAAGTAGTATACAGTACTTTATGGTCTTACAGGAGAGCCACATAATTTAGTTGGGGGTAAACAGTGTTTACAGGAAGTAATGTACCGAGTATGACACACTGGAGTATAAGATGCACCAAGGTTTTGAAGAGGCAATTTTTTTAAAAAAAAGGTTTTGCACTCTGCAAACCTCCCCAAAATGACCCATTTTTTGTGAAAACAGACCCGTTCCCCCCCCAAAAAAGCCATGAATAGTCCTTAAGAGGCTTGTAGAGTGTTCCTGGGGGGGGGGGGGGCAAAATGACCAAAACATGGCATGATTTTCACAAAAACACCTATTTTTGTCATAAAAGGGCATTAGGAAGCTTATAGCGTTCTCTTGAGGGCTGGGAGGGCAAAATTGAGCAAAAAACGGGCTGTTTTTTATCATTTCTGGCCTCCCTGGCCCCCAGGAGCTCTCTGCTAGCCTCCTATAAGCTATGCATGGCCATTTTGGTGAAGGGATGAGCGCTAACAAACTGGTACTCAACCCGGACAAGACCGAGTGGCTGTTGTGTTTCCCTCCCAACAATTTGGCCAATATTCCAACACTCAGGCTGGGGGGTCAAATTTTATACCCCTCAGATAGGGTCCGTAACTTAGGAGTCCTCCTGGACCCACAGCTGACTTTTGACCACCATTTGTCGGCTGTGACCAGGGGGGCATTTGCCCAGGTTCGCCTGGTCCGTCAGTTACGGCCCTACCTGAACCGGGAGGCTCTCGCAACAGTCACTCGAGCCCTTGTGATCTCTAGGCTGGAATACTGCAATGTGCTCTACATGGGGTTGCCCTTGAAGTGCATCCGGCGACTGCAGTTAGTTCAGAATGCGGCCGCGCGAGTGATAGTGGGCGCACCGCGATTCGCCCACATAACACCCATTCTCCGCGAGCTGCACTGGCTACCTGTTGATCTCCGGGTGCGCTTCAGGGTATTGATGACCACCTTCAAAGCACTCCATGGTAGTGGATCTGGATACTTGAGAGACCGCCTTCTGCCGATTACCTCCCTCCGACCGATTAGATCGCACAGACTGGGCCTCCTCCGAATTCCATCTGCCAGTCAATGTCGACTGGCGACTACACGGAGGAGAGCCTTCTCTGTTGCAGCTCCGACCCTGTGGAACGACCTCCCCGTTGAGATTCGCACCCTCACCACCATCCAGACCTTCCACACGGCCCTTAAGACCTGGCTATCCCATCAGGCCTGGGGATAGGTTCTCAATTTACCCGCCCGAATGTTGACTGTTGAATGCAAGTTGTGTTTTATTAATTTAATTTTGCTCACATATTGTTTGTTTTTGGTATTGCACCCCCTTCCCTATGATTGTAAGCCGGCCTGAGTCTCCTCAGGGAAAAGGGCGGCCTATAAATCCTAATAAAATGTCTATTAAAAAAAATTTCAGGAGGCAAAAATGCTGTATTCAGTGTATAAGATGCACCCAGATTTTCAGCCTCTTTTTTGAGGGAAAAGGGTGCATCTTATACTCTGAAAAATATGGTAATACATTTTAAAAATCATATTTAAAAATTAAAAATATCTACAGTAATTGTATATATCTAACAATGTGAGTCACACGTATTCTGATTGACCTATTTACTTCAGATTTCTTTATTTGCTGCTCTGTGGGGTGGAAGCTTTCAGTAATCTTTCAGATCCAATTATAAAAGTGTCTCACCTGGATATTCAAACATTTCTTCTCCTCTTCCATAGTAGCCTTAGAAATAGGTCTTAATGAAGCATAGCAATCTCACAAAGCAGTTCCAGAGACCAGTCAAGAGAACTAATACAATACAACTGTATAGAAAAGCAGCACAAATGTCTGGAAAGTCCATTGGACTATTCACACACACACACACACATAATCAGCAGTGTTTCACTGAGAATAAAATGTAACAACTTCAGAAGTGAAATCTGCAGTTAGAATAATTTTCTTGGCCAGATTTTCTGAGCCCGTTCAGGAATAAACACAAATGACAGCTGCTGGATGTAGAGTAGCTTATTCATTCAATCACACAATGATTGAAGGTAGCTTACATCGTTAGACATCTACCAGTAGAGGTAGCTATAATGATAAGCAGGCTTTGATATATGCAGATTGAGGTGCTCCTGTCCTGGGCTTTGATCCTGAAATGCATGTTGGATGTGTATATTAGGATGTTGCCTGAGGTGTGAAGTCCAGAAAGAAAGATTGCCCTCAGATCACAGGTTTCTGCCGGTTCTCTCTGCTTCAGACAAACCGGTAGTGGTGGCAGTGGGAGGTTCCTTCCATCCACCCAGACAACATCACGGATACTCTGCGCATGCACAGAAGGACCACACATGAGTGAAGCAAGTGCGTGCGCTCCTGGTTCCAAATCGGTAGCGAAGGTAAGAGCATTTCATGCCTCCCTCAGATACAGGATGTATATTCTTCCTTACATATTATCAGCATGTCAAATTGGAGTATTGACATAAAACAGCCCCCCCCCCCAATGCCCAGGCCATAGACTGGTAACCAGTTCACAGAATGCCAGCAACTAGTCCACACAAACAAGAGAAGCCCCATCTGTGGGATGCAAGCAGCATGCAAAACCACACCTTCTCTGGTCACAGAATCAGTCCTTGATGCCCAAAAGGTTGAGGGCTGCAGACATAAAACATTTCCCTTATCAGCATAATCTGGCTAAAAGGGAAGGAGGCACATCACACACTTTTAACTTCTAACACAGCAATGGACAATTCTTTCTGAGCAAAAGTTTAATCTACATTCTAAGTACGGAATCTCTTATCATTTGGGGAGGAGCTGGCATACCCAAAAGGGTGAGAAGGAAGGAATGAACAAATAAGAAAGGGTGAGGAAGGAAGAGTATGGCAGGTAAGGAAAAGCTTATATTGTGTGGATTCTTTGAAACAATATATTTCTTAGTCATTTCAAGTGTCACAGCACTATTGCTCTCTCTGGACAGCCTGCTATGGTCCAAGAGGCAGTGCTGATAACTGAATGTCACAAGAGGGGAAAAACTCATGCTCTGGAGAAGATAACTATAAATTTCAGCAGGTTCTGCAGACATGCTCAAATTTGCTTGGCTCTGCTTTTTCTTACATCTCTACCACAAGAGCAACAATTTATGCTGCCACCTTGTGCTGTGAAACCCCAGTGCTGCTTTCTTTTTCTATAGAAATACATCAGAAAAAAAGCACTGAGTAACTCAAGAATTCTTTGTTCTTCCCCATCCTTCTGCACATGCTAGAGTTTGGTAGCATCAGGTAAATCATCAAGCAGCTATCACACTGTAAAAGAATTACTTCAAAAAAGTATTTCAATAATCCCTATTAAGAGCCATGAAAGAACCATCTAGACAAAGAGTACAGACTGTGGCTGCAAGGCAAGCCACCCCTCCAAAAATTGTATTGGTTACTACATCAAAATGAGTCTGGTGTTGTGACTAAAGCACCCAGTTAGAAAAACCAGGAGATCATAAATTCTAATTTCACTTTGGGCATGGAAACCTATTTTTTTGAAATGATCTTGCTATGAAAAGGATTTGGGAGTAGTGCTTTGGATTTCAACCAAGTCTAACTATGGTAGGTCTCTACTACTCGTTAAAACCACCATGTCTTTTTCATGAGCTTGAAAAGAGAAAGTAGCAGCTGCTTAAAATAGTTAATTTATCCAAGCGAATCTGTCTCCTTAAAGTGAGGTTACCTTTTTTTTCAGGTTCATGAAGAACTCTGGAAAAAAGTGGTTGCTTTAAATGAATATCTGGGAGGTGCTGCACTTGCATCAATTGTAAAGCACTTCTCCAAATCGTTGTCAAAGTATGCAAGAGCTTGGAAGATGAACATGCTGTGAGCGTTTCTGCAAAAAGAAGCATGGCCTCAGCAATTATTCATCATTGAAAATTGGGTTGTGTGCAAATTGAATGAATAAATAAAACTATTATTTTATAAATAAGATGACAAAGGATGTCTAGTTATAAGAAATAAGTTGTAATGATAGGGAAAGCCTAGTCTGTAACCAGTAGTGGGTTTCAAATAATTTAACAACTGATTATCTGCCCTAATGACCAGCTGGGTAGGGGGGGGCTCAGTGGTCATGTGACTGGGTGGGTGTGGTCAACTCAATGTCACACATGTTGATGGTTGCTTCACCTTAGCTTCACCTTAAGAGTTAACTGGAGAGGCAGTTTCTGTAAGCAGGGCAATAAAGATTGGGCTAGAAACAACACCAGAATGTTTCCTTCCTGCCTTCCTTACAGGATTAGCCCTGTAAAGTAGAAAAAAACAAAATAAGTTTTCTTCCAACAATTGGTTCTCCGAATTGCTTAGAAAGTTAACAACCAGTTCTCCCGAATACAGTAGGTGCAAACTGGCTGAATACCACCATTGTCTGTAACTAGCCATGGCCTATCATATGAAATGGCCAAAGCCAAACATGTTCTGTTCATGTATAGAGTAAGAAGAAAGATGGAGAAAATGACCACATTCATAGATAAGGAAGTTATTTCTCTAAACCCATACTTCTCTATTTATGTTCTATTTCCCTCTTGTTTTCAGGAGATCACATGACAGGAAGGATTAGTGTCATTGGCTTTGAATCGCCAACACAAAGTCCTACTAAATTTGACCCTTGGCCTGAAAAAGAGGTGCATTTCTGCTTTAGATGTTTGTTCCCGAGAATGGCCCACCACAAGTAAATTTAGAGTTAACACTAGGAGTCTTGCATGTAACCAATGCAGCTTGTGTATTTAAAAGAAACAAAAGTTAGCTACAAAATCCAAAAATATTGATGTAATAAAGCACACTTTACTTACATAGCTAAGTAGGAATAGCCATCCTGGGATAACTTTGTTCCAAGAAATTTATCCCAATTCTATACAATAAGGATGGGGAGACTTTAATAACTTTAAGAGTTTCATAGCTCTGCATGGGTTATACTATAGTTTATAACATTTTTAAACATTATTTTTAGCTAACAACTTGCCCTTAAAAAGACAGGAAAAACTATTCAAAATCATACTATTTAAATATTAAGATTCAACACTTCATATTAAATAAATATAAAAAAATATTCAATTATACTTTAATTATACCTTCATAACAAAAAAAACTCTTGAAACAGTGAGAACAATATAAGATATGATTCTCATTATTCATATGAAAATCAGAAGAACTCAGTCAACCTCTCTGAACTTTACCTTTGATTAAATCACTATTCATAACTGCAACATAACTGAGACCTTTCAAAAATTCAGAAAAAAACAAAATAAGCGTCATCCTAGGAGAAAGAGTGAAAGATTCAAACTGAGTGTTTGGGTAATGAAAAACCAATGGAATAATGCAATGGGGAAATGATCTACAGGCATACCTTAAAAAGGAGCTCCTCTTTTTAGCTGCATGAAAAGAGTAGCCTGGAAACAAGCAATTCAATTGGGACATGAAAGTTCTGCATAAAAGAAAATTTGTACTGGTAAGATTTATCTGGTTCAGTGGTGGGATTCAAACATTTTTACTACCAGTTCTGTGGGTGTGGCTTTGTGGATGTGGCAGGGGAAGGATACTATAAAATCTCCATTCCCTCCCCACTCCAGGGAGGGGATTCTGCTTACTGCAGAATCCTCATTTCCTCCCCACCAGCTGGGACTCAGGAGGCAGAGAAAAGATGGAGGCAGGGCCTGTCAGATATTGTATTTACTGGTTCTCCAAACTACTCAAAATTTCTGCTACCAGTTCTCCGAAACTGGTCAGAACCTGCTAAATACCACCTCTGATCTGGTTGCCCTGCCCATTTAATGTTTGGCTTGTCATTAGAAATCACCCTGATGAGATAACAGAAAACAAAGCTAGGAAGTAATAAAATTAAGAGATAATAAATTTAGGTTGGATTCAGAAATAAATCTTATCAAAAGTTATATGTCAGTTCTCAACCTGTATATGTCAGATGGATCTTATTTCATTCATATCTTTCATAACAGAGCCAAACTAATGGCTGCTTCTCAATCCAAGTTATAGCTCAGTTCAAAAGGACACAAATACACCATTTAGTTGTAAAAACTCTTTAATGACAGCTTCAGGCATTCCACAACTGAGAAAACATTTGTTGAGTGTCATATACAAGAACAATCAGGAGTCATTCAGGTCATATATAGCTTCTGGGAAGAACTTTTGACAAGAATATAATCAAAGGCAATTGAGATGCTGGAGAACGGAAAGAATAGCTAAAATGGAATATTAAGGAATTAAACAATTAAACATTCGGTGACAAGGCAAACATAAATAATACAGTAATTGAAACTAAAAGATTCTAGAGGCAAAAATGGCACATATACTAAGTAATTTAATATAAAAATAGTGTGCAACTCAACTTACTGTCAGTGTAATTTATTTCTCCATTTTGTTGAAAATGCCTTTTTCATAGAAGATTTAATATAGCATAATAGCAATAGCACTTAGACTTATATACAGCTCCACAGGGCTTTATAGCCCCCTCTCTAAGTGGTTTGCAGAGTCAGCATATTGCCCCCAACAATCTGGGTCCTCATTTTATCAACCTCGAAAGGATGGAAGGCTGAGTCAACCTTGAGCCGGTCAGAATCGAACTGCCGAACTGCTGCCAATCGGCAGTCAGCAAAAGTAGCCTGCAGTACTGCATTCTAACCATTGCACCACAACAACTCAACATGTATTAATAATATCTGTTGCTTTTTTCATCCTCTAAATCAGTTTTTTGACACTCTTTAGTCTTGCTTGGTATGAATAGCCAAGGAACCCATGATCTGGCATCTGTGAAATAGTTTGGGGGCAAATCTAGTTCTATGGTAGAAAATTTGTACTGAGGAGGCTTTTGTTTATACAGCTGGATGTACTTTGGCTTCTCTATGCAGAGATGCTATTATTATTTTGGCTTCAATGAAAGCCAATTCTCATGTAGGTGTTGACAGAAAGTTGCCAATACAGATTTCTATATTACACATATAAATGCTTGTTTATTGATATAACTTCCTACGATGGAGGGCGGGGGAGTAATAATCATAAGTACTTGGTGAACAAGGCTCTTCTCAACAGTCAGATTCTGATCCTAATTATTAGGTTTTTTTCCCCTTTTCACAGAAAAGCCAATGAATTATGTATGTTTGTATGTATAGGATCAATGGGATCATTATAATTAGTAATATAAGACTCCGGTGATTGGAGAAACCTGTTTGGGCCAAACTAGGCCTGCTTTAAAATTAGAGATCTTCTCATTTTTAAGCAGGCCTGGTTTGGCCTAAATTTATTCACTCCAATCACCAGAGTCTTGAATAACAAATTACATTCCTATACAATAGGCAGATATGTTTTAAAACTGCAAAGTAAGCAAAGAAATTACAATTATGGGGATAAAATGTCCCTGAACTATTGAAAGAATGCTCAAAAGAGGGAAGGGAATGGGGGAGATCTGGAATTTTTTGCCTGATTGGATGTAGCTGTCAAGGGGCAAAACAAGCAGGCAGCTAAAAAAAAAGGACAAGGACAGCCTCCGCGCATGAAGAAGAGATGGCAATGGGCAATTTTATCAGTGTTTCTGCTAACATTGGGCTTTACTTCTTTCTTTCTTTCTTTCTTTCTTTCTTTCTCTCTCTCTCTCTCTCTCTCACTCACTCTCTCTCTCTCTCTCTTTCTTTCTTTCTTTCCTCATTCAATGAATGGAGAAAATGGAAGAGAAGAAATGCGGGGAAAAGAAGGGAATATGGTTATAAAAAATTCAGAGAAATGCCTCTCATCTTCTGATTAGATTGCTTTTTCAATAGGACACAGAGATGTGTTGCTATGGATTTATGACATTAAAGTTGCTCAAGGAGTCCTACACAAGGACACTTAAAAGAGAAAGTTTATACAATTAGAAGGGATTGGAAAAAATGATAAGAAACTCACAAGCTACTAAGGTTAAGTTTTCCAGACGCTCAGCAAGAACACAAAAAGAAGTGGAGACACTGTATGTTTTCAGGAACATTAATAAGATTAGCCACGATGGCGTCAGATACGGTCAGATAAAAATATTGCTGAGAAGGTGTATTAATTCTTTACGTTTGTACTCACTGAAGATGATGTAGAGCAGGGATGTCAAACTCACCAGGGTTGTGTTTTACTTCAGGGAGGTGGGGGGGGTCTGGCCAGGGTGGGCATGGCCAGTATGAAGTCACTCATATTGAGGGGGGACGTGTGGTGGCCCAAGTGCTCTGCCAGCAAAAATTGGCTCCTGAGTTCCATTTTTGGCTAGGACAGCCCCCTGCAACACTCTGCCAGCAAAAACGGAGCTCGGGGAGCTGCATGCGGTCCTCACAAGCTCCGTTTTCAGCTGGGATGGATTCCTGCACCCCCCTTCGAGCAAAAATGCAAGGTCCGTTTTTGCTGGCAAAGACACAGCAGGCCAGTCCTTCACTGTTTCCAGGGCAACCCATGAGCCAGATCTAAGCACCTCACAGTCCGTATCCCTGCCCCAGGTTTTGAGTTTGACGCCACTGATGTAGAGCAAATATGTTCAGTTTAGTTAGCCTGAACTGGTTGTTTTCAGGAAGAGGATTTGAGGCAAACAATAGAAGAAGAAAAAAAGAGATTAAGTTTGAAACCTTATTGTTAAAGTCTCAGATTGCAGGCAACACAGGCAGACACAGTTGCTATGGATTAAGCAGATAACAGTAGACAAGATCATAAATCAGAGCCTGTGCAAAGAAAAGTTGCCTGAATGAGTCCATTGGAAGTTTAAGCAGCAATCGAGTGGTCCAAATTTGTTCCAGGAATTAGAGCGCCGGGTCAGGTAGTCAGCCAGTCCAGTAGTCAAGGGTTCAAGAGTAAGTAAACATAGGAACAAGGATAGCAAACTCGGATTCCAAATAGTTGTTTTTAAACAAAGACTGCAGGCAAAGCATCCCTGAAGATGTGGTTTTGTCAGCAAGCCTGGGGAAACCTGAATGGAGATGGAATCAATCAAATGGCTTAGGCACAGGGTACCTGCGAGACCACCTACTGCCACCGGTAGCCTCCTACCATCCAGTGCAATCCCACAGAGTTGGCCTCCTCAGGGTGCCGTCGGCCAGACAGTATCGGCTAGCGACCCCCAGGGTGAGAGCCTTCTCTATGGGAGCGCCTTCCCTCTGGAATGAGCTGCCCCCGGAGCTTCGCATAATCCCCGACCTCCGGTCCTTCCAACGTGCCCTAAAAAGTTGGCTTTTCCAGCAGGCCGGCCTGGCCTGAACAAAATAAAATAAATGATTGATTTAATTGTTAATTTTAATCTAATTTTTAAAATGTTATTGTTAATATTAATTTGGTTATCTAATTTCCTTTTTAACTTTTGTAATATGTGGTGTGTTTTTTTTAATGTTGTACGCCGCCCTAAGTCCTTTGGGAGAAGGGTGGCATATAAATCCAATAAACAAACAAACAAACAAACAAACAAATGGTTGACCAGATTGTGTTGTTGCTACCTTGGGCAGAGTGGAGTGGGTTTTGGTTTTAATGCTGTGGGTTTTTTAAATGTTGTAAGCCACCCAGAATCACATGTGTGTTAGCAAGGTGGCCCTATAAATTTGTTTAAGAAATAAATCTGTTTGCAGCTGGTTGCATTTATTCAGGACTCACCATTTTACCCAGTCAGGGGCAAATGACATGGGTTTTGTGATTTGTTAACTAACATAGTTGCTTTGTATTTTAATTGGATTTATTTTCTCCTGTTTTAAATGATGTTCAGGTTTATTAACATTCCTCAACTGATAAAGAAGCTGGAAACGCTCCAGATAAGAAAAAGTTTGTTAATACAAATTGGGGTCTGGTTTATCTCTTTTATCTCAGTGGCTAAGGTGCTGAGCTTGTCAATCAGAAAGGTCAGCAGTTTGGTGGTTCAAATCCCTAGCACCACATAATGGAGTGAGCTCCCATTACTTGTCCCAGCTTCTGCCAACCTAGCAGTTCGAAAGCATGTAAAAATGCAAATAGCAAAATAGGAACCACCTTTGGTGGGAAGGTAACAGTCATGCCAGCCACATGACCACAGAGACCTCTTCAGACAGTGCTGGCTCTTTAGCTTTGAAACGGAGATGAGCACCGCCCCCTAGAATCGGGAATGACTAGCACACATGTACAAGGGGAACCTTTACCTTTACCTTACCTCTCTTGTGAACTCCAAGCAAATTTTTTTCTTACAATTACAGTCCTTCTGACGTCAGAACTCATGAACATGCAAAGTAATAATAAGACAACTCATAATGAACATATGTGATATTATGGGATGCACATATATAACATGTTTGACTACATATAACTGATCTTACTTTTACCCTATCCAATCAACTTTCTCTTGCATTTTCTTTGTTGTGTTAACTATAAAAAAGAGTGAAACATGGGGTTCGGGGTTATCTTTTTCATTGATAGATCCCATTTTATCAGGGTACCCTAATAAACTGCTTTAAAATGATCTTCCTTCTCAGTTGCTTATTGGGAAGGTAAACTGAGGCAGAATCTAGGGCCAGATTTGGCTTTCACTAATAGGAAGCCTTATTTACTGATGTTGCTCTGCTTGCCACTGTATGCATCTAGACCTGGAGTTTTTTTTTGGGGGGGGGTCCTGCCTCATCATCTGATTGCTCCATGTTATACCTATGATTGCTCAGTCTCCTCAAATGAGTTGTAGGAAGTTATCACTCAGCCTTCTCCCCAAAAAATGAAATATCCTAGGAAATATTGAAAAGGCAGAATATTTCTCTGGATGTGAAAAGAAAGAAACATGTTTTAAAAGACAGAATAGCTGCCTGTAGCTTCCTGCCCATCCCCACTTTGTTAATGGGCTATTAAAAAGGCCAAGCTAGTCCACTTTACATAATGAAGACTTCTCCACTTCAGCTACAGGAAAGCATGATAATATTGGCCCCAACTGACCACATGGCATCTGAGAACTCAACCAAACCTGGATTCAAAACACAGCCTAGAGAGTTGCCCCTGCATGGCCCCATGGGCCATGCAGGGGCAACCAATCAGAATACATTTCTTACACAGGAACAGGAAACAGAGAGGTGGGACTGAACAGGTTATAAAAAGCCTAGCAAGCCCCTCCCACAGCCCTTCTCTTCTTCTCCACCAACATTGAAGCATGTGATCACCTTTTCTGTTCAGGGCTCAAGCCATGTGGTCCTGTCCACCAATAAACCATATTTCCAAGCAGACTCTATGTCTCCAGTGTCTTTTTCCCCACTTGGAGCCAAACCCAGAAGGACATTTCTTTCATCAGAGTCATGGCTTGAAGATCCCCTGAGGCTGATAATCCACAGACTCAGCTGGAACAATGTTGTCAGAATCGGAGTCAGAGTTTGAATCTGACTCTTTGGCCCAGGTTGTCTACCAGTTTTCTGCACAAACTAGGATTAGCATTTCAAACAGGGTGTCATCATTCCAAGTAATGAACTTAGGGAAGTCAGGATTCTGATGCTTTATGCAGCTTCAAGAGATCTTTTATTGAATACATCATATCGGCACTTAGAAAGGTGAAGCTAGGTCTAAATGACCCCCGTGCTTAGGGATAGCTAAAATAATTGACTTCCCCACCCCACCACTTTGTCTCTCAGGTCACATGGGCCAATCAGTCCATTTGTGGATCCCCACTCAACTTCTACAGGTGTCCATTGACATGAGCTTGGTTCTCACGCTGGCTGGTAGATGTTATGGCTAGCCAGCTAAGGCATCACATTACTGAGTCTCCCCCCCCCCCCATGCTCTCCCCTATCCCCCTTGAATGGCAATCAAGAAATGAAGCAGAAGTAAGTATGGCTTCAGCTGAAATCATTCTGCAGGTTGACACATGTTTTTTTTTTCCTCAGTCCTATCTGTAGAGACTAAACTCAGTATTAGTTCAAAGCATGTCATCTCATTTTAAAAACTTCAATTCTACATTCCTCCCCTCACCCCTTAAAATAGTACAGTCTCAGCAATGAGGTACACCAATAACTGCAGAAAAAGCAGCATGTTCTCTCCTCAATTGGTTTTGCCAGGGGAAATGCCTAACCTGTGTTGGATCTTGTGTGGGGTACTACACAAAGGCCCCCTAGCTTTAATTTCCTTTGAACATCTTTGTTTTCAACCTTTCTCAACATGAACAAGCAAAGAAGCAGTAACTTTGAAATAACTGAGCAGTGATGCTTTCATCTGAAGAAGAAAAACTACTACTGCTATTTCTGCTTCAGCTGGAATAGAAATATTTGAGAGGATTATGGATGGCAATAAGAACTACTGATGTATAGATTTCTTCTTTTTAAATGATTGCTATTGGCATTTGCACAGAATAATTAGTTATGCAGAAGAACACAAAATATATTAAAGGGTATAATTGGGTTGTTTGCGAAAATAGGAGAAAAGATGTCTATTTAAACAAGAGAGAAGTCAGATATGGGGCTTGCTCCATATCTTACATGGAGCAGATAAAAAACAGAGGTACGTCAGAGACAGAGGAGGGAAGCAAACCATAAATGAAAAATGAAAGAGAAAGAAACAATGGGAGAAAAACAATCTAAAGAGAAATATTAAGCAAAAAGGCTGATACCGTTATAATGACATAGATCCAATTGTTGCAAACTGTGACTGATATGTCCAGCATGGTTTCTTTTTTTTAATTAAAGTTTTTTTTATTTTTCCATTTTCATAACATATAATCACATGTATACTATTACATAACCAACATCATATTGTATTGGTAAATGTTTAGATAAATTCATCTTACCAACAACTCCCAAAAACCAATTGGCTCTTCTGCTCTCTATATACCATGTTTGTACTTTATCCATCACTTTCTTCCCCCTTTCTCCTCGCCCTCCCTACCTCCTTTCTTCCCTCTGTCCTTCTCTTCTCAACTTCCCCTTCCTCTCTCCTTCTCCTCCCTCCCCTTACCACTCCTCCTTTCTCTCCTCCTCTCCCCCCCCCCACTTTGCCCTTTCTCCTACCCCCCTCTTCTTCCCTTACCTTTCTCCTCTACTTCCCACTCTTCATCTCATTTACTTGGTGTATTTCAGCTTCTGAGCAAGCTCCCTTTTATGTTGATGGTGTCATGTTCTGAGCATGCGTTAAAATAAAGAGTTTAAGCGGGAAGCGCTCGACACCTGATTGGCTGATCGTTTGACAGCTCCTGTATAAATAAGGGCAACCTGATTCCAGTAATTGGCACCCGCAAAGTCAGAGTGCAATTCAAGGGGTTTGACGGCCGGTTACCTCTCATCATAGTCGAAGGCCGGCTGCCCAGCCTTCTCGGCCTCAACTGGTTTCAGTCCCTGGGCCTGCAGATTAGCGGCATCCACGACCTCAGCGCATCAGCTCTCGAGTGCCTGGTCAACGAATTCCCTACTGTGTTTGATGGCGTTTTAGGCAAATACACAGGCACTCCTGTGTCCTTCAACCTTGACCCGTCAGTGCAGCCGGTGCGAATGAAACCACGCCGTGTTCCCATCGCTCTCAAACCAAAAGTGGACGCCGATCTGGACAAGCTTGTGGCTCAAGGTGTCCTGGAGCCGGTGGACCACGCGCGATGGGAAACACCCATCGTGTTACCCATCAAACCTGACGGCAGTGTGAGAATTTGTGCAGACTACCGTTGCTCTATCAACCGCGCTCTGCCATCCAACGCATACCCGGTGCCAGTGGTCCAGCACCTACTACACACCTTGGGCGAGGGAACTGTTTTCATGAAGCTCGACCTCGCCCAAGCATATCAACAACTGGTGGTGGACGATGAAGCAGCTGAGGCACAGACAATCATCACACACCGGGGGCGCATTCCGTTGCCGCAGGTTGCAGTTTGGGGTTAGCATTGCCCCAGGACTTTTCCAAAGTTTGATGGAGCACCTGCTCCAAGGACTCCGAGGCGTCATCCCCTATTTTGATGACGTCCTCGTCTCAGCAACCTCCATGGAAGAACTCATGACCAGACTGCAGATGGTTCTCCGAAAATTTCAACAAGTAGGACTCAAAGTCAAAAGAGACAAATGCCAGATTGCGGTGCCCCAGATAGAGTTCCTTGGGTTCCTCATTGATGGCAGCGGCATCCACCCCACTGCTGCCAAGACCAAAGCCATCCTTGAGGCCCCTGCACCTACCAACAGAGCTGAATTACAGGCCTTTTTAGGCCTACTCAATTTCTATGCGGTGTTCCTGCCCCACAAGGCATCCGTAGCTGAGCCACTTCACCGCCTCCTCGACTCAGGTGCTACCTGGGTCTGGGGCCGCCGGGAGGCCTCCGCATTCCTAGCTGTCAAACACCTACTTATCTCCAACGACGTCCTCGTCCAATACAGCGAACACTTGCCTCTTGTGCTCGCTTGCGACGCTTCACCCTACGGGGTGGGCACCGTTCTCTGCCACCAGTTACCCAGTGGGGCAGAGGTGCCTGTCGCATACTTTTCTCGCACACTCTCTGCCTCAGAACGCAATTACGCACAAAGAGGCTCTTCCTATTGTGGCCGGGGTGCAGCGTTTCCATCACTATTTGTACGGCCGCCCATTCCAAATTGTCACCGATCACAAGCCATTGCTAGGGTTGCTGGCCAGCGATCGCCCTGCCCCGCAGGTTCTCTCTCCCCGAATGACACGTTGGTTCGTGTTCCTCGCATCCTACGACTACCAGCTGCATCACCGCCCGGGGAAGCAGATCGCTCACGCCGATGCCCTCAGCCATTGCCCCCTGCCAGAAGCTCCAGAAGACCCTGCTGCTGCGGCCCCTGTCTTCCTCATCAACGATCTCAACCTTCCAACTTCTGCCGCCGAGGGATCAGGTAATATCCCGGGTACTAGACTGGGTTAGGCGGGGGTGGCCAAGGGACCCCGTAGATCCCGTTTTCCTTCCCTTCAAATCACGCCTGGCGGAGCTGTCCGTCCAGTGCGGCTGTTTGCTTTGGGGCCACCGAGTCGTGGTGCCTGCCTCACTGAGGACTACCGTCCTGCAGCAGCTACATCATGCACACCCCGGTATTGTCCGGATGAAAGCCCTGGGCAGAAGCTATGTCTGGTGGCCTAAGCTGGACCAAGACATAGCTGCTCATGTCGCAGGATGCCCTCAATGCCAGGGCGCCCAGGCCTTGCCTCCCAAAGCCAAGCCCCGGACGTGGGAACCACCATCCTCTCCCTGGTCCCGGATCCACGTTGACTTTGCGGGCCCTATTCAGGGCCGCATGCTATTGATTGCTGTGGATGCCTTCTCAAAGTGGGTTGAGGTCATCCACATGTCCTCCACCACAGCAGACGCGCTCATCGCGACTCTGCGCCACCTTTTTGCCACCCATGGCCTACCCGACGTGTTAGTCTCCGATAATGGACCACAACTGACAGCTACCAAGTTTGAGACCTTCCTGGCCTCCCAAGGCATCCGACATGCCCTCATGCCCCCATTCCACCCCTCTAGCAATGGATTGGCGGAGCGCGCCGTGCGGTCCGTCAAAGAGGCCCTCTCCAAAATGGATCACCTGCCCTGGCAAGAACGCATTGATGCTTTCTTGCTGGCTCACCACTCCACTCCTGCACCTGAATTCAACACCAGTCCAGCCGAGCTCCTCATGGGACGCCGGCTGCGAACAACCCTTGACCGATTGCACCCGGCCTACTCCACCCCCACTCCTTTGGATTCCCAGGGAGGGACCCGCTCTTTCATCCAGGGGGAGGCAGTGTATGCCTGGAATTATGGAGGGCATCCCTTGTGGCTACCGGGCATAGTGACTGACCAGACCGGGCCCTGCTCCTACAGGGTCAGGCTCCATGACGGCAGAACTTGGAAACGCCACTGCGACCAGTTGCGGAGCAGGCACCAGCCACTAACCGGCCAGCAGCAGCCATCGGCCGACCCACCAACTCCAACAACTTCGACGAGCGACACGGGGCCCAGGAACGAGGAGGCCGCAAGAGAGCAAGCAGCCAGTGCCCCAAACCGAAGCGGCGACTTACTTGGTGGGCCAGCACCATCCTTTGTTCTTCGACGGCCCGGGCGATCACCGTCCTCCGACGAAAGGTCCTCGGTCGAGCAACCAGAGCCTCCAAGCGGTGCAGAAGGGCCCCGAGCCTCCGGCCGCATCAGGCGGCATCCAGCGTACTTAAAGGACTACGCTTGCGCGAGCTTAGGGGAGAGGAGTGTCATGTTCTGAGCATGCGTTAAAATAAAGAGTTTAAGTGGGAAGCGCTCGACACCTGATTGGCTGATCGTTTGACAGCTCCTGTATAAATAGGGAGCTGTCCAAACGAGCAGCGTGCGTTCCTGTCTGAAGCCGGTTCTGAAAGTTAGCCTGTACTCGTTAGGGAATAAAATTTGTTAGCCTTTTATTCCCGTCTCCGCCTCAGTTCTTCTGGCTACCCACTGGTCTTTGGTACACACCAGATGGTATTTATAATTTTTTTTTCAGTATGCATATTTAATTTTTCTCCTCTTTTTGTGATGTAACAGAAAAGTTTACATATATAGTCATTGTGCTTTTAAACAGCACAGTTTCTTGAGCACCATACACGTCTCATGGGCTTCAGATCTTTCTTGGATCTATTCAATTCCAGATTAAGTCATCAAATAGTGGCTTGGAGACAATGTCTTGATGCGGCCTAATACCACATCAAGATTGTCATAAATTATGTTATATTATTTATGAACATATAATGCTGCGGTGGCATTGTGGCTAGAATGCAGTAATGCAGGCTAACTCATTGCAAACTCCAGGAGTTCAATCCTGACCAGGTCAAGGTTGACTCAGCCTTCCATCCTTCCAAGGTCGATAAAATGACTCAGATTGTTTAGGGCAATATGGTGACTCTGTAAATCACTTAGAAAGGGCTGTAAAGCATTGTGAAGTGGTATGTAAGTCTTAGAGCTATTGCTATTGCTATATTCATTGCAGAGCAACCACATCTTGGATGTACAAGAGGAACCTGTGCTGAGAAGTAACTAGAGCCGAGGTGGCGCAGTGGTTAAATGCAGCACTGCAGGCTACTTCAGCTGACTGCAGTTCTGCAGTTCGGCTGTTCAAATCTCACCGGCTCAGGGTTGACTCAGCCTTCCATCCTTCTGAGGTGGGTAAAATGAGGACCCGGATTGTTGTTGGGGGCAATATGCTGACTCTGTAAACCGCTTAGAGAGGGCTGAAAGCCCTATGAAGCGGTTTATAAGTCTAACTGCTATTGCTATTGCTACTTTCAGGGATGAACTGAAGATCATGGAGTCATTGGTTAGATGTCCTCTAGTCCAATCCCTTGACCAGTGCAGGAATCCTTGTATCATTATGGACAAATGGCTATCCTGTCTTTTTAAGATAGCCCTCCCCTTGTCTCACATGCAATAATCAATCAAGTGGTAGATAAAACTGACCTGAAGGAAGGAAGGAAGGAAGGAAGGAAGGAAAGAAGGAAAGAAGGAAAGAAGGAAAGAAGGAAAGAAGGAAAGAAGGAAAGAAGGAAAGAAGGAAAGAAGGAAGGAAATGTTATTGGGTGTTTTTTAAACTCTGATAATTGACTTTTGTCAGTTCAGATGAATTCCCATTTTTGTAGTAAGGTCACCACAATAAATGTAATATTGTGCATTTGGGGAGAGGGGAAGAGATGAAGAGAGAGAATGCAAAGTTAAGATTTGTGCCTGACCCCAATGAAGCTTCCATTAGATGAGGAACAAAGCCAAAGTGGTATTTGTCTTGTTATCCCAAAAGTGGATGGAAAGTACAATGCAGGTACTGAAGCCAGTGTCAAAGAGCTCTACATATAGAGAGACATTACACCATTGCATATTATTTCAAAACTCCCAGGAGAGGGAGAAATATTATCTTATCCTTAAAAAACTAAGAAGTACTTCAAACCTGTATGTCTATTTCTGTCAGGCCCACCCCAATAGGTACACAGAACAATCTAGCCAAAGACCAGTTCTTTATTTACTTATACACAATAGGCAGAATCTTGCCAGACTAAACCCTTACTATTCCCATCCTAATAGATATATCCTCTTTCATTCTGGACAATGGCTACCCTAACTCTCTTCCTCTGTCTTCTATCCAGCTTCAGGCTGTTCTGTCTCTTGTCTTATCACCCACTTTGGAATCTGCTGCTTTCTTCCTGGGAAACTGCCACTTCACTGAAGCCCATTTCATCAGCCCTCTCTCTATAGGCACCATCTTTCTTCTCTTGTACTGGTTGATTTAGCTGAAGCTTAGTTTAATTAAACCCACCCTTCAAAACTGTGTACTCTACTCAGAAAGGGCTCACCAGCAATGGCTGGAAGAGATTAGATAATGATAGGAACCAGTGGAAGTCCTGGGGAATAGAGGCATGTCAATGCAGCATGTCTGGCTCCAACAACATCATCCCCATCCCTCTTGCTTGTGCAAAATTCACATTTCCTCCCACTGATCATGAATAGGACTCATTATGAAGCTTAATATAAGGCAAATATGAGATCTGGCAGGCTTAAGTTCTTTTGCACAATCCCAGGTCCTTTATATCTCCTCTTACATATTGTCAGGTTTGCAAAATAGTCTGGACAGGAAGTATACACGGAAGTATGAGCTCTATCTTTGGGGTAAAGTTTCATTAAAAGAATTTTGCAAGTTTGGAAGCATGTTTCTCCCTTGTCACCTTTACGGCTCAATGGGGAAGGCCCCTTCTAAGACATTTGCTACGTGCATTCCTTCTCTGAGCTAAGCTGCCTCTTACCCAACGATTCCTCTGAGTGTGGCTCTTCCCCTTCTCCCAAGGTCATTCCCAGATCCCACTGCATATATTCCTTTCCGGCTGAAGGTAATCCTGAACAAGGCTACTATGCACAAATGATGGACGTGAATAATTGCAACCAACTCTCCCAACCATGATTCCGTTGAGTATAGAGACATGTCACAGCTAAGCCAATCTCTACCTGTATCAATGTAGCCAATAATATGCCTCTTCAGGCATTGTTTGACATCTGCAGGATTCACTTCTGGAAATTTGGACAAAACGTTTCACCCAACTCTGCTATGTTAGCATTTTGCTTCATGAATATCTGACTACACTTCTACCATGGGGCTGCTCTCTTATATTTCCTTAGTTTTCTCTCAGTTTGCTAACCTATAGAGAAGTCATCCTTACCAAGTAGACCAAACAGAAAACCTGGCCAGATGAGCTAATTCTACTTTATTTTAAAGCTACATTAACAGTCTGAAAATACAATTATCTCACTGTCTTCTTTACATTCCCAATAACTTAAGGAAAGTCCCTCCTGAGTTTCCTGCTCCACCAACTATCCAGATGTGGGCTATGTTCCCTTTTATCTGACCATTCTCTTAGCAGCATCCCTTTGATGGTCTCCCAAGCAGGGGTGAAATTCAGCAGGTTCTGACAGATTCTGGAGGACCGGTAGTGGAAATTTTGAGTAGTTTGGAGAATCGGCAATTACTACCTCTGGCTCGCCCCAGAGTGGGGTGGGAATGGGGATTTTGCAGTATCCTTTCCCTGGAGTGGGGTGGGAATGGAGATTTTGCAGTATGCTCTCTCTTCGCTTTCTTCCTTTCTCTGTTTTCTTTTTCCCTCCAGCTGCATTGACAAGTGGGAAGAGAGAGACCTTGTCCGCCCCGCCTGCTTACAAGCAGGGATGTAGCTGCTCCCTTTCCTTTGAGTGCCACAATGGCTGGCGATAGGGGAACCAAATAAAAGGAAAAGCAAAGAAAACATAATCTCTTAGCCCAGCAATATCATTGCCAACAGAGGATTAATCTCTGACAAGACGATTTCAGGGTTGCTAGGAAACCAAGTCTTCCACTCTGAGCTGGGGGGGGGGTAGGTTTTGTAACAGGAAATCAGTTTTAAGGCTGTTTTAAAGTGAAGAATCTGAGAAACTGTGAATTTATTCTTAAAACTTCAGTGCTACATGGTAGTAGAGGGATACACCTAATTCACTGACTTATATATAATTTATATATAAAAAATGGCAAGCAGAAATGGCACACAATCCTATTCTTTTTCTAGGGTCATGTTTCATGAAATTACAGCACTGTGAATATTTTGTTCTAAACAAACAATGCTACCATTCCTTCAGCGATGGGTATGCAATGCCGCAGGTACATTTAAGGAGTGGGGGTAGTGAAAAGCAACACAGCTGTGTCTCACAAGGGAAAGGATAAATTATGAAGTAGATCACACTTTATTGTCAGCCTCTTAAGAGGAGCCTATCCAGATACAGGAAATCCTCGACTTAGGACCACAAATTTCTGTTGCTAAGCAAGACAGTTGTTAAGTGTGTTTCACCTCATTTTATGACCTTTCTTGCCAAAGTTGTTGAGTGAATCATTGTAGTTGTTAACTTAGTAGCACGCTTGTTCAGTGAATCTGGCTTCCTCATTGACTTCGTTTATCAGAAGGTCGCAAAAGGTGATTGCATGACCCCGGGACATTGCAACCATCATAAATATGAGTCAGTTGCCAAGTGGCCGAATTTGGTCACATGATGATGGTCACATGACGATGGGATGCTGCAAGGGTTGTAAGTATGAAAAATCATCCACGTCAGTTTTTGTAGTACTGTTATAATTTTGAAGGGGGGATGTGGTGGCTCAGTGGCTAAGATGCTGAGCTTGTCGGCAGTTCAGCAGTTCAAATCCCTAGCGCCACATAATGGAGTGAGCTCCCGTTACGTGTCCCAGCTTTTGCCAACCTAGCAGTTTGAAAGCATGTACAAATGCAAGTAGAAAAATAGGGACCATCTTTGGTGGGAAGGTAACATTCCATGCCCATGACTTTTAGTCATGCCAGCCACATGACCACGGATATGGACAGCATTAACTCTTTGGCTTTGAAATGGAGATGAGCACTGCCCCCTAGAGCTGGGAACAACTAGCACATATGTGAGAGGGGAACTTCACCTATAATTTTGAATGGTCACTAAAGCAACTGTTGTAAACTGAGGACTATATGTACAGAACCTCAACTTGGTTTAAGAGTAGGAAGAGAATTTGAATGCCATCCAGTTCCAGCTCCTATTGTCATACTGACTGTCTTCATTGTCCCCAAGAAGTGTGAAAGTATATCCTTCTAAAAGCTTTATGCCACTTAAATCTGCCCCTGCCAACTTTTTGGCAGTTGTAATTTACTGTTTAAGGACCTCTACTGGAAGACAAATCAAGAGCTCTTCTTTCAGAAGAAGGATAATCATGGAGACTGTTGTTTTTGAGAGAACTCTCTTTAGACCCAGCAAAGTGACCAAGACAGTTAATGCTGTGATTCATAGAGCAATCAGTAAAGAATCACTGATAATTACAGTGGAAGTCTCAATATGAATGGCATCAGTACTCTGCAAACGAAAGATAAACAAAGAGTAGTTGAAGCTCTTTTTTCTCACAGACACAATTAATGCACCAGGCTTCATCTAGAAGGTGCACATTTTTATTGGGTCATTATTGTCAGTCAACAGGGCTGTCCTGAAAAAGCTTTAGAGCTTGTTGCAGGAACAAACACAGCCCTGCTCTCTTATTCCCAAAAACCATACCTCTTTTTCATGCTTTGGTAGGATCATGAAAGAAAAATGGGTCTTCTTAAAAGATCACACTACCTGTTGACAACTGGTGCCTTAAAAGAGCTGTACCTGTTTTCAAGAGATCAGGGAACCTGGAAAAAAAACAATAAAGGAGAATATTTGTAGCTCAGGCTTGAAATGAGAGGTCCTTGGGGCTCTCTGAGTTTGGTTGCTTTCTAGCAGGCCAAGATTAACATTAGGCCAACAATCAAGAAGTAAACAATATCCCAATAAGGAACTGCCAAACAAGCAAACAGTAAACAGGCCAACCAAAGAATCTCTTAGGCAGAGGTGTCAAACTCACTTCATCACAGCAGTGTCACATGATGTATTAGGACTTCACTAAATCGGGCATAGTTGTGGCCAGTGCCTGATGCATCCGGCCCACAGGCTAGGAGTTTGACAGCTCTGCTCTAGGATCAGAGGTGGGTTGATGCCGGTTCGGCCTGGATCAGCTAAACTGGTAGTATTGGTGGTGGGAGGCTACACCCACCTGCCCAGATGCTTCTGTGATCGTGCCCAAACCGGTAGTAAAAAAATTGGCAACCCACCTCTATCTAAGATCATTCCTACCAAGCCAGACAGAGCAAGCCACTAGAATATTAATTAAGAGCCAATCCCACTCCTTACTAGCACTGATGATTTTCCTTAGTTTGGATAATGTCTGCAAGTGAACAACCAAGCTCAGCGAGCACCAAGCAGCCCTCAATCTGAAAAAAAAGAAGGGCTGTATTAATGAATCACAGAGAGGTGCTTTGCTCATGTAAACTTGGTCCCACACACTTCTGATTCATTTTTTAAGTAGACATTCCTGATGAAATCCTGATTCCTGAAAGGAATTCCTGAGCATTTTTTCTGAAGTCAATTTGTAGTTTATATAATTATAAACAAATATAAAGTAGCTTTCAATAACTTTGTGGGTTTTTTCCTACTTATTATTTTGGATATGAGAAGCGATTCTACAAGCTGCTTACTGTTGTGTTTATGCATCAGCACGAGTCAGGCAAATGATGTCTGATGAACTGAAATGAGATAATATAATTGTTTGTGAGTTGAGAATACACTTGGGATTGCTGTGGCTGAGACATCTTTGTAAAACAGCAAAAACTGGAGAATGCCCCCCTCCCAGGATGAGTAAGTAATGATGTTAATCTGCAACCTGGAAAAAAGGTAATTGAGCCAAACAGTTTAATATATAGACTGCAATATAGACATTTTTTTTTAAAAAAAGTGCAAATAAAAATCCTAAATAAATTCTCCCTGTACTGAGAAAAGAAAGAAAAGAAGAGGCTGAGAAAAGAAGGTCTGACAAAGGAATTACAAAGGAATTACAGTAAAGGGAATTTGACAAAAAAAGGTGGAGTGCATTTTTGTCCTCAAAGGACAAAATTCAAAATCTCTGGATTATTGTCCTGGATCTCTGCACAACTGTATAATCGCACCACATCCCTCGTAGTAGAAGCAATAGGCAATTATACCCAATCCTGCATTTCAAACATAAATAGGATAAGCAAATAATCGCTGATGACCTAAAAGTGAGATAATGTTATGCATTAACTTCTAAGCCCTCTCATAAATTGAGCAAAAGTGGATTGGTAGCTTCTAATTTGCTTTACAGAACATCTGCCTTTGCAGCTGCTTTGGATGGATGCAAAAATCCAAAAAGTATGGGATTTCCCCCCTCCCCAATTAGCTGGGATATTAGACATAATTTAAAACCCACAGATCTTTTCTAATTACTGCTTCCATTCACTGAAAGCAAGAAGAATCCTGAATCATAGGTTATTTCATTATGTTTCATTAGAGATTTTGCATTTCTTTTCAAAGAACATTTATACTGCTTTAAAAGAGTTCAAAGCATTTAATTTAGCTTATATATTGACACAGAATGGCATTTACTATTATACGTCCCTGATTGCGTTTCATAGGATTTGTGGACTCGCCGTCAAATGAAGTGGGAAGGGATGCACAAGAAGGATGGAGTACATTAGAGTCATGGGCAGCATTAGTAATAATAATAGTAATAAATAATGACAATCCTGCCTTTCATCCACATAGTGATGTTGACAGACTCTATTTACCAAGAAAAATAGGTGGGCATAGAATGTTGCAAGTACACCAGACAGTTAAAGAAGAAAAAAGAGCATTGGAAGAATATCTGAAGAACAGTGAAGAAAATTCAGAGCATACTAGAAAGGCCTACTGAGTATTGTAAATACTCAAATAGACCTATAAAAAAAGATCAAATGAAGAATAGAAAGGAGACCTGGCAAGGCAAAGTATTATATGGCTAGCACATTTTTTTAAGACAATGGCTAAGAGCAAGAAAGCTGAAGCAAGAGACCGAGGGGCTACTTCTGGCTGCATAAGACTAAGCTTTAAGAACAAATGCATACAAAGCCAGAATTGAGAAGATAGCAATAGACAACAAATGCTACCTCTATAAAGAAGCGCTGGAGAAAACAGTGGACCACCTGAAGAAAACAGTGGACCAGTAGACCAACAGTTAGCTGCTGCAAGAAGATCGCCCAGACTGACTACAAACAACGACATGAGAAAATAGCAGCAATGTTACATTGCAATATCTACAAGAAATACCATTTGACCATAAAATAGAGAAAGTAATAAAAAAGGAAGAAACTAAAGTGCTCAGGGACTTTAGAATGCAAAAAGACATGTAACTGCTACATAACTGACTTACAATTGTTGATATAAGGAAGACAAAAATATCTGGATAGTGGACATTGCACTATGTGGAGACAGCAGAAGTTAAGAGAAGAAAATACTAGAGAAAATCACAAAATAGAAAAACTTGCAAATAAAAATAGAACGATGTGACAAAAGAAAGCAAAGGTAGCATCAATAGTGATAGGTAGCTTGTGTGCAATCCCAAAACATCTGGATCATCACTTGAACACCCTTGGCATTGAAAAACTCATCATCAGTCAATAGCAAAAGGCAGCTTTACTTGGAACAGCTTATATGTTACAGCAATACCTTTAACCCCATCAAGCAACATCTGCCTATCCCAGGTTGATAGGGAGATAAAAACGTGGAATCCAATCTTAACATCTGGTTTTGTGATGAACGATAATAAGCTATTAAACTTGTATGCTGCCTGACTTAATGAGTCTTGGTGGCTCACAACAATCAAACAAATTACTATAGAATCACTAAGACATAAAGGATAAAGATAAAAGATGACAAGTGAGATGAAGTGAAAGGAGTCAATGTGGCTTGCCAAAGGCCTAGGTGAGATGCCAAGTACCTTCACTGCTCTTTGGAACAGCAAGAGAGTCAGAGCATCTGGATCTCTGAGAATCTCATTCCATAGGGCAAAAAGTGCTAAAAAGAAGGCACACTTCCAGATTAAGATGTTGTTTAATCCAAGGAAACTGAATGACATCAATCATACAGGGAGACACATCTGTCTGGTGTAGTCAAGCAAGCACAAGGCCAGTAATCAGACCCTATGCCATATAGGGCTTTATAGGTAACAACCACACCTGGAAGCAAACTGACAACCTGTGCAACTTGCAAAGCAAAAGTGTTATGCAGGCATTGTGAGTTATGCCTGTTACTACTTGCACTGCCACATTCTGCACTAGTTGAGGTGCCTCAGTGTTTTAAAGAGTGGCCCCATGTAGCTTGTATTGCAATAGTTCAACACGAGACAACTAGTGTATGGGTTCACCAATCTGGACAGAGATCCTCTTCAATTAGGAATTGCAAATTCGGGGGGGGGGGGTGTCTAACAATCTTGAATGAGGAGGTTCTACTCTATCCAAGGTCAAAGATGGAATAACCCCCAAATCTGGGTGGCCCAACCAGCTGTAGCCACCTGGTCTTGTTAGAATTGAGTTGGAGAAAATTCTTCATCAGCCAAATTCATATCCATCATCATGATCTTTAAAGAAGCTACTTTTCGGTACATTTTGAACATGCAGGAACCAACTAGAAACATTATTTAGCCACTGATAGTTAGAATCTCCTCTCTGGGAGCTATTTATTTGTTTTGTGTTATCTATTTATCTTCAAGCATCAACAGAGCATGAAAATCACCCCATATCTTTTCTATACTAACCTGAAATGGGGCATATTGAATCTTTAACAAAAACTACATAGGTGAGGGGACAATGGTCTCAACTACAAGATAGAGTGCTGGATATACCCATTTTAAAGAGAATAAAAGAAGTCCTGAAAAAGACCTTTCTTCATATTCATCCTAATGGACACAACCATAAGCTCTTAGGTGTCCAAGATAGTATTCTCCCTTGTAATAGCTGTCCTAGAGAGTGGTAAAAGCCTGTCCCATATTCAGACATTTGTAGATATATTCTGTTTGTCCATTGCTTTTATAGTTGGAAAAGCTGGAAGTTGTAGTCTTACATTCCTCCCTCCCAAGTCTTCTTACAGGTAGTTTTCTTAATAAGGAATTTAAGTCAAATCTAAAGAAGATACATATGAAGTCTAATGCAAACATTATTTCACAACAGTTTGAGGGGGGGAGACAGACAGAGACAGAATTATTGGTTTAAGTTCTCATTTATTTATTTATTCATTCATTCATTCTATTTAGATCCTGTTTTTCCCCCTGAAAAATCAATGGAATTTATTTGGGGGGGGACTCTGTTCCCCCCCCCCTGAAAAAATAGCCCTGTGATGTTTGTTTAAGTGAGACCAAGTTACTGTTTCAAGCCACTTAGCGAGGTATTTGGCCAAGGGAAGACTTGCATCTGATCTTCTGACCCAAGCCCAACATCTTAAACATTATGCCCCACTTTGAATTTGTTTCTGTTGTCCACTATGAAGAATTCCTTTGTTTCTGATCCTAGATGGTTTCCAGTGCTATTTGTACTGTTTTGGCTTACCATCAGAGGTGGGTTCCTACCAGTTTGCTCCAGTTCAGTAGAACCAGTTCATCAAATCTACCGAACCAGTTAGAAGAGGTTCTATCAGTGGACCTGGAAAGCAGGCCACACCTACAGAAGAGGTTCCAAAAATTTTTGAAACCCACCACTGACACACACACACACACACACACACACAGACTCGCAGAGAGAGAGAGAAAGAGAAAGAAAGGAAGAAAGAAAGAAAGAAAGAAAGAAAGAAAGAAAGAAAGAAAGAAAGAAAAAAGAAAAAAAGAAAGAAAAAGTGAAGAGAGATGAAAGAAAAAAGGAAAAAGGGACAGAGAGACAAAAGGAAGGAGAGAGAGAGAGAGAGAAAGAGAGAGGGAGAGAGAGGGAGGGAGGGAGAACGAACACATGGCCGGCAAGTCACTCCCACCAGGTCACATGGCCGGCAAGCCACTCCCACAAAGAAGGCCACACCCACAGAGTAGGTTCAAAAAATTTTTGAAACCCACCACTGCTTACCATAGTATATCAAGCTCCATAATTCAGTATGAAAATGCAGTTGCTGCCATTTAGTACCAAGGACAGTGACTTCTAGAGTAATACATAATGAAGAGCAAACTGCAAATATACTGATAATTCATAACTTGTATCCCATCTCTCTATGTATTGTTTCCATCAGTTGACTGTAGTATACATTCCCTGTGATGGCTGCTGTTATTTACTAACCATGAAAGAAAGCCAGCTGCAAGTAATGCATTTGCCTTTATCTAAGCAAGAAGGATATTTTCTAATGATCTTTCTGCATGGCATGAAGCACCTGCTCCATTATGGCTGTAGATGAATGCTGAGTGTTTGTGCACTGCCACCCTCTGGTGGATGATTCTAAAATGAAATTAGGGGGACAAATCTACAAGTTTCTCCTCTCCTTCATCATATAAAAATCAGGGCTGGTGGGAGGGGTAGAGCTAAACGTCAACGCACATGCTCTGTATGCAAAATGTTGTGGATGGATTCCTGTAGCTTCTAAAAGGTAATATCTCCTGTCCAAATCCGTGGACAGCAGTTTCTGCCTCTGCCATTCAATCGGGCAATATAGAATTGTTGGGCCAGGGATCTGATGCAACCTAGGATAGCTTGTTGCAGGGAATGCTAATATTTCTCAGTGCAGCTAGGAAGGCCTGACTATGAAGTGATTGGTGATCAGATAAAGCAGTGAAATTCACACAATCTCTCTCCCTCTCTCTCTCTCTCCCCCTTTCATATGTCTCTTTATCTCTCTTTCTCTGTCATCTATCTAGCTTCTATCTATCTAACTCTCTACCTGTACTTCTACCTCTACCTACCTACCTACCTACCTATCTATATACCTACCTACCTACCTATCCATCCATCCATCCATCCATCCATCTATTATCTATCATCTATCATCTATCATCTATCATCTATCATCTATCATCTATCATCTATCATCTATCATCTATCATCTATCATCTATCATCTATCATCTATCATCTATCATCTATCCATCCATCCATCTATCCATCCAATCATCTATCATCTATCATCTATCATCTATCATCTATCATCTATCATATCTAGCTATCTAGCTATTGATCTATCTATCATTTATCTAGCTTCCCCAATCAACTCTTGGCAGCTTCCATACCATATAAAAACTAATATGAGAAAGATCTACTGTCTGAATAATGATTCATCAGAATCACAATAGTTACATATGGGTAATTTACCTCAATCATCCATAGAAAATTGGGGTAGGGTTGGACAATAACAATAGGTATTTAGATGTCTGAACCTAAGTAAATTTCACATAGTACCTAATTTCTCTTGCTATGAAGATCCATGTTAAAACTACGGAAACAAACTAGTGATTGCTGAACATAGAGTATCCCTACTTTGATCAGCATTTTTCACTTTAATTAACAATCACAGGTTTTTATTGAGATAAGAATCCCTTTGAACTTGAAAAAAAATAGTTTTCTATCATCGTTAAATAGTTAAAATAATAGTGGGGTTCGCATCATATTGAATTATGTGATTAAAAACACCCTCAAATCGTGCATATATCATTTTAATTTAAGATTTTGACCTATAACTACTGCTTAAAATACATTAGTTTCCCATGAGCATCTGTTCCTCAAAATACTAAGCAATTAACTGTTTGTTTAATCAAAAAATATTTCCAGATGAACCTCTATATCAGTATTCAATTATAATAAGGATTTTCCAGTGAATGCTGCCAGCTTCTGTTGGTTAGGTGCACAACCGAACTTGTATCCATTTGCAAGACAGAACATCAAAGATGACTTGACTAATGCTATAGCTGTGACCCTAAGAACTACCCTTACCTTATTCCTACTTGAGACTTAAATGCAAGATGTATTAAAAATCAATAGCTGAAATTATATTTTGAAAAGGAGTTTTTAGGCACAGAATAATTTTTGTTCTATACATTTTTGTTCCCTGCATCTAGTGGCTCAGTGGCTAAGGCGCTGAGCTTGTCGATCAGAAAGGTCAGCAGTTTGAATCCCTAGTGCCACGTAATGGAGTGAGCTCCCGTTACTTGTCCCAACTTCTGCCAATCTAGCAGTTTGAAAGCATGTAAAAATGCAAGTAGAAAAACAGAGACCACCTTTGGTGGGAAGGTAATAGCATTCTGTGCACCTTTGGCATTTAGTCATGCCGGCCACATGACCACAGAGATGTCTTTGGACCAGTGACGTGCGGTGAGTTTTATGGCTGGTGAGGCAGCTTTTTAGACTTGTGGACTTCAATTCCCAGCCAGGCATGCTCAGTTCCAATTTAAAGTGACAGCATTTTTCCCCCTTGCAAAATAAGTTTTCCCATTCTTTTTCTTCTCCCTCCCCCTCCTTCCTCCCTCTCTCCCTCCCTCCCCCTTCTCCCAAACAGACACACGCACACAGAGAACTTGGATCCCTCTCTCACTCACTCACTCTCAAACAAACACAAACACAGAAGTTGGATTGGATACATTTTCCAAAGGCTTGAAAGCAGCTCCTTTGCCATACACCCCCTTCCCCTGCTACCTTCCGATCGGAGCCTTTGATTGTAGGTGAATCACGTTGCCTTTTCAGTGAAGCTGGGCTTATATACTTTTATCCAGCTCTGTGTGTTTGTGTGAACTCTAAAAAGCCTCTAAAAATGCCCTCTACAGGAGGCGAGAGAACACGTGCCTCATTTGCATAAGGAATTCTTCGCTTTTTAACCCTTGGTTAACTCTTAAAAGGCAAAAAAATCCTTATGCAAAAGAGGCCCCTAGTTCTCTGGCCTCCTCCTATAGTTAACACTAAGCACTGTTCCAAGTCACTGTGACTTAGAATCTGGTAGCAACTACCTTGGCTTTAATTATTTTTAAAAAATTCTTTAAAATTATTTCCTTTTCCTCATGACTGGTGAGTCCACACCTCCCCTGCCTCTAGTGACTGCACGTCCCTGCTTTGGACAGTGCTGGCTCTTCGGCTTTGAAATGGAGATGAGCACTGCCCTGTAGAGTCAGGAATGACTAGGATATATGTGCGAGGGGAACCTTTACCTTAATTTTTGTTCTGGGTGTGGTTTATTATTCAAACCTCTGCACAGAAGGCCAAACATTTTGAATATGCAAGAATCAACTAGCATCATAATTTAGGTATTGATAGTTAGAATCTCATTTTTTGGAGCTATTAGTTGGTATTGTGCTATCTGTTTTATCTTCAAGAATCAATGAAGTATGAAAATCATACTGTGTCATTTCTGCACTAACCTCAAAATGGGGCCTATGGAATCCTTAGGTAGGTATTGTTCCAGATTGGATCCTGTAACATTATCCTGGGACATGTACATTTGCCTTCAATTGCAACATTTCTGGCCAACCATATTAATCCATCAGCAGAATGCCTGGACTGCTGGCAGTTTTTAAGATGCCATAGCCATCACATCACTCTAGCAAAGTATATGCGTCTTCACCTTGTCACTTCCCTAACTAGGAAAAGTCATATGGGAGTTCAGCTGGCAACTTCCACAAACAGAGATGTCGCTTATGTGATCTACCAATAGTCACTCAGCTAAGAAGCAGAAAGCGATGTCTCCATCAAAGAATGGAAGATGGAAAAAACACAATGCTGGAACTATAATGGATTAAAGGAGAAAAGCTTTTTTGTGTAGCCCTCAGTCCATCCTTTAGCATTGTGCATGGTTATCAGGGCTGAAAGTGGCCCACCTTTTGAATGGAGATTCGGGGTATCAAACCTGAAATACACCTTTTTTTATATACACAAACAAGATCTTATTCCAGCTTTTTGAACCCAAGCCTCAGTTTTCTAATAGTCCTCACACACATCGATAGAAATTATAGTACCAAACATGGTCAACTCCTGTTTGATCTGATCCTACCCACTTCTAGACATGACTCTGTCAGAGACCTGCATAATCTGTTTATGTAGATGCACCTACTGGAAGATCAGCATTTCATGTGAGCAGAATTCCAGTGCTAAACTTTGAGGGGAAAGAGTTTATGGTCATTTCAATCTGTCAAATGCACAATGGACTTTGCGCAAACGGGTTTGCCTGTAGATCAAGAGAGTCTTGTTGTTGCTAGCAATGGTTCTCAAAATGTAGTCTAAAAACCCAACTGGGAAATGCTTGTGAGTATCGTCCTATTTTAATGTTGAAAATAAGATTCTACCCATAGCATCCCAGTGTTAACTGAGACAAGCTTTTTTTAAAAAGGCAGAACAACAAAACAAAGGCAAGACTATTTGAATCTTAAATACAAGTTCTATTAAAAATCAAGGGCAGGTTTTAGGAGAATAAATTATGTTTTGAAGAGGAGTTCTTAGGCACAGAGTAATTTTTGTTCTGGATGTGGTTTATTATTAAAATCTCTGCACAGAAGGCCAAACAGACTAATGCATCACACTTAGAGGAGTATTTCACAAGAGACAGCTTACTTCCATGGGGTTTGGAGAATCCGATATCTCAAAAATAAATGGTTATTAAAGTGAAAGATTGGGCTGCCTGCAATATCATTTGGCCTGTTGCATAAGCACGCTGAAACGGTGTGATGGGTAATATTGTGACCACAATAAAGAAAAATAATAATGTAACAGCCCAGAAGATCTGACAGCTTAGGACAAATCCATTTATTACCTTAAAAAGCTTTTTTCTAATTGTTACAGCTTTCCCCTCTGTGGTAGAACACAAGGCATTGCCAATTTTTTCCCCTTCCCTTGAAATCACAGCAGCCATAATATGTTTTCATAGCTGCTTTATCTTTGAAACCTCAGACTTCTAATGACAGAGGAAAACCGAGTGCATTCTTGCTTATTCATTTATGCCATGAATTCATGTTTATAAGAATTAGAAATAAAAAGGCAGGAAGCTATGCATATGTCCTGTAAATTATATTAATGATGATGAGCCTGACTAAAAGGGCTGTGCCATTAACACGTCTTATAGCAGAGCTCACCACAAAGAAGTGGCACTAAATATTCCCGAATGTCAAGCCTACCATAAACAGCGCAGTGCCACTCGCCTTTATGGCTGGCACACTCATTTGGGCAAATGACTGTCATCAATTTTAGGATCACACAATGAAGCACTGGCATTTTTAAATCAAGGCAGAGATCATCGTTTTTAACTCCATTGGCACTTTGTCAGGCAGAAATGTTCACATGACTCTAGCACAGGGTTGGTATATCTGGGCTGGCAACAGCAAATAAATGTAGAAAACCACTTTCTGCCATCTCAACAGAATCACAGAGTAGGAATGGACCTTAGAGATCTTCTAGTCCATACTTCTTCTCAAACAGAAAACCCTATACCATTTCAGACAGGTGGTTATCCAATCTCTTCTTAAAAACCTCTAATGATGGAACAGCCAAAGCTTCTAGAAGGAAGTCGCTCTACTGATGAATTGTTCTGTCAGGAAATTTCTTCTTAATTCTAGGTTGGTTTTCTCCTTGACTAGTTTCCATCCCTTCCTTCTTGCGATGCTTTCAGGTGTTTTGTAGAATAGGTTGACTCCCTCTTCTTGTGGCAGCCCCTTAGACATGGAACACTGCTATCATGTCACCTCTAGTCTTGTTTTCATTAAACCAGACATACCCAATTATATGACAGGGTGGGTAAGAAGAGCAATAATTTTAAAAAAGCAAAACCCAAATGACTACCCTTCATAAGAGGAAGTTAAAAGGGAAAATCAGCCCTAATTTCATCAGTTCAAAGCCTCCCAAAATACCACCCTACCAGGTATAATTTATGGAATTTAGGGGACATTTACATGTTTTCAGTAAATGGGGAATGGAAATAATTTTAAAATGGTACATAAAGATTGGAGAGATCTTAATTATAACTCCAACTACTAAAATATCTCAATATAACAATTTAATTCAGGTTTTAACAGGGACAAATAAAAATAATTAAGTGAGGCTAATGATAGCTCTGAGAGTATGTTTGTGAACATTGTAAGTGTGGACATTTTTAAAAAAAATAGAAGGTACGTTTCTAAATCCTCCCCATTTTGAATGTGTTCACCTTACTTCCGCACCCCAAGTGGAGGGCCTACCATTTTTATTCCCCAATGATGCCTGTGGGGTTTCTATCTATTCAAAATATAGATTATGAAAATAGAGCTGACTTTTATCTTATCTTGTCCTTTATAGAGCCATTGTGGTGCAATGGTTAGAATGCAGTATTGAAGACTGACTCTGCCCACAGCCAGAAATTCAATCCTGATTGCCTCAAAGTTGACTCAGCCTTCCATCTTTCCAAGGTTGGTAAAATGAGGATGCAGGTTGTTGGGAGCAATAGGCTGACTCTGTAAACTGCTTAGAGAACATTGTAAAGCACTATGAAGCAGTATATAAGTCTAAGTGCTTTTGCTATTTACTTTAATAAAATGACCTTTAAAAGGTTCCACCCAGGAAGCAAAGATATTATACACACTACATCAAAGCAAAGTATTGTACATTCAAAGAATATGTTGCTCACTGTGTTCAGAGTGAAAAGATGTTTCAAAGCAGTAGGCTCTCTGCATCTAGTGAACAAAAAACCACACATAATCCTGGGAGCCTAAATAAAGATGCCGATTCTTTAGGAAGTGTCAACAATGACCACCTCTGCTCCAAAACTCTGCAGGTGTAAAATGCATCCCTAATACACCCTTATCTAGAAAGGTTACATGGATTACAAGCATATGGACCAATGAGGAAGGAAACAGACACTCATTTTTCCAACCAGATCAGTTGAACCATCCTTGGTGGTCCTATGGAACCCAAATTGGATGGAGCAGCACAAAAGAGAAGCTTTCAGGTGCTCAGCTTGCCTATTTCTGTTCTAAGGAATGCATCCTTCTTTACCCAGGGAATTGCTTCCTTTGAATCTCAATCTTTTGAGGGTCTTTGACATCTGAGATTGCATAGAGGGGGCTGCAACAGGGCTATAATATAATTAGGCTTTCATAGGATGGTAACACAATTATTCTCTGTCACCCAGGGAACCATCAAATCAGTAGGATCTGCTCTATCTGATGGATAACACTGGCAGCCCATTTAAAATAATTGAATATGGCTGCAGAGTGACAGCTCAAACTAGATGTAATTAGGACTCCCAAGGCAAGGCCTGGGTCTTGTGTGCACCTTTAGATTTTTTGTATAAATGCTGCACAATACAAGCTGGCCTCTTATTCTTCAACCTCGGCTTGACTATTTTTTTTCATCAACGGCATCTTTTAGATGTTGTTTGTGATTGTACAACAAATCCCTGAAGAAAGCTGTAGCCTAAAGGCAGGAACTAATAATCATATTGTTTGTTAAAACTTAACATGCCCCCCCCTCCTAGTGCCCCCCCATCTCATCTCATCCATAGGAAGTGAAGCATTTCTATTTTAAGGTGTATTTTCTGCATTTTCGTTCCACTTGTAATAGGTACAGACTTCAGGGAAGTTTTAGAAAGAGGATTTTTGTAAGCAAACATCACTCAGCCTTTTCTAGCCGCGAGAAGCTACAAGTTCCAGATTGCGTGGGTCTGCCTGGATTTTGTATTGATTCTGCTTACCCATTGATCACCAAGAGAGATGGTTGACTCAGTACAGTCACATTTTTCATACCATTGTGGAAAGCGTTTCCATTTTACTTGATATAGTTGCAAAGGTTTGCCTTGTATTATAAAAGGCAGTGCTAATTGTAATACTGACTTCCTGACCTTGCTAAATTTAAAACACAATTCTTAACCTTCCCTTAATGCTGGATTTGATTTTTATGAGATCAGATTACATGTCAAAGGCTAGTACCACAGGCAAGTTCTCCTGGGAAAAGGTTCAAAAAGGATTGTGCAAGCTGTTAGAAGCTGTTAACATTGGCAGGAATCATTATTGTATTTACTGTAGATCCTACTTTTCACCTAAAAGCCTTAAATCAGGGCACCCAATGTTCTCTACTTCCATCTCTGTTTTATCCTCAAATGCCTTTCAATAGTTCTAGGTTTTAGCTCTCTGGATGAGTCAAGACTTGAAACCAAGTTTCCGGAATTCTAAACCCCAAAGTTCCATTTTCAAAATGACTTCATTTGATAAACATTCCACAAGGAGTTACCTACTTTATCAAAGGATGAGACAATAATGACGGTGATGATACAGAATTGAAAAACCAATTTTCAATTGTGTGTGTGTGTGTGTGTGTGTGTGTTCCAGCATAACTCTGGAACAACTTGAGTAATTTCAAACTAATTTGGTACACAGATGACTTACTTTCTGGAAACAAATACTGTGGGGGTAAGATACCCCTAACACCCCTCGGGATGTGTGTTCTGTTAAGATACAGCCTGTTGTGCCTTAATATGGCTTCTACCATAACTGTCATAAAATGGCTTCTACTGTATAGTGCAATGGAGTTGCCATAGTAATGGCTTCACAGTATTCCACAAGGAGGCTCTCTCTGATAAGTGGGAAAATCCAACATTAGAAATTATGGATTATTTTTTAGGACAAACGTATGGCTTAGGATAAATAAATAACTGGGCAACACCAGGTTATCAGCTAGTAAATAAATAAAAAAGATAGTACCAAGAAGAACCAAAGGACTGCATTGTGCAAAGAACAGAGATCCATCTTCATCCATCCCTGGTAATTAAAGCTGAAGCCAACTCGATCCTCTCTGCCAAACTTCTGAAACTTGGAGCATCAGCTTTGTACTCGAAAAAAACTGGATCTCTAGACACGAGAGTTTCTCTATCTTTCTATTAGCATGTAATGAATGTCTATGAAACCCGAAGAGCACGCCAAAATGGAAAGTATCTCCCTGCCTGTCTGAGATACAGATCTATGCTATTATCAGTCATTGCAATTGTAGCACATCTCTTTCCTTATTTGACTTGTAAAGAAAAACCCAGTTATTTTTGTATCCAGCTGAACCATCCATCATTGTGCATCAACCAACTTAATTCTACTTCGTGATTTTATTAGCAAACCCTGCTGCTTTTAATTCATTGTGTTTACCACAGGGGGTGGGGGGACAGAATACCAATGATAATGATTCATTCCATTCTGTGTGATAGCTTTAGCAGACGGCTAATAACATTATTAATTATTATAGTTATTCTTTTAATTACTTTTAAAAACAAATGTTGATTATAGATGATCAGATATGCACTAAGAGAAATGTTTACCCAAAAAACAATTAAACTCAGATTGGGTTCAGCTTGGCTCAGACATAGAGATCAACACCTTGAATCTTCAACAATGATCCATTCTACTGAGATATTCAAATCCATTACTGTTATTTTCAGTCAAGTGAAAATGCTTTCTACTCTCTATCTGATGAAATTGATGAACTGATTGTTATGGGATGACAATCTAAGGATATATTTTTCTTGTTAATATGCACTCATAAAGGGACACAGTGGCTCAGTGGCTAAGACGCTGAGCTTATCAATCAGAAAGGTCGGCAGTTTGGCGATTCAAATCCCTAGCGCCGCATAATGGAGTGAGCTCCCATTACTTGTCCCAGCTTCTGCCAACCTAGCAGTTCGAAAGCATGTAAAAATGCAAGTAGAAAAATAGGGACTACCTTTGGTGGGAAGGTACAGTGTTCTGTGTGCCTTTGGCATTTATTCATGCCGGCCACATGATCATGGAGACGTCTTTGGACAGCGCTGGCTCTTTGGCTTTGAAATGCAGATGCGCACCGCCCCCTAGAGTTGGGAACGCATACTGTATGTGCAAGGGGAACCTTTACCTTTATCTTTATGCACTTATAAACCCTGTTTTTTCTAAGAGTTTTTTCTGTAGTGGCCCTCGCTCCATGGAATATCCTCTCTTTGGAAATTAGAATGGCCCCAACCCTGTTAGCCTTTTGTAAGGCCATAAAAACCTGGCTATGGGGCACTGCATGTATTAAGGGCCCTGTTTCCTGGCTATATTCCCAACTGACCTTCTGGGATGATCTCCCAGATGAAAGGTGTCCAGCTTCCACTTTGCCTTCAGGAAGCACTGAAAACTGATTTTTTTCCCCAAGGACGTTTGGGACATGACTGTAGTATCTGCGATGAATATTTATGGCTGCTGGATTACAGTGCCATTTTGGAGGTTTTATGACATGCTCTATGTTTGCTGTGAAATTCATCATTTATCTGAAATCACATGGATTTCTGAGCTACTGAGAGTCCTTTGGGATCGGGGGAATATGTAAACCAACCAGGAAATAAATTCGCTTATAGTTGAACCATTATCTCTTTATTATAATAATGCTATAACTTTTCACATGTGCAGAAAAAAATCTTGGGTAAATGTAGAGATAATTTTTCCATTTATTACATTTATAGTTACTTCTCTTCCCAGTAAATATGATCTCAGCTCTCAAATGATTATTCTAAATCTTATTTCTGTTATTTCACTTACAATGCCAACTCCCCTTCAGCTTCTGTCCCAAACTAATGCGCATATTGAAAGTTCATTTCCATTTTTAGAGCATTTTAACGGCCTTTGCACTAGAGTTCAATTAATTCAGTGAAGTGAGTTCACACTAGCAAAGTTTCTTCTCTAGTTTTCTTTGAGTGTTAATGGCCAAATGTACATTGAAGTGGAGCCCAGAAAATGGAAGCTACATCCGAATACTCAGGGGAGGAAACCCCCCCCCCAAAAAAAAACCTTGGACAAACAGAACTTTAGATTTCATAATATCCATCGGGGCTTGAAAACTCACCTTAGATTTACTAGTATCCTGTGGAGACCTTTTAAATTCTGTAAAATGTCCGCCCTAGGTAAAAATTGCCAGCACTTTAGAACAAAGATTTTGTAAGTGGTAGTTTATAATGCATGCAGGATTTGAAAAGCACTTTTTTTTCTTGTCAGGAAGATAAGACTTATTAAGATAGCATACCTCCTTGGAGGCATAGACATGTGATAGTAGAAAATGGATACAGATTGTCTGACTTACAAAAAAAACCACCAGCATGACTTACCTCACAATTTGACTGCTTCAGAATATGATTTGTGGTGTAATGCAAAATCATCATTAACCATCCCAAAGCAAAAGGAAAAAAATGTTTAATCCCAAATTTCCACCCAATGGCAAATCAATAAGATAGGTTAGCTAAGAGGGAATGATTGTGCCCAAGAAACAAACCAAACTTCATGAAGTTGGAATGGGACCTGATTGTCTTCCATTCACATCCAGTGATGCACCATTTACTGACTCCACCACACTGGCTAACAATCATACAGACTTACAACTACAATTGGGATCTAAATTAAGCAAGACATCACATGACCATGCCCAATTCTATGACCTTTTTTGGGTGAGACCATTAAGCAAATCATGTGGTCATTAAATGAATCACCCAGTTGTTAAGCAAATCTGAGTTCTCCCATTGATTTTGCTTGTCGGAAGCCAGCTGGGAAGATAATACATGTTAATCACATCACCCCAGGATGCTGAAACCATCATATAAATACATGCCAGTTGCCAAGTACCTGAATTATGATTGTGTGACTGCAGGGATGCTGCAGTAGTAAATGTGAGGAACAAGCGTAAGTCATTTTTTTCCCAGCAGTAACTTCATACCATTGCTAAATGAATGGTTGTAAGTCCAAGACTTCCTCTACATAAATGAAGTACAGATGCCAAGGGGAAAAAGGCCTCAGCGTGTAACTGCATCTTCCAAGGTTGGCTAACCTAAAACATTAAGCACAACAGTCCTGATGATGTCTTAGATGGAGTCCCACTTGGGAAGTTCATGGTAAGAGTGGGACATTGAAACAACACCCCATAAGATGGCAGGGACAAACTGTTTCTGTATCGAGCCAAAAAGACTGCATGGAAGTGTCCATGAAATTCACCAGAAATTCAGCTTAACTGGAATGAGGCATGTGACGGGAACAGGAAGTGGGGTTAGATGCTTATGCAATGGAGACAAATTCCTTGTTGTCCAATCACATTTGGCCAATAAAGAATTCTGTTCTGTTCTGCTCTGATCTGATCTGCTTTGTTTTTTAATGATGAAAGATATTAGCTATACATGTAAAATGTGGAATGAGAAACGGATGGTTGTCATACACACTTTGCAAGCTTCTTTATTGCATTATACACACCTCTCTCCCTCCCTCCCACCCCTCCCATCTCCCCTCCTTTTTTAAGAAATACTTCAAATGAGCTCCTAGACTCAAGTGGTTCACAGAAAGACTTTATGGAGCAGGTAATTTCATCATCTTGTCACAGAAACACATCACATAAAATAATACTTTAGTCTAGAAAATGAGAGATGATAAGGCATCAGCATCTCCCTGTGGGATAGCCTTCTTTTTCATGTGCAGATAAAATGTGTTCTAAATTATCAGCTTCAGGCTGTCTGTCCTTAGTATAAGCCACTTCTCCATCTTCACTTTGTTCCAGCAATCAGTAAGTTCCATCAGACGAAAAACAGTTTAAAGAATGGGAGCTCCAGGGCAGCTATCAGGCTGAGATCTCTCCACCTGTTCTTGCTGTGGCTCTGATAGTTCACTCAAGCCTCTGTTTCTGGAGAATTTGGTAAAGGTCCTACTAACAACACAGGGGCTCCCATTCTTTAAACACATCTGGCTTAATTCTAAGAAGTAAATCCACTTTGAATTCACTGGGATTTTTAAGTGAAACTTTAGGATTGTACATCAACTGGTCCTAAATATTTAGTTTGTTTGTTTGTTTATTTATTTATTTATTTATTTATTTATTTGTTTGTTTGTTTATTAAATATATTTATATGCCACCCAATCCCGAAGGATTGGTACAGTGGGTGGGAAGTCGCCTCCTACTGCTTTCCATCCACTCCAACTTTTAGTAAAGGCCAAATTGCACATGATTCACCAATTTCCATCAGTGGCAAACTCTTATTATAATCTTATTTCCATCCTTCCTGCCCTGATCATCACCCATATGGACTGTTGCAATGTGCACTATGTGAGGTTACCATTGAATACTATACAGAAGTTGCTATTGATGTGGAATCTAGCAGCATAAGCAGTTTTAGACATCCCAAGGACGGCACATGTAACACCTTTGGTAAGCAAGCTGCTTTGTGGGTCTAATTCAAGGTGTGGGTTATCAAGTTTAAAGCCTTCACGGCATGAGGCCAGGCTACCTGATGATGCATATTATCCCCATTTTATCAACTCATTCCACCCAATTAAGCAGGAATGTTGCAGACCCTGCCAGCTAAACAGTTTTGATTGGCAGGGTCTAGAAAAAGAGCCTTCTTTGCAGTTGCCCCTGCCCTGCCCTGCCCTGCCCTGCCCTCAGAGATTCGCCCTCCACACCTCCTACCTTCCAGAAAAGCATCAAGATTTTGCCAACTGGTATGGGGGTTGAATAATGGCATGCAACCCTGACAGTGGCTTGCAGGTGCTTCCTCTATCTTTTAAAACTTTTTTAACTTCTGTAATCCTTAACCGTTAACTATTTTAATACTATTTTTAACTACATCACTCTCCATTATGTTATATTAGTAGAGTCCCCAGAGTCATTTAGGTGAGATGGGTGGTGTAGAAATTTGATGAATGAATGAATGAATGAATGAATGAATGAATGAATGAATGAATGAATAGAACAAGTAGAGATGATAGAACCTACCCAATCTTAGCTGATCTTCAAAGAACTAAGACGGGTCAAAGTGGATTAATATCAATCTAAAAATACCATCCCCTGGGGAAATAAAAACCAGTATTACTTCAGTATTACCAACACATAAACGTGGCCATGTAGCTTCAAAGTTTTCAATCTGACTTGAGGGAGACTTTAATTTTTGTTCTTTCTTTTTCTGGAATCCTGGAATTTTAAGCAAGCATGGTATGAAGAAAATAGTAGAATGCTATTGTCACTTTAGTTTAGTTCTTCTTAGCTTGTATTTTTAACATTTTTACATTTACATATATTGAAGGATATCTCTATCCATCCATTCATCTCCCTCCAACCTCATTCCTTTTACTATATCATGGACAGAATAATCTTAGCTGCAGTCTTGGTGTCCTTCAATCCTACAAGCTCAATAACCTTCTATGCCCCACTGGTGGAGCCCAAGAGAAAGATGGATGCTTCTCTGTCCACTTCTTAGCATAAAAAAATGAGAGAATGGGAATCATAACTTTCTTCACAAATGAGAATTCTAAAATGTATTTAGCATATCTATTTTCCAAAATGCTGTAGCAATAGAACGAGAAACAGTAGCAGAGTCAAAAAATTCCAGCTATGAGACTTGTAAGTAAATTGATTAGAATGAAAAAAACATGACAGAGAAACTGGAATAAAATGAAAACAGTACAAGACAGCCTTCTGTAATATGATTCAAAACATCTGTTTCTGATTGAAAGTTGGTTTGTTAATTGTCAACCAAGAAATACTGTCTGCTCTCGTTCAAGCTGATGAAAAAGGATGTGCTTGTATGGGTGAAGTATGTTACTAAACCTGTTATGAGATGATCCAGAAATAAGGACGGCTGTCCTTCCACACTGCACAACTCTCTTTCTAATGGTCTGTAGCCTTTCTGGCTTCTCAGAATTCAACAAATCTGAACAAGACCACAATGGGCTTTTTCAGAGACACTATTGGTGACTGCTAGCTGGAATCCTACCTTTGAAAAATTCTTGAAGAGTTCCCAGGGCAAAAAATTCAAAGAAATCATCCAACCAAGTTCTGTGCCCAGAGGCCCACTGGAGAATTTCAAAGTGACATCTAAACTTCTGTAGCTTGTATAGTCATTCCAGCTGAAGTTAGGGGAATAAAATGCCATCTCTCATTGGGGAAAAATAAAGCCAGAGAATCTGATCAGGATGGCAGTTAAAGCACTGCACTAGACTTGGGAAAATCCAGGTTCAAATCCCCATTCAGTCATACATTTTCCTAATTTGGATCAATCACAATCTTGCAAGCTAATTTAACTCATAGAGTGGACTGGAAAATAATATGTTTGAGGGAGAAATGGGAGGAATGTAATAAAAGAAACGCAGAACTCAAAATCCAGGGATGCTTCACCTATCTTTCATATGCATCATACTGAACAGATTCGTCAACTTTCTTTGTAAGTTGCCTTTGACATTTCTCCTATTTATCTGACAGAAGAGGGCTAAAGACAAATGCTTCAATTCCATTTGTTGGAGTAAAAAAAATTATAGAAGACAGGCTTTCTTAAATCACGAAATACTGTAATTAATGAATTCCAGGTTCATTTTATGTCTTATTAAAGATGGAAGGCCACTGAAATTTATACCCCTTGGTTTGTATCCAGGCTGAGGCACCTGTTAGAACAATTAAAGCACAAAGCTGAAGGTAGAACAAAACAAGAAAAGTAGAACAAATATATACCCAAGGGGAACTTTTCTGATTCCCACCTCCCTCACCAAATAATGAGAGGAGAAAAAATTGCTGTCTCAATTACTAGCATAGGTCACCTCCAATGCTTTTGCACAGAATCTTATTTTTTATGCATACTTCTTTCTGACAGAACAGTTCATTTTCCCCCCTTAAGGATAAGAAACAAAAGTCTCCCATTTCCCACAGCTCATTCATAATGTTGAGAGAGGCAGAGTATTACAGACAAAATCACCAATCTCAGAAGAAACCGTGGGCTGTGAGGGCACACACACACACACATACACACAAACACACACACAAAGATGATCAGAGATTTACTCATCCCACCTACAATAGGCCACCAGGAGATTGACTGGGATCCTCAAGCTGGCCTGCAAGTCCAGTCAGGTTTTGATTGATTAAACTAATTCCTAGGGAAAGCAAACTACAATAAGCAAGCCTACTCTCCTTTTCTGAAAAGGATTAAACAGCAAGCTCACCATTTTTCAAACAGCCCTTCTCTCTTTAATCTAGGAACACAAGCTGAGGTGAAATCCTGGCATCACCTTGGCTAAGCTGGACCAAGAACAAAAGAGTTTTGAGGAGACAAAAGATTAAAAGCACTTATTTATTAAGAAAAATTATTTGGTCACCCAACACACTTACAGAGATTCTGAGCAGTTTACAGAAATAAAAATCCCATGCAAAACCCAATACATTCCACCCTCTGTCCCTCGGGTGACAACAATCAAATCAACAACTTAAATGTAATTAAACAAACAAATTGAAAGGGCTCATTTGGGAGTTTTCCTACTCTGAACCCTTTCCTGATGCCTTGATACGTGTTCAAAGGGAACTGAGAAAGACTTCGTTCATGCAGATTGTGTTGGTCCTCTTTGTCAGCCACATAAACAAACACATTAGACAGAATACAACTATTGTTCCTTTTGCATGTAGTGACTTTTGTCATCTCACAGATACATTATTCATTCTGTCCTAATAAGAGGTTAAAATAAATGAATAAAACACAAGTTTCGGGCCCAGATTATTATTTTTTAACCATAAAATTTTCTGCCAGAAATTCTTGTTGGAGATTTCACTGTGAATTGCAAGATCACTCAGGTTATTAGAAACTATCCATCTATCCATCCCATCCCATCCCATCCCATCCATATCTATCTATCTATTTATCTAGCTAGCTAGCTAGCTATCATCTAGCTATCTAGCATCTAGCTATCTAGCTATCTATCATCTACTGTAGCATTTATTCCCCTTTGGTTGTCTGAAAATGGCTAAGCCTGGTGCAAAACCAATCAGAGCCAGACACGAGAGTACAGGCTTTCAGAATAAAGATTTATTGAAGAGCTCCAGGAAAAGGGTCCCAACTGCTAAGGGGGCTGAGACTCTGAACAATAGCAAATCATCATCTTTTAGGACAAAGAATAGAGGTGAAGATCAAAACCTGTCAAAAATGGTGTAGGATCTGGTGTAGGGTTGGACTAGATGACCTACAAAGTCCCTTCCAATTATGTTAATCTGTTAATCTATCATGATGGCTTCGTATTATCAAAGTGCTGTTTCAAGTAAGCCATAAACTAGAAGCCATCAGCTAATCCACAAACCAAGTTTTGTAGTATTCCAACTTCTCGTACAAGTGACGCAGGATTGAATGCAAAACTGAAGCAGAAGTGGAGAAGATGCTGGCTGTTTCTGAAAAAGAGAGAGAGAACGATAGCAAGGGCCCCCTTACCTGTCATGGCTTTTGTGCAGGATCAGAGTGATTAAACTCTGCCTAGGAATTGGGTTGCAATGCTTGGAAAAAGAAGATGAATTTCATCTCGTAATATCAAAGCAGCATGATGCAGATGGTAAAGGGGAAATGATGTCTCCTCAGTGGGGGAAAAATAATGGGAGAGGAAAGCACATTCATCGAATTGAAATAGGAAACCTGCTATGCAGAACTCTTAGATGAAAAAGGAGAACTAAATTCAGTACAAGATCTGAAAACACAAGGAATAAATATGGAATGGTGGCCCTATTTACAAATTAAAACAAGATTCAAAAAAGATCGGGAACAATATGGAATGCATGAGAAACAAATGGAATTAGATAAAATATTATTAGGAACGGGAGGAATAGTGATTATCAAATTATATAATTTTCTTTTAAGATATAAAATGGAGGAAGAGACAGTAAAGGAGACAATGATTAGCTGGGGAAGAAATTTTGACCATAATATAGAGTTAGAAAAATGGGATAAACAATGGGAAAGAAATTATAAATTTACGATGGCAATAGCCTACAAAGAAAACCTCTATAAAATGTTTTTTAGATGGCATTTCCCCCAGCAAGATTGCCCAAAATCTACCCAAATTTATTCCCCAAATGTTGGAAATGTAACCACAAGTCTGGAACATGCTACCATATGTGGTCGACGTGCCCCATCAAAAGGAAATACTGGTGCAAAATTCAGAGATGGTTGGAAGAAATTACGGAGCAAAAAATAGAACTGAAACCAGAAGCATTCTTATTAGGACTATTAGATCAAAAAATGGATAAACAATTTCAATACATAATACTACATATACTCATTGCAGCTAGGATTGCTTTCGCACAAAACTGGGGAAAAAATCAATACACCCGCAGATGAAACAATAATTAGAAAAGTACTTGAATGTGCAGAGATGGACAAAATGACAATAGAACTAAAAGAAAGAGAAGAATCGGATTTCTATAAAGTATGGAATAGAATTTATAAGTGGCTAGAAAACAGAAGCCAAAACAGAAACTAGAGAATGTAAATATAATGGTGATATAAATAATCAATATTACTATAAGTGTTATTACTACTACTGTTATATTATAGGACAAGATAAAAACAATAGGAAGGCAATGCAGAATGGAGAACTATAAAGGCAAAACTTGAAAGCCGATACAGAAGGAACAGTCATGTTTGCAAATTCTACTTTTTTGGGGGGGGTCTTTTTTTTTTTAAATATAATTTTTATTAAACATTATTACCTTTAAAAAACAGAAAAAACAATACAGTGACATAAATACAACGACATAAGCAAGACAAATCATACATAACAATATAAAGTAAAACATACAGATACAAATGCCGTTTTAGACATACAACCCCCCCTCCCCCCCTACGGTGACAGTCATTCACAGCCCAGTTTTTCTTTCTTTCCTCATTATTAGGTCTCTAAGCCACATCTTCTCATTGCAAGATTCAGGGATATATTACGGTACCTATGTTAACTTTCCCCATTTTAAGTCCCTGCTGTTCTCCTAGTCGCCCACATATACCATAGGTTCCAGCTAAAATAATGTTCTGTTTCTCCTTTGTCCCTCAGCCAACCCATCATTCTGTCCATTTCTGCACATTCGTAGATCTTTTTAATTAAAGCATCTTCCGGCAGTATAGTGGTGGATTTCCAAAATTGTGCATAGGTTATTCTTGCGGCCACAATTATATGCAAGCTCAAATGCCATATTGAACTGCTTATGTTATCTGGTTTGATGCTTAGTAACAGGTTCTCAGGTCTCCATTCAATGTTTGCCCCGGTAACCTCTTTTAACCATTTTTTAATCCTTTTCCAATATTTCGTGGCCTCAGTACAGGACCACCAAATATGGTAGAATGTGCCATGCAAATTCTACTTTTTGAAGTGGGGTTTCCAGTTCATATTTGAGCATTCTTGTCCCAAGTTGCATTATGATCCTTATACTCCCTCCCTCTCTCTTTTGCAAGCAGTGAGCCAAGAATAGCTCCCTATTCAGAATTTGCTAGAGAATTAGACAAACTGTAGCAAACTATATCTGAAATTCACAAACTTTGATATATGGGTACCAAGCACAAAGGCTTGTATTGCAATTGCAACAATTTAATTATGAAATGCTTATTGACATTTGTTCTTATCTTTTTGTATTCTTTCCTAATAACTTTAGGTATTTATGTAGCAAGATAATAATTAAGATACAATAACAAGTCAAGCATTAAATTGTGACTAGATTGTTTCTTTTTGGTATGATGAAGTGGTCAAGAACATTCTAAAGCTCCCATTGTTTGCTAGCTAGCAGGCATAATAGCCTAATCTTAATGACAAGTTCTTCTGTTCTGGTATTATCCTTTGTATGTTTTATGTACACCTTATTGAGATTTTCTTTCTAGTAAAAAAAGTAAACATGCATTTGATTATGCTAGGCATGTGTTATTGCTTTTTAAAAAGTCATCTATCAGTATGATGAAAATGATATTTTTTCTAGAATGGTCTCATATCATTAATACCTGATACTTGAAAATAAATAAATAAATAAAAATGCACCAGCACTCCGTATATTGAATTGAATAACAAAAAAAATCAAATAAAGTAGCCTACAGGCAAATAAACCATGGACAACCAGAGATAGATTATTGATATAGGCATATCAACTTAGAGAGAGCTTGAGAAGAATTCCATGGATGAGAATCCTCAAGGGGAAAACAACTCAAGAAGCTTGGGAAATTTTGAAAAATAATATTACAAAAGCCCAGTCTAGCACAATACCAATGAAGAAGAAAAATAATAGCTCTCAAAAGAAACCAGCATGGCTGCATAAAGACCTCTCTGGCAAATTGAAAGACAAAAAAGATAAGTATAAAAAATGGAAAGAGGGGGACATAACTAAGGCAGAATATCAGCAAATAGTCCGAGCCTGTAAAAATGAAGTGAGGAAAGCTAAGGCTCACAATGAAGAAAGGCTTGCCACAAAAGTAAAAAATAACAAAAAAAGCTTCTTCCAACATATTAAAAACAAGAAAAAGGTTAAGGAAACAATTGGTCCATTGCTGGGAGAAAGTGGCAAAAAGGTGACAAGCAACAGGGAGAAAGCATAACTATTTAACTCATTTTTTGCATCTGTCTTTACACAAAGGGATAAAATAGTCCAATCTATCAAAAACAGCATCACAAAAATCAGATTAGGAACACAAGTGGAAATAGGGAAGAAAATGGTAAATGAGCACCTGTCTACCCTAGACAAGTTCAAATCACCAGGACCGGATGGATTACACCCTAGGGTTCTGAAGGAACTGGCAGACGAGATCTCAGAACCACTGAACTATATCTTTCAAAGATCCTGGAGCACCGGAGAAAGTGACAGAGGACTGGAAAAGAGCTGATGTGGTTCCCATCTTCAAGAAAGGAAAAAAAAATAGATCCATGAATCCACAGACCTATCAGCCTGACCTCAATACCAGGAAAGATTCTGGACAAGATAATCAACAACAAATTAGTGAACACCTAGAAGTAAACAAAGTAATAGCCAAAAGCCAACATTGGTTTGTCAAAAACAGATCATGCCAGACTAATCTTATTGCATTCTTTGACAAATGACAAAATTAGTAGACCAGTGGAATGCTGTCGATATAGTTTACTTGGACTTCAGTAAGGCATTTGATAAGGTAGACCATAACCTACTACTAGATAAAGTAGAAGAATGTGGGTTAGACAGCATCACCACCAGATGGATTCATAACTGGCTGACCAACCACACTCAATGCGTAGTCCTCAATGGAACTGCATCTACATGGAGGGAAGTATGCAGTGGAGTACCCCAAGGATCTGTTTTAGGCCCAGTACTCTTCAACATCTTCATCAATGATTTGGATGAGGGGATAAAGGGGGAACTCATCAAATTTGCAGATGACACCAAGCTGGCAGGAATAGCCAACACTCCAGAAGACAGGCTTAAGATACAGAAGGCGTTTGACAAACTTGAACATTGGGCGCTATCTAACACAATGAAATTCAATGGTGAAAAGAGTAAGGTTCTACATTTAGGCAAGAAAAACAAAATACACAGGTACAGTATAAGTGTTACCTTGCTCAATATTAGTAACTGTGAGAGGAATCTTGGAATCCTAGTGGACAACCATTTAAATATGAGCCAACTGTGTGCAGCAGATGCCAAAAAAGCCAACACAATTGTAGGCTACATAAACAGAGGGATAGAATCAAGATCACGTGAAGTGTTAATACCACTTTATCATGCCTTGGTAAGGCCACACTTGGAATACTGCATTCAGTTTTGGTCACCACAATGCAGAAAAGATGTGGAGACTCTAGAAAGAGTGCAGAGAAGATGATTAGGGGAATGAAGGATAAAACATATAAAGAATGGTTGCTGGAACTGGATATGTCTAGTCTTATGAAAAGAAGGACTAGGGATGACATGATAGCAGTGTTGTAATATCTCAGGGGTTGCCACAAAGAAGAGGGAGTCAAACTATTCTCCAAGGCACCTGAGGGTAGAACAAGAAGCAATGGGTGGAAACTAATCAAGGAGCGAAGCAACTTAGAACTGAGGAGAAATTTCCTGACAGTTAGAACAATTAATCAGTGGAACAGCTTGCCTCCAGAAGTTGTGAATGCCCCAACACTGGAAGTCTTTAAGAAGATGTTGGATAGCCATTTATCTGAAACGGTATAGGGTTTCCTGCCTGGGCAGGGGGTTGGACTAAAAGACCTGCAAGGTCCCTTCCAACTCTGCTATTGTATTGTATATAGGTAAGTAGATAGATAGATAGATAGATAGATAGATAGATAGATAGATAGATAGATAGATAGATAGATAGATAGATAGATAGATAGACAGACAAATGGATGGATGGATGGATGGAGGAATGGATAGATGATATATATATATATATATATATATATATATATATATATAGATAGATAGATAGATAGATAGATAGATAGATAGATAGATAGATAGATAGATAGATAGATAGATAGACAGACAGACAGACAGACAGACAGACAGACACTGTATTTATGACACTGCTTGTGTTATACAGTCTTTACACCCAGTGCACACAGCAGTGGGAAGGGACCTTTAAATACACAGTTTTCAGTGCAGGATTCCCAGGGAGGAGAAATACTAAACTATGAAGTAAAATAGCATAAAGCCATTGTCTTTGTAAATTCAAAATGGAGTATTATACAGTATTAAACTGTGTATCACGGTTGAGCAGTAAAAGTGTATTTATAGGGACCATTCTTTTGAGAAGCAAGAGCATAGACATCAGTGCTCAGTAGAATAGAACACAGCAGAACAGAATAGAATAGGATAACAGAGTTGGAAGGGACCTTGGAGGTCCCTGCTTAGGCAGGAAACCCTATACATTTCAGACAAATGCTTGTCTAATCTCTTCTTAAAAGCTTCCATTGTTGGAGCATTCACAAGTCCTGGAGGCAAGTTGTTCCACTGATTAGCTGTCAGGAAATTTCTCCTTAGTTCTAGGTTGCTTCTCTCCTTGATTAGTGTCCACCCATTGCTTCTTGTGCTTTGGAGAATAGCTTGACTCCCTCCTTGTGGCAACCAGAGGTGGCATTCAGGAGATTTTGACCAGTTCTGTAGAAAGTTGGAGTAGTTCAGAGAACTGGTAAATACCACTTCTGACACCCCCATCTATTCTCTGCCTCCTGAGTCCCAGCTGATTGGGAAGAAATGGGAATTTTGCAGTATCCTTCCCCTGGAGTGGGGAGGGAATGAAGATTTTACAGTATCCTTCCCCTTCCATGCCCACCAAGCCACACCCACCAAGCCACACCCACAGAACCGGTAGTAAAAAAAATTGAATCCCACCACTGGTGGCAACCCCTGAGATATGTAGCCAATATTCTACACATGTGATCTCAGCACTGATTCTGTATGATACCCAATTTTGACAAGCTGTCCAGAAGCCACAACCCTGAAGAAATATGACTTAGTATTATCTAATGTGGTTTTGTTATTTCCAATTCTTTCCAGTTTTAGTTTCAGGGCTCCTGCTTTAGTGCTGAAACCTTGCAAACCAACAACTGCAAGTAGTTGGACCTTATCCACAAGATTCAAGGCATCAAGCAGATAGTACATTCACAAGTTATTAATGGAGCAAAGGTTGAATGCTTTAATGAATACATGAATACTTCTCGTTTAAGAATCAGTTGTTTTAGAAAACAATAGTTTATGCCCTTTTACATTCACCAGGATACTTTTTAATGCAATTCTAAAGATTTCTGAAGTGTTACTCATGCCGAATTAATTTACTACATATTAGTTTTTCACTCTTTATAATGTCTTTTTGACTGCTGGTATTGCAGTGACTGAATGGAAATGTGCTTTTAACGCTAAAAAGGCAGCCTTGCCACTCTAGTTGACCTTCAGAGTGAGCAGGATTGTGAGCGACAAAGACAGTGTTTAATTCAACAACCAATAGGGCATTCGTGTTTCATATGCATGATCGATACATTTTCATATGAAAAGAAAACAATATTCACGAAAGTGGAAGTCACTAACCCTACTGGCTAAAACGTCGCTCTATTTTTATTTTGATGATAGGGCAGAAAAGCTATTCAGCTTCATTACACCCCAAAAACTCCTCCCAGATACAAGTAGCCCAATTACTTAAGTAGAACCAAGTTCATTTAGCATAAAGTCCATTGAGAGCCCTTCCTCTTGTTTTGAAGCAATTATGACAAGAAACCCTAGTAATCAGTTATTGCTGAGTTTGGGGAAACAAGATCAAGTATGTCACAAGGTGCTAATTAAATCTATTACAACCTGATCCAGTCTGGTCTGCTCCAAATGAAGCATTGGATAGTTTACTAATCCAGCACGAGTCAGTTTCATTTACTTCAACTACTCCTTCTAGTATGTCACTGTCATGTTAGTTTTTCAGGAAGGATACAAGATGAATAGACAAGCCAAAAATATATTTCAGTTTGATGAGCACAATTTTACTTTTTATAGTTGTTAGGATCTAAACTGTCCAACTCTACTTTCAGATAGGATATTGCTAAATGAACTTAATGTCAGGGTTCCAAATAGCATCCAAAAGTAAATCAGAGTCCAAGGCAAAATATTGCTCAAAGTTCCAATTTATTACAAGAGTCATGTTGGTACATCTGGGAAAACCCAAATCTGAAAGCTTCCTGGTTTCCCCCACCTAGTTGAAAGTTCAAGATCTTTCCCCCCACACCCATAAGTCCATCACATGGTCCAATCTCCCACTGCCATGCTGGCAGTTCCACACATCCAGTTCCGGTCAGGTGCAGGGGTGCAAAGACAAAGGATGACCTTGGCTTTCTAGAAAGAATTTTGTTATGGTTACATAGTGTGCAACTCCTTACAATCCCCCCTCCTATTTTCCCACAATAGAAAATGCATAGTAGAATAATAGAATGTGTGGCAGGCCAAAGATCAAAAGAAAAGATGGCTGCAGTCTTGACACTTGATTCTATTTAAGTAATTAGGCTACTTGTACCTGGGAGGAGTTTCTTGGGTGTAGTGAAGCTGAGTATCTTTTCTGCCCTATCATCAAAATAAAAATAGAATTGTGCTTTAGCTAGTAGGGTTAGTAAGTTCCACGTTTGTGAATATTGTTTCTTTTCATATGAAAACGTATTGATCATGCATATGAAACATGAATGGCTTATTGGTTGTTGAATTAAATTCTGTCTTTATTGCTCACAATCCTGCTTCATATAGATATTTAATATTTAATATATCTATTTGTGTTCATGAAACAACAGTCTGAGACCATGTTGGGGAATTGGCTTTCAGACATTGGCTCGTGCTGCATTCAAAATTCTTTTCCTGGCTTGACCCTAGTGAATTTTAATGGTTGGCACCAAATATCTACTTTGCTACAGAGAAACAAGGGAAGAGTGGTTAGGTAAAATATAGTCACATGAATCTTCTTCCTCTCCTCTCTGTCAAAAAATTTGCTTTTGCTATCTAGGTACTGCATTTACTTTCCTGCTCCATAGTCATTGCTCAAGGAGGGGAAAAAAGAGTTTACCCACTACTTTGCTAACTAGCATTTGGGCATGTATGTTAAAAGGAGGTGCGGGCAAATTAAGATCACATCAGTTTTCTATCTTGCTTTTCTCTAAGAAGCTCAGGATCCCTTGCACAGCTGTCTTTGCTTTATCTCCATTAGCAGCAGAGGTGGGATTCAAAAAAATTTCACTACCGGTTATGTGGGCGTGGCTTTGTGAGTGTGGCATGGTTTTGTAGGCATGGTTTGTGGGCATGGCAGGGGAAGGATACTGCAGAATCCCCATTTCCTCCCCACTCCTGAGGAAGGTTACTGCAAAATCCCCATTCCCTCCCCAACCCCTAACCTGCTTTCCAGCTCCATTCTCCTGTTCAGAGCAACAAAAGAAGATCAGCTGGGAGGCTGGGAGGCAACAGGGACAGGGCCAGCCTATTTGCCAGTTCTCCAAACTACTTAACATTTTTACTACCAGTTCTCCAGAACTGGTCAAAACTGGCTGAATACCATCTCTATTTAGAAGGAACACAGATGGTCATTTTAAGCCTTCTTCTGCTTCATTTAGGATGAGGGAGGGAGAAAAAAATGGTGGGGGGAGATGATGTCTGGTTACAATGACAGCCTGGTTGCATATATTCAGACAGCCACCAGATGATAGCAAAGCCAAAGATATCAGGTTCCTATGTCTTTTGCTGCCTACTAGTGGTCATCTAGAGTTTTGCATCCTGGATTTGCTAACCTATGATGTATATGCAATGAACAACCAACAAAATGTTTCCAAACCTCAGGGGAAGAGTTATATTTTTTGTATTCCATTTCTCGCTCTACTTCTTTTTTTAAAAAAAAGGTTGTAATGCACAGATGTGTTACACTGTCATCTCTATCAACCTAGCTCATATTATTAGGTGGGAGATGATGGGAGTAACAGCCAAATTCACCTAGAGGCCCCATTTTTATGATAGTTTTTTTTTTTGGTAAATGTTTCAGTAATGTTTAGTAAAATAATATTTAAAAATTATGTCTGCTTTAAGAGGTAGCAATGTTGCATGGGGACCTAATATAATTGCTTATCTGTTTGCTTAAAACACTTGCATGCCACATTTCCTACCTGAACAGGACTCTAAGATAAACCATAACAATGATAGAAATATATTACAACATAAGCAGCCTATTTTAACCAGTCAGCTTTTTTGCTTGATGAAAGAGGATGCTTTTAATTGAGTTGCAAAAAAAGACCCCTCTCTCTCACACACACACACACTTTCTCCCTCCCTCCCTCCCTTCCTCCCTCCCCCCTTTCTCTCTCCTTTTTTCTGCCTCAGTTCAGTCTGTCCAACAAAAAGGCTTGTATTTATCTACACCTTATTCCTTTCTGCCCTTGTGAGGAAGGTTAAAAACAATAAAGCCATCTCTCTTTCAGGCTGCCGTGGCTGAAGCAGTGGCCTTTGCTCATTCGCCAGGAACAATGGGGGAGAAGAGACAGGAGGCCAGGCTAATGCAGCTTGCAAAGCAGTGCTAATTTTGCATCTATCAGATCTGTAGAATAGAATTTTGACAGCTCCTGGGAATCCTTTTTTCTCTGCTGCTTGGAAGAAACTAGCATCTCTATCATTCATGTGTTGTCAAAGGCACTTGTTAGCATCCGATTCATCCCACACCTGGAATAATTGGGAACAAAGTGGGAACTCTCTGGGAGGGAGCTAAGAGACACATAATTGGATCTGAGTAAATGTTAAAGAAGGATTAATTAGCCTTAGGGGGAAAGGTCCCTCTCACAGGAAAAGGACTATTTCTGATTTTTGACTCCTGTAGAGGGCATATGTTCAAGCAGAAAGGTTGAGCGGGAGAGAGGAATGACAATCGATTGAGCTACAGCAGGAAAAGAATGGAAGAAAATAATGGGAAAGAAGTGGGGGGAAAAGGAAGACACCAAGAAGAGGGCAGTTTGATGCTTATTTGTCTCTATGGGAGAATGGAATTTGTGTTTAGATGAGATGAGCTGCGTGCAGAGGGTTTTGCTCCCCCTGCTGGCCCCATCACTCTCTTTCTGCAAAATCCACAAGGGGTTGCAATCCTTCGGCTGCAAATCATTTTCCACCAATGACCCAGCCCTGGGCAAGGTCTCGACTGCCTGCTCTGTCTTTCCATGTGACAAGGTCTAATCCCTGGCCTGCATTTGAGAGGGAGAGAGGGAGGGAGTCTGAGCAAGTGAGACAAAGAGATTAGTATCTGTCAGTCAACGCAGGGATTTATTTGCACTATGCTAGCCTTACACGGCCAAGATTGTTTTGCTTTGTTTATGCCTTCGTTGAACAGATATGATAAGTGACCCCAAAGGAGACATATTTAATCCTCATGCCTCTGTTGTGATTTTAGTCAACTAGTTGCTGCAGTTTTAATTATACCCAATATCCAAATATTGCCTACTGCCATATTTAAACAGTTATTGCTGCCTTTTGCAAAACAAAACACTGTAATTGGAATCATACTTGGGAAAATCAGGTTGTGCAGTTGTTTATGCCTCTAGATATATTTACCTTGCATCACTTGTTAAATGCAGGTGTCGTTTGATTAATCCTGAATGCTTAACAGAATTCACACTGACTTGCAAATGCAAACAACAAAAATCTCATTTATTTCTTGTACTACCTAAATAAGAAAATGGCAACAATTCTTTTTCACGCCACCTTGTTTTGCATAGAAGAATTTTTTTTCCTTCTCTGCCTGATACCCCCCCCCCACACACACACACAATAACAATGCAATACAGGCAGACCACACCTCCATCTCTGACTGCTGTTGAGGGTGGATAGCAGCTGCTAACAATTTATTCCAATGTATATAAATCACATTTTGCTAGCCTAAATAAAGATACCCTGAGGTAACCAATATAGGTATGTGCATTGGCCTGGTTCCTAAGGCTGTCCCCTCCTTCCGTGTCAGCTGTATAGAGTTACCAGGTTCCCACCAGGTATACTTATTACTGGTGTGTGCAAATGGAAACTAAATTGTCAGAACTACAATTCACAGCTGGGATATCAGGCGGAACTTCATTGCTTTACCAATTAGTTCACGTTTCCCATTATTTTAGCTGTGTGAACTGAGGGCCATGCAGATCAAGGAGATTTTATAAACACATTTACATGGTGTTGTGGGAAGTTATCATCCAGCCCTAACCCAGAAAAATGAAATATCCTAGGAAATATTGAAAAGGCAGAATGTTTCTCTGGATGTGAAAAGAAGCATGTTTTAAAAGACAGAATAGTTGCCTGTAGCTTCCTGCCCACCCCCCACTTTGTCAATAGGCCCATTAAGACTAGTCAAGCTAGCCCACTTTACATAATAAAGACTTCAGCAGCAGCTACAGAAAGACATGATAATATTGGCCTTTTACTCAACTCTCCACATGGCATCTGAGAACTCATACCAGGATTCAAAACAGCCTAGAGAATAGCCCCCTGCATGGCACCATGGGAGTCTGACAACCAATCAGAATACATTTCTTATACAGGAACAGGAAACAGAGAGGTGGGACTAAACAGGGTATAAAAAGCCTAGCAAGCCCATTCCTCAGCCCTTTTCTCTTCTTCTTCAGCAATATTGAAGCATGTGATAACCTTTTCTGGTCAGGGCTCAAGCCATGTGGCCCTGTCCAACAATAAACCATATTTCCAAGCAGCCTCCATGTCTCCAGTGTCTTCTTCCCCACATGGAGCTGAACCCAGAAGGACATTTCTTTCAACAGTGTACTGTGGTACCATAGGACTTGATGATGGCTCCTAAAATGGCTGCTATAACATATTTTAATCTAACAGATGTTTTTAGTCAAGGAAAGCCATGGAAGTGGGGAGGGGGGTCTTTCTTTTTCCAGAGGCCATTGTCAAATGTTTTCATAGAGCAACACATCTTCTCCCTGAGCATGAGTATACATAGCATAGCACAATGTGTTTCTGTTTCTAATAATGAGGTTTGTTCACACTGGTGCTTTACAGAAAGCTTTTAAAAGGGAGATGATTTGAACATTTATTCCAAATATACCACCTCTGAAGTGACTGAACCTTCACAAAGCAGCTGATCTTTTCCTAATTGTAAGGCTGCTAGGATTTAATACAATTTGAGAAACTGTTATATCAATACTAGCTGTGCTACTACTTAATGCATACAGGATTCAACCAGGTACCAAAAAAAACAGATTCTAGGTAGCACATTAGGATGTACCATTAAGCCCAACACCATGTTTCTTAAGTCTACTTAATTTGATATACTAAAATCTGTTGTTAACAGCTACTAAATTAATCATGGCAAACAACTATTGACATTTGCAATCACTAAAGGCTGAGTTAAAACTGATACATGGTTCAAATTATAAAAGAGTCCAATAGGAAGGCTGAAAAAATTGTTTAATGTGAGACCATGTGAGCCAATTGCCTCGAGGAACAGATTTGGGTGTTGTGAAAGAGCTGAGGAGAGAGAGAGGGAGGGAGGGAGGGAGAGAGGGAGGGAGGGAGGGAGAGAGGGAGGGAGGGAGGGAGATAGATAGATTTGCAGCTATATGTCCTAAAATAGTGGTGAACCTTGATAGGAATGGCCAGAGCTCTATTGCCTGATTCCGCTCAAATAGCAAAATGTAGGGTCCACAGGGGGAGTCAAGAGGGTTCCCATAGTGGCCATGATTGCTTGATTAAAGATCCATCCCTTCTTATGTGTTTTGCATAAATTACAATTATCGCTGATTGGAAGAATTGTGACCATAAAAATGAATATCTTACCAAAAATTTTATTTCTATTCCAAACTGTACCAGTAAAATTAGGGGGGAAATTTTTCATGGAACTAAATAAAATAATTTTAAAATTTATTTGGCTGGGGAAAAAGTTAGGATAAAATTAAAATTACTACAGGACACTAGAATTAAAGGAGGATTTGGCCTCCCAGACTGGGAGCTTTACTATCAGGCCTCAGAGGTAACATGGATCGTACTTCAAAATAAAATAATATTGACGATAGAGGATCATGATTTACCGCTGACCTAGCATGCTTTTATCTGGGAGGGAAAGAGTAAAGCCCATAAATATTTCCAGAGGCATCAGGTAAGAGGGGCCTTACTATAAATATGGATGAAAATCAAAAGAAACTTCTATACAAAAATTCCCAGATGGATATCAACCATGGAAACAATTATCTACCCCAATGTAATAGATTTGAATAGGATATTGACATATAAGGAGTTATTGGATGGGCAAGGAAAACTTAAAACAAATCAGGAGTTAAAATTGCAGGGAATTGAATTAGGTTGGTGGCCATACCTACAAATTCAAACAAGATACAAAAATGACTTAGAACAGTACGGATTTCAAAACGAACAACAAGAATTGGACAAAATAGTAACAGGAACAGAAGAAAAAATGATTACAAAAACATACAATTGTCTCTTAAAATTCAAAATGGAAGAGGAAACCGTGAAGGAAACAATGATAATTTGGCCTAAAAACTTCGGGTATAATATTGAATTGGAGCACTGGGAAAAAGTATGTGGGGAAAATTATAAATTGACAATGTCAGCATCTTATAAGGAAAACGTTTACAAAATGTTTTATAGGTGGCATTTACCCCTGGCAAGATTGGCCAAAATGTTCCCAACTAGATCTCCAAACTGTTGGAAATGTAACCACCAACAGGGGACCTTCTATCATATGTGGTGGGCGTGTCCAAAAGCCAAAGAATTCTGGACCAAAATTCAAAAATGGTTAGAAGAAATAATAGAACAAAAATTGACATGAACCCTGAGCTGTTTCTACTAGGAATAATTAAAAAAATTAGTAAGGATATCCAATATTTAATGCTTCATATAATCACTGCTGCCAGAATGTCATATGCCCAAAGTTGGAAACTAAAAACCATTCCATCAAATGCAGAAACCATAAAAAAGGTGTTCAAATGCTCAGAAATGGACAACCTAACGATGGAACCAAGAGATAGAGAGGAAACAGTACTACAAGATATGGAACAGATGGTATAACTGGCTTGAAAAGAGATGTAAAAACAATGCATAAGGAACACATAGCAAATACAATGAAAAGAGATGGCATATCTTTAGAAAGCAATAGAGATGGAAATATTGTATATAGATGTATATATTGTAAAAATGAGAAAGTAAACAAAGAAGAATATGTATAAAATAATAGAATGGAAAATGAAAACCCGAAATCAGAAAAAAGAAATATCGATAACAGAAAGCTGTAAAAGTGTAATTATGATTTTAATGTTTTTGGAAAATGTCAAATCAAAATTATTTAAAAAAAAACAAATTGCAGCTTCCTGCAATAACACCAGTGGAACTGCAAAAAGCTGTGCTACTTGAAACATCATATAGTTTAAGAAGATACTTGGTTGATACTTAGGATGCTGGCAGCAACCCATATCAACCATTAGCACCAGTCAATGGTATTTGTGATGCATTTTGAATGTTCAGTTGAATGAGTTTCATGTTTAATGAATAAAGTATAATAATAATATATTGATATATTTACATTTTGATATTATTTTGATGATAATATCTTGATATATTTTGATATTTTGATATTTTTTGATATTTTGATATTATTTTGATATTATTTTGATATTATTTTGATATTATTTTGATATTATTTTGAATTATTTTGATATTATTTTGATATTTTGATATTTTGATATTTTGATATTTTGATATTTTGATATTTTGATATTTTGATATTTTGATATTTTGATATTTTGATATTTTGATATTTTGATATTTTGATATTTTGATATTTTGATATTTTGATATTTTGATATTATCATCAAGTGTATGATGAGCGCATGATAGAAGAAAAATAAACATGTAGAGACAATCAACATAATTATACACAAGGGTATGGCAGTAGCCTCATAATTGGATGTCCAATTCAGCTATCCAGGCAGTCACCTTTGATGCTGCTTCATGCAGATCTTCTAAAGAACCAGAAAACACATGTCGTGGGCAATCTTCCACAATATGTTTAATGGTTTACATATCAGCACCACAGCTGCTACAAGGGGAATCTTTCCATCCCCATTGATGCAGGGGAGAGGCACTTCTTCCAGTATCACACTTAATTCTGTTCTATTTCATCCAGACAGAGCAAGCCAGACCAAAACCATGTGGTTTGATAGAGAGATCACTAAAGGTCAGGCCACAAGAAGGTATCTTGAAGCAGCCCTTGCCCCAGGCCCATGTCTGTAGAATTCCATAAGCTACATGTGCTCCTTGGGTGATGATAAATGGGTGACAATGAGGCAGGGATGGGTTCCTGCCAGTTCTAACCTCTTCTATAAAAGAGGTTCCACAAATCTACAATGCCGTTTAGAACCGGTTCCAGCTCCCTCCCCCCCACCCATCTGCACATCATCAAGATGAAGAGCGAGAGGAGGAATTCTGGGAATTTAAGTCCACAAGTCTTAAAGCTGTCAAGTTTGAATACCCCTGGGTTTTTTTCTAAAGGGTTAGGGGTGCAAGGGTCTTGTAACTTGACAGCTTTAAGACTTGCGTGCTTCAAATGCCAGAGTTTCTGAGCCAACATTTTTGTTGCTAAGCAAGAGAGTTGTTAAGTGACTTTCACCACATTTTACAAGTTGGCCATGCCCACCCAGTCACATGACTGTCAAGCCACTTCCACTCATTCACATGGCTGGTAAGCCACTCCCACCCAGTCACATGGCTGGCAAGCCACTCCCACAAAGCAGGCCACACCTACAGAAGAGGGTCTAAAAAAATTGAAACCCACCACTGCAATGAGCAGATGCAGCCATATTGCCCTCTTGGGCCTCACAGCCATGAGAAAAAGAAGTACATAAAATCAAATAGGACAAGAAGCAATGGGTAGAGACTAATCAAGGAAAGATCCAACTTAGAACTAAGGAGAAGTTTCCTGACAATTAGAACAATTAATCAGTGGAATGATTTGCCTCCAGAAGTTGTGAATGCTCCAACACTGGAAGTTTTTAAGGGGAGATTAGATAACCATTTGTCTGAAATGGTTTAGGGTTTCCTGCCTAAGCAGAAGGTTGGGCTAGAAGACCTCCAAGGTCCCTTCCATCTCTGTTATTCTATTCTATTACCAAATTAAAAACCATATGCCATCTGCTTATTGCTGGACAAAGGGCATAAAATGTGTACTGTCCTTAATGTGTACTGTGGGATATGCTAAGAAACCTCCTTTTACCTCCTGTCTGATGGAGGTTAGCACTGCTCAGATGTTGTAACTGCTGTGAGGTGTTTTAAAACATTTCTGTACCCTATAAGGAAAAAGGAAAGGGTAATAGAATTTAAAGCTTGCTATTAAGCTGGGAGCACCTCTGCATGATTTAGTTTCAACAGAGGAGCATTTATTCAAAATAAAAAAGAGAAGTTTTCACACATCACTCTCAGAAAAGCAGTTGTGTAAATTTGACATTTACAGTACCTGTTGCTTACAGAACTGGGAAAGGTCACGAGCATAACTTTTATTGATCGATAACTGTCAGAATCTGCTAGTTTTATGAAATGCTTCCGGGAAATGATGCAACCAGACACAGCTGCCTGACAGAAGCACATGGAAAATAATCACCTCATAATGGCTTTCCAAGGAAATGTATCTGTGCTTCACAAATGGTCTCTTCTATCTATGTACTGTCCTGTGTTTAGTTCGTATCTTTAAAAAAAAGTCGGCTATGAATATAGTTTTTGTGTAGAGACAGAAAATTGATCTGTCATGCCTTGTACTCTCTATTCATATTTAGAACACTTCTCTGGAGATTTTGGTTGGTGAGTGCACTACTCTGCCATGTATGATTTTCTCTCCCTCTAGAAAACTAAAAAGAATCTCCAACGCTAACAACAAAAGTTGGCACCTCTACATGCCTTTTGCTCTTACCAGCTTTTATCTGCTGGAGATTCTCTGTCTTGCTGAATGCATTCACCCTGGGGGGGGGGGGGTGCAGGAGCATGAAGTAGACAAGTCATCAGAGCCATTGGCAAAATCCAGTCACAGGATCCTGTCAATGCATTCAGCAAGTCAGAGAATCAGGACTTCTGGGCAGGAGTTTTTGATTTAAAGAGGGCTTGCAAATTGAAGGATTTCCCCAAAGAAAGGGGAAGGAAGGCACAAGAAGCTGGTCTCAGATAAATAAAGCTTGAAGTACACTTTATTATGCTTGTTATACCTCTCTTATTTTGAAGGAAGTGAAACAAAGGAAGTCAAGTCAAAATAGACCAAGAGATTGTTTTGGAAAGAAAAATATAAGGGTAAACATGTGAACATTCAGTCTTCCAGAATAAAATCTATTTGTGTGGGCGCAAACATTGACTTGTTGGTACACACTCACACGTCTATCATCTATCCATGTGTTGTTGTTATTGTTGTTGTTGATTATCACATAATCAGCCAGATGTTCAGACTGGGTTTGGCATTTTTGTCTACCTTTTGAGTCCTTACCAAGGACCTGGGATAGGCAGATGTGGATGTTTGATTGTGTTACAGATATCGCAGTCTGGAAGCTGTTCCACCCCCAGGAAAAGCCACCTTCTGCAATTGCCTGAGGGCAAATTGTTGTTGTTGTTGTTGTTGTTGTTGTTGTTATCTATTCATCCATTCATCTCTATCTAGTATCTATAGATAGAAAAATCTATCATCTATTTATCTATCCATCTATCCACCCATCTCTCTCTCTCTCCCTCCCTCCCTCCCTCCCTCCTTCTCATCTCCTTCACATGAAGTTGAGCTCCTGGTGACAGACTTAGCTGTATATTTCTGTTCTTTCAAGATGTTCCACAAAGTTTTCCTCCTCAATTCATTTTAGGTGATGGATTTTTTTCTCGTGGTGCCCCATCCCATTAGCCAAATTACTTGAATGTTAGGATAAGTTCATTCTGAAATAATTACTAATATGCAATCATTTTAAGATAAATTACACCTTAGTACTGTATAAATCATAACTTCATTAGAGAAAAAGGCTAGTAATAGAGGTGGAGAAGTGCCCGATGTGATGCTGAGAAATCTTTATTATCAGATCTTATTCTCCATAGGAACTCAGTCTTAAAGGAAAAATATGGGCAGGAAGGTATGCACTGATTCATATTTTTAATTGAACTTTTGCTTGCTTGTAAGATACTGAAAAATGATGCCATTCAACCAACAATGAACACACTTGGAATTATTTTGCAGTGTTTTTTAAGAAATGACCTTTTCTAAATCGGCATTTTGAACACAAGACTGTGGGTTGTTGCAACAGTACTAAGTGTGATAAATGGTCATAAATTGCTTTCTTCAGTGTCATTGTAATTTTGAATGGTCATTAAACAAATAGTTGTAAGTTGAAGACTACCTGTATGTAGGGACATGGAAAGCCAAGCATCCAACTAGGTACATTCTATAATTGTGATGGAAAACCTATGGCATGCATACCAGAGGTGGCACCTGTGTCATTGCCCCAGCTCAGCCAGCTGGTCGTCAGGTTTCCAAGGTGCACATGCACGCCGGCCAGCTGATCTTTGTGTTTCCAATGCACTGGTGCTTGTGCCTTCCAGTTTGGGCACTCTATGCCTAAAACATTCGCCATCATTGTTCTATAAAGTCAGACACAACAAGGGTGGCAGGAGGAAAAAAAAGTCACAATGTGGCCACAACTGTGTGATCAATCTATATCTATATCTATATCTATATCTATATCTATATCTATATCTATATCTATATCTATATCTATATCTAGATCTAGATCTAGATCTAGATATAGATATAGATATAGATCTATATCTAGATCTAGATCTAGATATAGATATAGATATAGATATAGATATAGATATAGATATAGATATAGATATAGATATAGATATAGATATAGATATATAGATATACACACATTAATCTCTCTCTCTCTCTCTCTCTCTCTCTCTCTCTCTCTCCCTCCCTCCCTCCCTCCCTCCCTCCCTATCTATCTATCTATCTATCTATCTATCTATCTATCTATCTATCTATCTATCTATCTAGAGTTACAACCCCCAGTATGCCCAAATATGGGAGGAGGCTCACTACTTCCATTCTCTGTCCATCGGCTCATCACAAGAGACCATCCAGACAGAAACCCAATATTTTTACTGCTACCTTTGTTGCATTTTGTATTGTATTTGTGCTGATAAGTAAATAAAGGGAGACTAGTATAGATCTATTTCAAGCTATTTAGCTCTCATCAGCTAGCCATACCCTTACTGGTTCGAATCCCAATAAGTCTCTCTTTATTTATTTATCAGCACAAATACAACATATATATACACACACACAAACACACATTTATATCATCTTTGCAACACTTCTACATCTTTTAAATATCCATTATGTTTCTTTTGTCTATATCTATATCTATATTTATCTATATCTACATCTACATATCTATATCTATATCTATCTATCTATATACATATTTTTACATATGTTTTATCTCTATTGATTCCATACAATACATCTTATATATACATTTGGTTCTCTTATATTTGTTATTTCATACTATTTTTATATACAATCTATTTTATATTTTCCCCCTCTTGCTAATTCTGCAGTTTTGTATTTATTTTCTGGTCTCTTGATCTTTTTTCCTCCCTTTATTGCTTTCCAATTTTTTTACCTCTTTCCTCTAGCCATCTGTACCATAAATTCCATACTAAGTAGTACTCGGATTCCTCTTTGTCTTTTAGTTCTTTTGTGAGTCTGTCCATTTCCAAAAGTACACTCCTGTACTTTTTTTATCTTGATTTTCTTTTACATTTCTGCTCCCTGAGATACATGCTGTAAAATCTTCCCTTTCTGTCTACAGCCTCTGCCCTCCATGAACAGTAGATAGCAAAGGTCTGAAGTCACATTTCAACAAAAGAAGACCTTTTGGGCACTCAAAATGCAGAGGGCCTCTGGTCATATATAGTGCCCAAGATAAGCATTATTACTAGCCATTGAGAGAATCTTCCTTCATGAAATAACGGCTTCAGAGTATTAGATGTGGGGGTAGGTGGTGGGGAGGACTTCTTTTGTCCCCCAAGTCAGCACCTTGTGTTTATGCTCTTCTTTGACAATGGGGGAAGAACCCTTTGTAGTGCTAGGGAAGGGAGAAAAGAGAAAAGACCTGTGATGGACAGGCCTCATTCTGTCACTTGCTCTCTTGGGGAGCTAGGGAATCAGCTGCAGATGTTTATGTAATAAAATGGCAGCAAAATGTTTTAATGGCATGTTTCTCTAAGTGAGCCATTTAAAGTTAAGTGTTTAAATTAACTGAGCTGAACAACAACTTTAGCGTGCCTCCGGCAGCATAAGACTCCCTTCTCTTTTTCTTTCATCCTTTCTTGCCCACCCCCTCCCATCCCAAGTTGCTGTCTCTCTGGTATGAGTCTATTGTAGGGAGGGAAAAAAGACAAAAATGATTGAGTCTAATATGTGGAACAGTTTTTCTTGAATTAAGGCCAATGCATTAAAAAAAAAAACCAGATCCAAATCCCATTATGATTTTAATAGAAGTACAATCACATTCCTTGTTTGTAAATCTGTAACGCTTGAAGATTTAATTGATTCCTATTTAATTGCTCAGAACATTGCCAAAATTTGACAAACACCTTGGGCTCCACTTCTCCCTCCCCCCCACCACCCTATCTCTCAGGAGCATCAAGAGCAAAGCTGTGTTACTCAGATTAGCTCAGGCATAACAGACAGAAAACACAATGCCATTTTCCATATTTTTCATTACAATGGTAAATGTTGACTCTTGACTTAGAGTTTAAAACTGTACACATTTTAAACATAGTCCCCGTTAGTTAAAACTTGGATGAAGGCCACATAATGACCAAAACCTGGGTATTTTTAATCTGTAATATGGCACTAACATTCTCTTCATATATAGTTATGAATAAGATCTATTTTCAATGGGGAGAATTTGAAGGCAACTAACCTCTGTTGTTAGTCCCTAGTAATTTATATTCAAATGCACAGCAACAGCAAGACCAATAGCCCTAAACTTATATACTGTCCCACAGTGCTTTACGAGACTCTCTGGGTGGTTTACAATGTAAGCATCATTGGCATATTGCCTCCAACAATCTACATTTTACTGACCTAGGAAGGATGGAAGGCTAAGTCAATCTTGAGTTCCATCAGGATTGAACTCCTGGCTATGAGTAGAGTCAGCCTGCAATACTACATTCTAACCACTGCACCTTATACACGGCCTCTGATCTCTAGATTTCACACTGTATGAATTATTACTAGCTGTTTGATAGAATCTTCCTTCATGAATATGTCCAATTCCCCTCCTTTTAAAGATATCTAAGTTTTGATCAGCTTACGGCAGCAAATTTGATAATGTTAGTACAAACAAGCTTCCCAAAGTCGCCTTACCAGGGAGTTGGGCAGCATGCAAATTAAATAAATAAATAAATAAACATCACAACAATGGAGGAACTGATTCCTTTCTTCCTCTGAATCAGTCATTCAGATTCATTGTTTAACTTGGACTCTGGAGTTTACCAGGGAGAAAAACCCTCCATATAAATTTTCACGGAATTTGACATCTCCCTTTAATATTTTGTATACCATGTAATTTTTTCTCCCGGGCATCAATGGGTGACATTCTGCCATATCTGTGGTGTGCCATGGTTGCACAGTGGTTAAAATGCAGTACCGCAGGTTACTTCTGCTGACTGCCATCTGCCTGCAATTTGGAAAATCGAATCTCACCAGACTCAAAGTTGACTCAGTCTTCCATTCTTCTGAGGTTGATAAAGGGGTTTGGGGAAAATAGGCTGACTCTGTAAATTGCTTAGAGAGAGCTGTAAAGCACTGTGCATTGGTATATAAGTCTAAGTGCTATTGCTATTGCCATATATGCAATAATATCCATGCAGCTCACGATCTTACATCCTATGGTCAAAATTGGGGATGGATATGTTCTAAATTACAAGTATAATGTCTACAAGAAGGCTTGGAATGATTGCATATATAGGTAGTTATTGACTTACAACAGTTTGTATAGTGACTGTTCAAAATTACAACAGCACTGAAAAAGTGACTTATAACCGTTTTCCACATTTGCAACCTTTGCAGCATCCTCATGGTCACATCATCAAAATTCAGATGCTTGGCAACTGCTCTATAGTTGCAATGTCCCAGGATCATGTGATCATTTTTGTCACCTTCTTACAAGCAAAATCAATGAGGAAGCCAGATTCACTTAACAAACTAACTTAACAACTGCAGTGTCAGGTTACAAAGGGTAATGAAAACAGCCAAATACAGAAACGGTTTGAAATGCAGTTTGTATACTTCCTTCCACATGAACAAACCAACAAAGCACTAATGCAATGAATAAATTGTCAGAGCTGCCACCCGATGCTCCCCACCACCTTTTATAGTTACTTAGTAATTAGGATAACCTGCAACTCGCGTATGCGCACACCCATCCCCTCGTAACCCAAAACAAACACCACCCAGCAATTAATCATGGATTGTTGTCAGTCAGTTATCAGTAGCTTTCTAGATTTACTCAGCTGTTTGTGTAGGAGTGAAGCCTGGTGAGTCTTGGCAGCTGGCCCAGATTTCTCCCCTCAATGGCAACTCCAGGCCTCTGGGCTGGCCAGAATTGACATGCGCCCCCCCCCCACTATGGAGACAGCATTTGGGGAGCTACAAATAAGAGTCAATTAGGAGTTGAAGGACCCCTTCCCCTGGTTTTGTGGGATGTCTGCGGTGGAATCTCGCTATCAGATGGGGCACCCTGCAATCCTTGCTATGAACCCATGATGCCTCCGAGAGGGCACCTTTCCATAACACAAGGTATTGTACCTGTCCCCTGTGCCACCTGGTATCTAGTATATCTTGAATTACATAGTGCTGTTCCCTATCTACAGTAACAGGGGCTGGCAGCCGTAGTGGGTCTCCTCTGATATCAGATGCCTGAACTGATCGGAGCAAGCTGCAATGGAAGACTGGATGTGCTTTCCCCAGTAGAGGGGGGGGTCTTAGCTGCACTGTAACCAGATTAATAACTTGCATGATTGGGAAAGGCCCAATAAATTTGGGGCTGAGTTTCTTACATGGCAACGGGAGCCTGAGATATTTAGTGGAGAGGTATACCCTCTGGCCTACATGGAAATGTCCTTGTGCCTTCCGCCTTTTATCGGCACTCTTTTTATATGTGCAAAAGAGTGACATAACGCATCCCTCACCACTTTCCAAACCTTTTGCATCTAGGCTATCCACTCCTGCGAGGTTGTATCATCTGGGCACATCTGAGGACACTCCAGAATTGGGATGAACTCCTGCCCTGTAGGCACATAAAATGGGGTAAACCCCGTACTTTTGTGCACTGCATTGTTATATGCAACTTCTGCAAAGGGAAGGAGTTCAGCCCAATTGGTCTGTTGGTACTGGATGTAATATCTTAAGTAGCACTCCACCATTGCATTTGCTCTCTCCGCAGCACCATTGGTTGTGGGGTGGAAGCCTGTACTAAGTCCCTGTGATGACCCCACCACTGCCACGAATCTGCACCAGAACTGGGCAGTGAATTGCACTTCCCTGTCTGAAATTATCCTTTTGGGGATGCCATGGGTAATGGACAGTTTGGCCAGCTTCCTAGCAGATGGAAGGCCGGTAGATGCTACAAAATGAGCCTGCTTGGAAAACAGGTATATTATTGTCCAAATGACCTTGTGTCCCTTGGTTGTCCAGTAAATCTGTGATGAAGTCCATGGCTATCTGTTCTCATGGCCAAATTGAATCTGCTACCTGCTGTAAAAGTCCAGGAGGCCAGCCAGGCTTGGCCTTCATGGTAGTGCAAACAACACAACTCCTTACATATTCCTCTATGTCCCTCCTCATGTGGGACCACTAGAACTGGCGATTTACTAAATGCAGAATCTTGAGGAACCCAAAATGTCCAGCCAAGCGAACGTCATGGCAGTGACGCAGCATGGCCACCCGTACCACACTTGGTACATATAACTTTGGCCCCTTCCAGGCAAAGCTCTCTCGCTGTGTTAATAACATTTGATTGTCTTGAAACCACTGGTCCATTGGGAGTGCTACTTTGATTGCTCTGGAGAGGTCCTCCCCCTGGGCATACAAGTTTGGTGCCGGTGCGGCCTGTTGAGTGGCTAGCACCCTAGGCTGTGGGGTTGGGATGATAGCCTGCACTAAATCCTCCCTTTTATTATGATACTGTGGTTTGCAGGAGAGGGCATCGGCTAAGATGTTCTTGCCCCCCGGTATATATTTTAATTGGAAGTTGAATCGCCGAAAATACAAGGCCCATCTAACTTGTTTTGGTGACAATCTTCATGGGGTCTGGAGGACCTCCAAATTCTTGTGGTCCACCCAGACCTCTAAGGGTATCCCTCCCCTTTCTAGTAAATGCTGCCACGTCAACAGGGCCCACCGGACCACAAATACTTCCTTCTCGCAAATGGGCCAGTTGCGTTTGGTCCCTGACAACTTCCTCACGGTGGAGGCACACCACCGTCCCTTGGTCCCTTGGTAGCGTCCGCCGAGTCCCGCCCAGCCGCCCTGTTTAGGATAACCCGCTCCCTCCTAAATAGGAGGGAGGCGGGGGACCCCTTACAGGGTAAGGCTGAGGAGTATGTTCAGTTCTTGGCGGACAAAGTTGCCCGGTTTCGAGCGGACCTGGACTCCACTCTTGCAGAGCCAGCTGAGACACAGGGGAAAGACTTGGCAAACCATCTCTGGGTTGAGTTTCAGGAAGTTGCCTCTGGGGATGTGGACAAGGCTATGCGAGCTGTGAGTACCTCCACTTGTGTACTGGACCCGTGTCCCTCCTGGCTGGTTGCCAACAGCAGTGAGGTGACACGAGGCTGGATCCAAGCGGTTGTTGTGGCATCTCTTCGGGAGGGGCATTTTCCCACCGAGCTTAAGGCAGCGGTGGTGAGACCCCTTCTGAAGAAACCGTCCCTGGATCCAGCTATTCTTAATAACTACCGTCCAGTCTCCAACCTTCCCTATGTGGGGAAGGTTGTTGAGAAAGTGGTGGCCCTCCAGCTTCAGCGTACCTTGGAGGAAGCAAACTATCTTGACCCCTTCCAGTCCGGCTTCCGACCAGGTTACAGCACAGAAACCGCTTTGGTCGCATTGACCGATGATCTCTGGAGAGCTAGGGATGGAGGCTTTGCGTCCATCCTGGTTCTCCTTGACCTCTCAGCGGCTTTCGATACCATCGACCATGGTATCCTTCTGCGACGACTGCGGGAGGTGGGAGTGGGCGGCACTGTTTTGCAGTGGTTCTCCTCCTACCTCTCGGACAGGTCGCAGTCGGTGTTGGTGGGTGGGCAGAGATCGTCCCCGAGGCCCCTAACATGTGGGGTGCCACAGGGGTCAGTCTTGTCCCCCCTCCTATTCAACATATACATGAAACCGCTGGGCGAGATCATTCGGAGGCACGGGATAAAGTATCACCAATATGCGGACGATACTCAATTGTATCTGTCCGCCCCGTGCCAACTCAATGAAGCGGTGGACGTGATGGAACAGGGTCTGGAAGCTGTTAAAGACTGGATGAGAGCAAACAAACTGGTGTTCAACCCAGACAAGACCGAGTGGCTGTTGTGTTTTCCTCCCAATAATTTGACCACCGTACCATCAATCAGGCTGGGGGGACAAAATTTATACCCCTCAGATAGGGTCCGCAACTTGGGAGTCCTCCTGGATCCACAGCTGAGTTTTGATCACCATCTATCGGCTGTGACCAGGGGGGCATTTGCCCAGGTTCGCCTGGTGCGCCAGTTGCGGCCCTACCTGAATCGGGAGGCTCTCACGACAGTCACTCGAGCCCTTGTGATCTCTAAGCTGGAATACTGCAACGTGCTCTACATGGGGCTGCCCTTGAAGAGCACCCGGAGACTTCAGCTAGTACAGAACGCGGCCGCGCGAGTGATTGTGGGCGCACCTCGGTTCGCCCACATAACACCTATCCTCCGCGAGCTGCGCTGGCTGCCTGTGGATCTCCGGGTGCAATTCAAGGTCTTACTTACCACCCATAAAGCGCTCCATGGTAGTGGATCTGACTATTTGAGAGACCGCCTTCTGCCAATAACCTCCCTGCATCCCATCAGATCGCACAGAGCGGGCCTCCTCCGTATTCCATCCGCCAGTCAGTGCCGACTGGCGACTACCCGGAGGAGAGCCTTCTCAGTTGCTGCTCCGACGCTATGGAACAATCTCCCCGTGGAGATTCGTACCCTGACCACAGTCCAGGCCTTCCGTACAGCCCTCAAGATCTGGCTAGCCCGTCAGGCCTGGGGATAAACTCTTCCGCCCCTCCCGAATGCTGAGAGAATGTTGTGTTTTTAGTATTTTTCAGTTATTGCACATTTCTTTTATGTTTTGTTCTTCACTCCCCTTCCTTTATTATTGTAAGCCGCCCTGAGTCCCCTCAGGGAAAAGGGCGGCCTATAAATGCTATTAAAATCTACAAATCTACAAATCTACACATCTGTAGAACTCCTTCATTGCTATTTTGTAAGAGGACTGCGGCCACCACCACATCACTGGCATCTGCCTGAACCACAAATGGCTAAGTGGGCTCTGGATGTTTCAGTACTGGCTCTTGTGCAAATAAAGACTTCAGATGCTCAAATACTTGCTGACATGCTGTTGTCCACACAACTGCCTTCACCTTTGCGGGGTCCATCTCCACCTCTTTAGGTGAAATACGAAACCAGCTGCATCCTATGGAATTCACATTTAGACAATTTAATGTATAAATGTGCGTTCAGCAGCTTTTTAAGCACTTGACATACAAAAGTTACATGTTCCTCCATGGTCTTGGTATATATAAGGATATCATCTAAATAGATGAGTAGCCCTTGATATAGATGCTCATGCAGCACTTCATTAATTAACTGCATAAACATTGCTATCAAGGGGTACTCATATTTATTTCACTTAACAACTATAGCAAGAAAGATCATAAAAAGCCCCCAAAAGTCACCTAACAAATGTTCCACTTAACAACAGAAATGTTGGGCTCGATTGTGGTTGTCAGTTGAGGACTACCTGTACATTCAAATTATGTAGATCATTACCTGGGTTTTGGTGGTTTTCATTGATGATTCAGAAATACAATGATCCATACAATGAATGAGACTGCATAGCTTAGAAAGACACAGAACTCTTAATTATGTATTATCAGAGTAGGTAAATGTATGTCTGCATGAGAGGCAAAGAGAGGGAGAAAGAAACAGAGAGAAGGGGAGGAGAGTGAGAAAAATGCTGGCAAACTTTATGTGTTATGTTTATCTTTTTGATGAAGAAACAAGTGCAGAGCAGAGGCCCATACTGAGTAACTGTAGCAACTCAGCCTTTCTCTGTGCATGCCTATTAACACTTAGAGGTCTTCACTCAGCAGATATTAACAACATCTCCTGTAAGATTGCCAGGAAAAATGGTGGAGGTGGAGCTTCTCAGTGTTTGGTTAGATGCTCACAGCATCAAGCAACTAAAAATTCATTCATACAGTTTGGTAAATGTGTTTGGCAGCCCTCAACCATTTTAGCCCTCATACTTTTAATGAATTCGCTATTCTTACTTAGGTTGAATGAGAGGGCTTTCTTTGGAAAGACTTCTTCGTTTCTCCTTCCAGCCCTGGAATTTGCATGCTTAGTCATCATGCTACCTATTCTTTCTTTTTCCCCTTTTTAAAAGATCAGTATCAACTTTGAACTGAACCTGGCAGCAGTCATTTTTCTGTTACCCAGTTGCCACAGAGAGAGGGAAGGAGGTTGGAATGCCTTACTAGACACAACAGAGAGTTTTCTCATGAGAACCAAGGTCATCTCTAATGGCAACAGATAAGGTTAGGAAAGGCGTGCCTGGAGACACTGCCAATTAACCCAATTGGTCAACGTGACGTGTGACATTGGGGGGATGGGGTTTCCTATTTCCTTATTTAATTATACTGAAACCGTGGGAAAGATTTAGAGTTGATTTTCCTTTGAAGCTGTGCCAATATCATGTACTGAAATAAAGAAGAGCTTTGAAGAGGATCCTAGCCTCAGAGTTCTGATTTGCTTGGGTTCATTAGTTGGAACCTTGACAGTCAGATTACAATCAGATTACTTTCTCTCATTTTCAAAAGGTCAAATTAGTTTCAAATTAAATCACTTAGTTTACTAACCCAGATGTTACTGTCTAAACAAATCAATATCCTTATCTGGAAGATTTAGTCCCATAACCTGCCTCTTATCTGCACCAGAAAAAAGTGTCACAGGAAAGCACACCCTACAGTTTATAAAACAGTTTAAATTTGAGAAGATGAGAGAGAGAAGGCGAGAGAGGGAGAGAGAAATTAAACTGTCCTGGAACAAATCTTTGCATCACACATGTGGACATTCATACCCCTTGACATATACACAAACCTGCATCAAACCTGTTTATGAAAATTTGCTGAACTAGTTTTCAGCTGAGGATGATAAATTTGCCCTTGCTTTTACAATTTTCTAACAGCTCTCTCCGATTAGTTTATATTCCTCAGACTTTATGGGATTGTGGGTGAATTAATAGCCAAGCCCCTCCAATCAAATTAATTCATTCCCCAATCAAATATAGATGCATGCCACATTTGAAGTTGATACATGATACAGGGGAGGTTTTTGCAAGTCTTTGATTTTTTTAAAAAAAGCCTAATTCATAATTTCTCTTCCCTTACAGTCCCAATGCTAATTTAATTTCATCTACTGATTCCCCTCTCTAAAACAATATAAACAATATCAGAAGTAGATCTTTCTTCTATCGTCTAGCAATTGCTTTAACAATTAAAAACAGGCTTGTCAAACAGTTAAGAAAGACAAGTCATTTGTAGCATTGTTTAGTGCATCAACTTGCTTATGGGCATTATACAAATCACACAAAGTGTTCGGCATAATGGCAGTGGCATTTTAAGGCCATCATTATTGTAAAAGGCAACCAAATACATACTGTCAATCTCCAGCACACGTTATGATTTTCTTTTTAAGAACAGATGTTTTAAAAAACCCACTTCTGGCATGTTCCCACACATGTTTAATCTCCTTTTTGAATCAGGCCAGGTTTGAAACAGATCAGGCTCCAAAATATCCTGAGCCTTATTTGAAAATAGTCCCTTTAGCAAACCGATTTATTTGAAAAAAATAACAATGTATTGCAATTTCAGTGATGGAAATTGATTTGCAATTTTTTACAAGTCCATTTGCATAGAATATGACATGAAGTGGGCTTCAAATGGTGTCACTGAAGTTCAGGGTGACTTTATTGACTTATAAGGCCCTTAATAGAATAGAATAACAGAGATGGAAGGGACCTTAGATGTCTTCTAGTCCAACACCCTGCTCAGGCAGGAAACCCTATACCATTTCAGACAAATGTTGTCCAATCTCTTCTTAAAAACTTCCAGTGTTGGAGCATTCACAACTTCTGGAGACAAATTGTTCCACTGATTAATTGTTCTGTCAGGAAATTTCTTCTTAGTTCTAGGTTACTTCTCTCCTTGATTAGTTTCCATCCATTGCTTCTTGTCCTGCCTTCTAGCGCTTTGGAGAATAGATTCACTTTGTATCAGAACACTTTATATTGGAACACTGTTGTCATGTCACCCCTAGTCCTTCTTTTCATTAAATTAGGCATACCCAATTCCAGCAACCATTCTTCACATGTTTTAGCCTCCAGTCCCTGGTCATCTTTGTTGCTCATTATCTGTAAACAAGTGCAAAACATATTCACAGTCATTTGAGTGGCTTTGAAATATATGTCGTCAACTAGAAACTTTTTTGTTTACACTGGTGGGTTTCAGAGGGAGCATCAGACAGGAGTATGCAGGCACGTACAGACATAATTTATAATTATAAATAGTCATTCAAAAGGACTGTAATTGTTGAGAGATGCCTTTTATAGTCCATGATCCAGTTTCACTATTACAGAATGAATTTATGTTTATTGATTTAAAACAGTTGCATATTGGAATAAGGAAACCATGTTATGCAATTTGGGAGGGTGAAAACAGTATAACTAGGTTTCTAACTGCTAAGAAATCACTTTTCAAAATATGTTCCCCTCTTTGTCTTGATTTATAATGTTGATAACTTTTTCTTCTATACAGAAGGGCGTATGACCACAATTGAATTCAAAATTTATGTTGCTAAGTGAGACAGTTGTTAAGTGGGTTTTCCCCATTTTATGACATTTCCTGCCACAGTTGTTGAGTGAATCATTGCAGTTGTTAAGTTAGGAGTACAGTTGCTAAGTGAATCTGGCTGCCCCATTGACTTTGCTTGTCAAAGTTTCCACAAAAAGTGATCACATGATTGCTGGACAGACCAACCGTCATAAATATGAGTCAGTTGCCAAGTATCTGAATTCTGATCACATGATTGTAGGGACGCTAAAATGGTCATAAGTGTGAAAAACGGTAATAAGTCACTTCTTCACTGCCATTGGAACTTTGAACGGTCAACTGTTGTAAATTGAGGACCACCTTTCCTGATTTTCTTTTTATATATTTTTCTCTCTTTTTTTATAATTTTAACTTTGTAAATAAAATTTCTTCAATAAAAAAATATTAAAAATAAATAAATAAAGCTGTAGCTTTCTGGGCGCTTAGCTAATCCCTGTTCCATCTCAAATGAGTTCTTATTCTTATTTAATAAACTGCAATAATCACTTCCCTGGGACTACTTTCTTCTCTACTGAAATATAGAGAAGGCACTTGCTACAAAGAATGTCTCAAATTTAAATTCTCCAACCTTCTCAGAGAGAGCTTTATCAATTAAGATTTCTGTGTAAACAGAATTTAATCTAAGATACTCGGTTTTCCTTTTACATTCTCTCTCCTGAAAACCTCTGTGCTCATTGACTATTCAGATCTGCATTCTGCTTGCTTTCTAATATTTTTTTAATTACCTACCGAATTCCATTCCTAACGTTAGCCTGCATTTTAAAATTGCCTGTACTGGTTAAACAATCTGGATAAAATTATTAGATTAAGGTTAAGAATGCCCTTGGATAATTAGGCATCAATTTAAACAAGATACAATAGAAGGGTTACTTTTGCATATTAAAATCACTTCATCGAAAAATTAATTGGTTCACTGTATCTCCCCAGGGTGCAGATTGTTGACCTGTAATAAAAATGGATACTAAGGGCTGGAATCAAAGGATATGTTTTTGCAAGCTTTCTTTCAAAGTAGGTTGTTTGTTTATTGTTGTGATTATTTTTTCTTAGCGCAGAATTATAAGGATTATACTCGCAAAATGAGTGCATGCAACTAATATGTATTAAAACAAGTGTAGCTTATTTGGGAACTCCTCAGTCACATATTTCATAAGTTGCCTCTTTGGCACATTATACATTGCATGTTGGTAACATATTTTTGTGGGTCTTCTGATGCTGCACCCAAAGCTTCCACAGAGATGTGCATTTCCCATTTAGCTAATGAGGTCCTCTTCAGTGCAGCACATTAATAAACATTCTTTTTGTTTTCTTCTTAGATTCATTTTACAATCTTTCTTGCCCAGTTGTTGAGTGAATCACTGGAGTGGTTAAATTAGAAACATGATTGTTAGGTGCACCAAAACATGTTGTAACCAGCTGATATGCTTTTTTATATATATATATATAATATATACCTGTGTTTTTTTTCTTCTTTTTTCTTTTTTCTTCCCTGCCTTGTCTTTTGTTCTTTTTGTCTTTTTTTATATATATATATATATTTTTGTTGTTGTTTTTTCTTTTCCTACTGGTGTGGGCATGTATTGTTTAAGAGTATTATTATTATCAATATTTTTAAATAATAATTACAGTCAAATGAAAATGGATATATGACGATGGTGATATGTTTGAATATCTGAGTTAAAATGCTTGAGTTAACATGAGTTATGTTTGTTGACTGTGGAGGAGATGTACCAAAGTTTATTTGTGACCGACTGATACACTTTCTATAGCATGTAAAGAAAGATGTTGTACTTGTTTTAAATTGAAATTTTAAAAAAAATTAATAAAAAAAAAAGAAACATGATTGTTAGGGTGTCAGGCCTGGATGCCATTTTTGGGCATTAGAACTCAGGCCTGCCATATTTGGTGCTGTGGGAAACTGGGAGGGGGGATTTTATGGAGCTGGGGAGATATCAGAGGTGATATTCAGGAGGTTCTGACGAGTTCTGGAGAACCGGTAGCAGAAAGTTTGAGTAGTTGAGAGAACCAGTAAATAAATACAACCTATGACTGGCCCTTCCCCCATCTATTCTCTGCTTCCCGAGTCCCAGCTGATAGGGAGGAAATGGGGATTTTGCAGTAACCGTCTCCTGGAGTGAGGTGGGAATGGCGATTTTCCCCTGCCACGCCCACCATGCCACACCCACAGAATCAGTAGTAAAAAAAAATTGAACCCCACCACTGGGAGATATATAATCAAAAAAACATTCCTTTCTCCAAGAGGCAAGGCCACTCTGTCCTGCACCTAGAGGTGTATGCCTGGGAAGCATCTCCAGTTGGGACAGTGTATTGATTGTACCATGTGATGTAGATGTGAGTGCTGGGGTAGGGACCTGGACTTTCTATTGGATGAGAAAAACTTCTTTGGGATGAGGAAAGCTTCTTTTGGAAGCTTTCAGAAATGGGTTTTCCCAGATGTGCCAATATGACATCTCTAATAAAATGGAACTTTGAGGAAACTCAAGCCTCAGACTCTTCCTTCATTGGGAGTGTTACTTGGAACCCTGACACAGGGGGAATATGGCTTCTCCATTGATTTTGTATGTCAGAAGGTCGCAAAAGATGATCCCATGACCCCAGAATGCTGCAACCAGCATAAATACATCTTGAAATCTAAAGAAAGGAAAATATTGCAGTGAACAATGCTGGTAGCATCTGAATAAAGCCAAAGAATACAAATATGGTTTAACGATATTTTTGAGGAAGTCACATAGACCGAACCTTCTTATGGTCAGCCGAATGGAGTGCTACCTTGCCAAGCATCCAAATTTTGACCACATGATCATGGGGATGTTGAAATGGTTGTAAGACTAAAGAACAGTCGCAAGCCATTTTTTAAGTGCCGTTGTAAGTTTGAGGAGTCTCCAAATGAATGGTTATAAGTTGAGGACTACCTGCATTTTTTTCCAAACATTTTTATTAGGTTGTAGAGTATTATAAAATGCAAAATACAAAAGTAAATAAAAGAGCAGTGGAAAGGGAGAAGAGGGGGAAGGTAGGAAAAAGAAAAGAAAAAGAAGCATTGACTTCCGACTCTCTGTTGCAGTAGAATAGGGCATTAACATCAAATCACAGCTTTTTGTTTTTCCATAATTAATAAGAGCAAGTCATTTCTATAAAATCTATCAATCTAAACAAATGTCAAAATTACATTCTATTCTACATCAAGCATGAAATTCTGAAGTTTCCATGAACCACATGTATCTTGAGTGGATTCAGTTTGCTAGAGGAATCAGCTTGCTAGGATTTTTGCTGACTTCTGCAAATGTCTTCTAGGGGATGGTAGAGGCACTTCTACCATCCCAAGAGACCATTTTGTTTTAAGAAGTTAGAGCAAGATAGCATTTCATTTGGCTGACAAACAAGAAAGTTCAGTCTGTGCGACTTCCTCAAAAATATTCTTAAGCCCATGTTTGTATTCTTTGGCTTTATTTGGATGTAACAAACATCCTTCACTACTAGTATTTTTCCTTTCTTTGGATTTCAAAATGAAGGTCCCCTGGGAAAGGAAGGAGGGGCAGTGGGGCAGTGGGGAGTGGAAGAAGCTTCAACAAATGTTGCAGCTGGCAGTTAGATGCTATGCAAAAGCAGATGAATTTCAAGCAGCCCTCACAGGCAACAATATCATTGTTTTAATGCATTTAGGTTCAAAGGTAAAAGAAATACAACAGCAACAATAAAGCAGTTCCAAGTGTGTAGTTATTGCAGAATAATTACATCCTGCAGGGATGAGAGATAATGAGGTGCACTGTGTCTTGATACACCTTCCGGGGGGAGGGGGAGTGATTATCGTACTCTAACATCACCACCCCACTGTGTCTGGCTGCTTCAACATTTCTCTGAAAGAAAAATGCAATCAAAATGATTGCTCCAAACTCATCTCCTTCAGTGTTTTTTTTCTTTCTTTATGAGAAGACTTTCAAAGTTTAGAAACACAAGAAAATATTCTGTCTCTGAGAGTATCGGTTGTCAAAATTAGGCATTAAATATTTGCTGGGGAGCTTCCATCAGTCTCATGCAGCTGTGCCAATTTTGAAAGTCACAGGGATTTTTTTTTCTCTAGAAATAATTGTCTAGAATGTTTAGAAGCACTTCAAATTGACGTTGGAAATATGAACAACAAAAAGAGACTTTTTATCTTGTTTGGTAAAGATGTGAAAATGCTGGAAAATTCTGGATTCAGATACACATACCGATTTAGGGGATTGTAAAGTTTAATGTAAAATTAAGACCAGAGGTTTTTCTTTTGGGATTGATGGACAAACAGTTGAAAAAAACATTATGGAATAATAAACATTATTGTTTATTATGGCAACTGCAGCAAAATTATCGTATGGAGAGATTTGACATTATCCAAATTGAGGAATGGTTGGCAATGAGGATGATGGAAGTTGTTGAGATGGCTAAATTGACTTCTTTGATCAGAGAAAAGACAACACCGTGACAATACCTCCGCCACTGGAAACCCCTTATGGACTTTTTGCATGTAACAGGGGAAAAAAAGAATTGCACATGTATATTTTTAATGATGAGACAAGATAAATTATAGAGCAGCATGGTGGCCTCAGGTTAAGATGCTCGCCTCACACTCATGAGGCTGAGAGTTCAATCCTAGGCATCAACAGATTCTTCTCTATCAGGGTACAAAGAAAAAATATCTGCTGCAAATTCTGCAAATTCCATTCAGCTCTACTCCAATACAAGGAATTACAGGGTCATAAAAAGAAAAGAAAAAAGACAAGATAAATTAAAGAAAGGAGCTGTATTGTAACCATGGACTAAGTAGTAAATTTATAATTGTACTTTTAACAGCTATCAAGAAGATTGGAAGCTATTTCTTTGTATTTGCTTTCTTTTCTAATTTTATTTTCTTTCTTTTTTAATTTTGCACACTGTTAGCTCCCTTTTTTCTTTTTTCTTTTCTTTTTCTTACTTTATATGTTTCTTCTAAAAAATTTAATAAAGTTATATAGGAAGTCACAGATTTTACATCACTAAAATGACTTTTGTAAAACTTTCCCATATAGTCATGTAAACATACTTATGCACAGATTTATACTCAGAAAATACAGAAAAAAAAAGAGAGACAGATGCATTAGTGAATTTATGAATGGCAAACATTAGTACAAAAATAATAAAAGGTTCCTTTTTATTAAAATGGAGATAATATATTACATGTATTTAATTAATTATAAAAGAGCCTAATAAATCTAAACATAATTGAATGCAGCCATTATGGATGGTAGAGTACATTTATTCAAACTAATAAATAACACCTCTGTAGGTGCTATTGCTATTAGTATTTGTTAAGTGCTGTAACATGGTAGGGTTTTTGTTTTAAATTTATGTTTCATACTCTGTATTGGTTTCAAAAAATAGAGGAACGTAGAACTCACACTATTATATCAAATATAATCTGCTAGCTGACTGGAATACCACTTAAAAAATTGTGTCTGGATAAATAGCTACAATAATTAACCTGTTACTTGCCCTTTGAATTGGGAAGTGCTGCTAGTGTTGTACTTAGTGTTATAAGTAGAGGATGTATAAGTTCCAATAGAATGCTGCAATGTAGAGCATGTTTTTTTCATTGATTGATTGATTCATTCATTCATTAATGACATTTTAACCACCCACCCACCCCGCCTCCACTGTAAAACAGCTTTTGGCAGCTTCCTATAATTCTTCTCCTCTGCCCTACTCCACCCTGCCCTCAAAACTGTCACTTGTTGAACATTTATTGCTATCATTGTAGTGTTTTGAGTTTCATGATAATCCAAAAGAACTAGGTAACATTACACAGATGAAATCAAAGCTAAAACCTGATATTTCCTCTTCTTTGATTGCTTTGGCACAGACCTTATGATGATGCCATTGTTATTCTCAGACTCATCCCTGCATTTGAATCATACCTGCAGATTTCTTTGTCTGTGGTTACTTTATATGCTATAATGACTTCTGTTCTCCAACACAGGAAAATCCACTTTATTGCGATCGTTTCCCAGAAATCTTTCATATTCTGTATCTCAGTTAGGTTGCTGAGAGGGTGATAACCTTAATGTGAGAGCCTCTAGGCATCTAGCAGTGTCATTCAGCTTCTGCAAGACTAATTTATTGTAGGTCCTATAAAGATGAATTCTTTGCCATAGTTCCATCCTCATCAGTGGCCCATACGTAACAATAATATCCTTCCTAAGGTGCTATATATGCACCCCTCTCTCCAGAACAAAAAAAAAAAACATTGTGTGAAACCCATGGAGGCTATGAAAGAGTGATTCACCTTTCTTAGAATGGCCTCAGCATTAATCCTTAAATTCCCCATAGAAAAATCCTTGGAGCCTCCAATATCATCTCCAGAACCATATGTGTCAGCTCTGTCAAAGGATCCATCAGACAGCAAGTTAGTCAATACATCAAACAAATTCTTTAAAAGTTCACTTGATCATTCAGAAAGAGGTAGATGCCTTCAAGACTGCTATTGATCTGAATAGAGAGCCTGGAAAGGTAAACATTATCTTTATGGATTAGTGGATATATACTTGTACAACCAACAAGTCTTTACGCAATCTTTGTGCGCAAGCAAAAATACTAACAAACAATCACAAAGTTAATTTTGCAGAATACATCTAACTCACCCCCAAGAATGTGGCAAATAATAGTTATCATGCCAGAGTTTATTTCGATTCTCATTAAGGAGCTGCCTATATTTTTTTTTTAAAAAGCTTGATCAAAAATAATTTATTTTACATAAAAAATAAGAAAATATTTCAGGAATTGAAGGGAAAGCAATTTGCACTGGTCTGAATGGACGCTTCTACTTTTAGGCTAGGATTGGGACTAATCCAACAGGAGAGATTAATTCTTGTGTCTTGTTAATAGGTTGGCTTAGTACTTCAAGATATGCAGTATTAAGGCATATTAGAGAGAAAATTTTTGCATTGGAAAAAAAAGGGTGAGGTTATTTTGTTCTCTTGATTTTTCATGGTGTCTGATATTTTAAAATACAGCTTCTGTCCTGTAAGATTGAGATTTGTGATCATTGTTTTGCAGTGGTCCCAGTGTCTTCTGCTAGTCCATATCCTTAAACTGATGCTGAAGGTCTATTTTCAACAACAGGACTATTGACCTATGATGTATCAGAGTAGTGATGGCTAACCTTTTTGTCATCACGTGCCAAAAGCGTGTGGGCAGCCGCACTCATAATGCAATGCATGTGTGGCACCTCCTTGCACACTCTGCCCCCTGCACATCTGTGCATGACCCCCCAACCCCCTGCACATGTGCACCTGACTCCCCTGTCCTCCCCCCCCACCTACCCTCATTTTGTGGGCTTAGTAGGCCTCCCTGCAGTCTCCTGGGAGCAAAAACAAGCCACGACAGGCATTGCTCCCTCCTCTCCAGTGCATGAGTGACCGACTCCCCAACCCCCAACACATGTGTGCATGTATCCCGCATCCCCTCAGGCATGTGCAGCAGAGACCCAAAAATCAGCTGACCAGCAGGAGGTGTTCGTTCATGCACAGTGGAGTTGAGCTGGGCTAATGCCTCACATGCCCGCAGAAAGGGCTGTGCGTGACACGTGTGGCACACATGCCATAGGTTTGTCATCACAGTGACTCTGAGTCTGCTTAGTGTTAACTGTAGGAGGAGACGAGAGAACTATGGGCCTCCTTTGCATAAGGAATTTTTCACCTTTTAAGAGTTAAAGCAAGGGTTAAAAGGTGAAAAATTCCGTATGCAAAGGAGGCAAGTGATTCTCCCATTTCTTGATCTGGGAGCAGCAAATCATGCCTTGCAGGTTTGAAGTTGAGCGACTGTGGAAAAAGAAATAGTGTGTTGGTCAAGAGGAGCCACGAGGAAGGCACGCTTACATTGGGCGGGTTATTTCGGAGGGAGCGGAAGGAGCACCTCAATGGCAGCAGCCTCCGCATGGAGTGCCCAAGTGAGCCTGCTGACTCTCCCCAAATTTGGTCCTCCAGCTGAGGATCTCATAGGAGCAGTCTTCCCCACAGCAGCCGGACATGCTCGGTGAGGTATAGTCTCTTTCAAATCTAAAGGGTCAGGACAATTCCCTTTTTAAAAAAAAATAGCAGGCCCACATACACAGACTTTCCAGCTGGTGTTTTCTTAATAAAATTGATTGTATTTGGTGAAACAGTTTGGTATTTGTTGAGATAATTTTAACAGGGTGAACGCTCTAATCTAAGCAAGGAGGCGATGTGCTAAAAAGGCGTGTTTTGTTTAATTTAAAAAAAACCACCCAATTATCCAGCGATCCAGGACTTTAAACTTATCCAGGACTGCCGCCACTTTAAAGCCTTGCCGCCTGGGCTTTAAAGTGGTGGCAGGGCCCCAGCGGCATCCGCCATAGAGTGGGACCAGGTCCCGCTCTATGGTGGACGGCGCCAGGACTTTAAAGTCCTGCCACCAGGGCCCTGCCACCAGCTCTACTCATCCACTACTCGGGGAAGAGGTTTTATCACCGTCGCTACCCCCAGGAGAAACTGCTGGGATGGCTGAGAAGACCCCTACTGTACCCCATCAGCTGAGAAGAATTATTTGGCGGCGGATGAGTGGGCAGCAGCAGAAAGGGGGAGAAGGGGTCCCATTCACAGCCTCAATCCCCCTCTCCATTTCTGAGTTGAGGAGGGGGGGCTCGGAGCAGCTCTGACCCAGGCTAAGAGGAGATCGCAAAGGCACGGGGGTGGGATATCCCTTTCGGAATCCCCCCCTGGGGAAAGGAGAGCTCAGAGTGGTGGACGCCAGAGGGTTGAGGGGGGAGAGAAAGAGAGGCAGGCAGTCACCCACCTACCCTCCTCCCTGCACCTGCCCCGCGCAGCTGGAGGGCCATGCTAGGGAAGAGGCCACACTTCCCAAACTTCTCGCTCAGCCAAGGGGTGCCAAGAGCTGCCGCCATGACCACCACCGAGAGAGCACTTCCTCAGCCAGGGGACCGCAGGAGCCACCACAGCCGCTCCCCGGGGAGGATCTGAGCACTTGTCCTCTTCTCCTTCGCTGAGTGTGCATGCACCAGCAAGATGAGCGAGCCTTCAGGGCCCCGGCGGCAGGACTTTAAAACCCCGACCCAGTCCTGCTCTATGGCGGATGGCGCTGGGGCCCTGCCGCCACTTTAAAGCCCCGGCGGCAGGGCTTTAAAGTCCCGGCGCTACGTCTGCCATAGAGCGGGGCTTCGGCGGGGCTTTCGCTCTTGCCTCACCAGCCATGAAGCTCACTGCACATCACTGCCTCAGATTAACATTGCCAAAAAGGCATTAAGAGTTGTTAACCTAATCTTGCGTAGCTTCTTCTCTGGTAATATTGTACTACTAACTAGAGCATACAAAACATTTGCTAGACCAATTCTTGAATATAATTCATCTGTCTGGAATCCGCACTGCATATCAGACATTAATACAATTGAGCAAATCCAGAGATATTTCACGAGAAGAGTCCTCTACTCCTCTGCTCGCAACAGAATACCTTATGCCACCAGACTTGAAATTTTGGGCTTAAACAATTTAGAGCTTTGCCATCTTCAATCCAACCTAAGCGTAGTACATAAAATTATCTGCTACAATGTTCTACCTGTCAATGAATACTTCAGCTTCAACCACAACAACACACAAGCACACAATAGATACAAACTTGAGGTAAACTGCTTCAAACTTGATTGCCAAAAATATGACTTCAGCAACAGAGTGGTCAACACCTGGAATGCGTTACCTGACTCTGTGGTTTCTTCCCCAAATCCCCACAACTTTAATCTTAGACTGTTTACTGTTGACTTCATCCAATTCCTAAGAGGTCTGTAAGGGGTGTGCATAAGCCTACCATCCCTGTCCTAATGTCCCCATTTATTCATATCCATTTCATGTATTCATAATCATGTTTATACTTATATCTCTTATCTTATACATGCTTGACAAATAAAATAAATAAATAAAAAATGAATGTAAAGAACAACAGCAATAGCACTTAGATTATATACCACTTCACAGTGATTTATCCTCTAAGTAGTTTAGAATCAGCATATCAACAATCGGGGTCCTCTTTTTACCGACCTCAGAAGGATGGAAGGCTGAGTCAACCTTGAGCCATTCAGATCAAACTTCTGGCAGTGGGCAGAGTTAGCCTGCAATACTGCATTTTAATCATTGCACCACCAAAGCTCTAAAAAAGTGACATCTCCCCCCAAATGCTGAAGTTTACTTTTACTCTGTGAACTTGGCATGCCAACAATTGTTTCAATTTTTGTTTTCTTAGGTTTTACTCCATTAAGAGTCAACACATTTCCCAAATACCATACTACACTTAATCTAATTATTTTCAGATATTTAGCTTAATTTCAGTTTTCTTTCCCAGTACCTGGTGTAGAGAAAGACACATTAAATTTGATGTCCAGTACATCTTTCAAAGCTTCCTTTCCTCTATGATGTAATACATATATCAATAAAACATAAAACTCCATAAGCATCCAACATTATGTTATATTGTTTTCTGATATATTCTGGACAGAGAAGAAATACTGCATTATAGTTTAGTTGCCTACATGTTTTCCCATTTTTCATGTTGTGATTGTTTTAATTTACTGCTCAGAGCTCAGAATCCTATGTTGAGTGGGTAAGCATACAAATTAAATGAATGATTGATTGAATAAATAGTTTAAAGCCTTAGCTACAAAAATGTATTACAGTAAATGTGTATAGCTTCCATCTCACTGGATCAGCTAAATATATTACCAGCGTTCTTATGAAATTACTTGTAATTTTGTGGACATGTGGCAATTGAACATGTTCTCTCAAGGCAGCTTTATCCAAAGATCTGGGATGAAAACAAATTCGAATACTTCCCTTCCCTGTTTTTCCCAATACAATATTATTAAAGGATTTGCCCATTCTGTTTGTTTGCCTATTTTTATTTTAACCCCCATTCCATTCAATGCCATTCAAGTTCTTTTTCAATCTTTATTCTTCTTTCTTTTCAATCTTAGTTCTCAGCACAATACAGCTCTTTCCTGAAGCACAAACTACTGAAAATAGACAAGTGTTTAAAGTAATTGAATGATGACCTGATAGGCAGTCTAATCCTTGATTTTCAATTGTAAGCTCTTTTATGATCTTTTATGATCTTCTGTTGTGAGATTGAAAGCTAGAAATTTAAAATAAGTTTAACCTCAAAATAAATGCTTGGAACTCAACTTCAGAGTTATATTTGTATATTTTAAATCCAGTTCCCATTTCCCTAAAATCTGATCCAGACCATATAGACAATTTAATATTTGAATTTGCAAAGCTTCTGTTTGCAAAATTTTAAAAACACTACAGGAAAATTAATTTTCTAGCATTCTTACATGTCTCTTAAAAGTGTAACAGTTCACAATTGTTAACAAGTAAATCAAGAGTTAATTTTTCCACAAGTTCAGTCAAATGAAATATTCCAATAAAAAGGTGTTGACATTTTTCAGGTTCTTTTACTGTAATAACTAATGGCAGTCTTGTGCATCTTTATGAAATTATTGATTCTTCTAACATTTGGATTAGGTTTGTTCTTATAAAATATATATTTATAATCTTCAAGGAGACATTTGTTCTTTTCCCCTTTCCTTTCTCCTTTTTTAAACAGTTATGATTATGAATTCTGAGGCTACAGATTAATGTAACACAAAAGATTTTATTAGTCTGAGTCAGCAGGCAATTGAGTGACACACAGTACTAACACGTCACTAAAAGACTAATAGTCAATAAACACATAACAGTCCATTCATAGCTACATATTTTTAATTGCAGATTGCTCTGCAAATGTGTAATATTGAAGTAAAGCCATCTTCCAATAGCTTTTCCCCCCCCAGAAACCATGAATTAAAGAAGTTGGCACTAAAATACTAATTGGACAAGTTTCTTCCCATTTCTACCCTTGACTAATTATTCTCCTTTCTGGAATAGTTCTCTGAAAACTATCTATAATGATGTGGTTTGATGGGAATAGCAATTTTGTGAATGATAATATACAGTATGCTCTGTAGCCTTTAATTTACAACATACCAATTTGGCTGCTGAGCTTCCCACACCTTCTTTTCCATGTACCAAGCTACATTTTGCCTTAAAATGTAGGAGACAGCTCTTTTTTGATGAAGGTGTTCTCTATGCACACCTGGGCCCTTTGTGTCAGCAAGTATATCTCGCTTAGGAGCATTGAACTGTGAAATGCTTATGGCCTGTAAAACATTCACTTTGGTTGATTTGGATTCATATCGTTTATGTCAGATCCTGCTCCATCCCATTAACCAAAAGAACAACTTGAAGTGCACTTCTTGGAAAGGCAGTCGTCTTAATCTCATGCCTCCACACTTACGCTTCGTGACAAAAGCCATCATGGTGATTGGTGACCTAATGCAAATGAAGTCGGTATCTTTCTTCAGTTAAAGTTAATGTGGGCTCTTTGGGCTCTTGCTGGCACAAGGACCTCTAAGACCATAACTTACAAATGAAAGATTTATTGACAGCTCCTGGAACCCAGACAAAGACCGTTCTGGGGCTTGTCTTGATTTCTCAGTGCCAAGTTTTCCAATTCATTACAGAAAGCTGTACAGGCATTTAGAATATTTAGCTATTGTAGCATTAAATAAGAATGACTACATTGGGAATTAAACACTCTGAGAGGCGTACTTGGCCAAGTCTGAGCTTTTGCAGTTCTCAAGGAGACTGCATTGTGTTGGCAATAAATATTCAACTAGCAAGGTATTTCTTATTCGACCTTAAATGAAAATCGCAGTTGGTAACCTTTCCTGACAAAGCAATTGGGAACTTATGATCCAAGCTAGGCTTCGACTTCTTTAAAGTTTATTATTGCTTGTTGACATAAGTGGGAAAACATAAGACCATCTATTATTTTACCATCTGTGTCCAAATCAGGAGATAAGCTAGCAGCTTTTCCCATGCCAAGTTGCTAATGCCTTCAATAGAGCACCAGACATCACTGGAAGACAAAATCACAAAACTGTGTCTCATTATTTTGGCCATGTCCTGTGGGGATAATTCACTAGAGAAAGCAATTATGCTTGGAAGAGCTAGCATGAAAAGGAAATCAGGCTGCCAAGAAACATGGTGGTTAGAAACCATCAAAGCTTACCCCAACCAGAGCATAGAATTACCCAAAGAAGTAGTGCAAGATTGGAAGACATGGAAAGACCTGGCCCATAGAATTGTCAAGAGTTGGACACAACTGAATGGATATTCATCATCATCATCATCATATATTTTGCTGCTGGGTTCTGAACATACCCTTCAAGCCCTGCATACTTTATCTCTCTGTCAGCCAGATCTCCAGCATGGGTTTTCCCTTTGCTTGCTTGCTTGCTTGCTTGCTTGCTTGCTTGCTATCAGCTGTCATAGTAATGAGGAGGGGGGCATGGCATTGGGTTTGGGAAGTGTGCTGCTGTGATGAAGGCCCATATGTACTAAAAGGAAGGTTTGCTCTCCAGTTGTTTACACCCAGTCAAGACCAACCATCCTAGAACTCCAGCTGGACGAAAACACCTGAGGATGTGCCCCACATGACACTATGTGGAACATGGATTGAACATTCAGCCTGGGTCCCTGGGGGGAGGGATTTGGGAAAACGTTCAATATGAAACTTTCGCGCCTTTTGGCTCAGATCTTGCTTTTCTTTCTCTGCTATCATTTCAAACTCAGTAAAAGTATTTCTTCTCTACTTCAATGGAGTCAGGGGTTTTCTTTCTTAGGTTTTGAATGGAGGCAGGCCTGACATTCTTGTTATCATACTCCTTTCCTGCTTCCTATACCAGATTCTTTCCTTTAAATATTTTTTGGTGTTTAATATAAGGAGTGGAATGGAATTAATTAGTCTGTACTAAGTTTACAAATCTGTAGTAGGATGTCAAGAACTTTATGCTTATCATAAGTGATTCCATTGAATCAAACCTTTCTCCTAATTCAGGATTTGCAATGAGTAATTCCATATTGCATGCACCCCAGAAATCATTTTTTCCTAACACCTGGAACCTTTTGTAAAGCCAAGGGTACATCCTAAAATAAACATGAAATAAGAATCTGATCAAAAAGTCCACAGAAAATGAGTTTCACTTCTATTCTCTTAATTCTCATAACTTTCACCATGTATTCTAACATCCAGTTTGCTTTTTTGGTATTTGGCAGATTAATTTAGATTCATCTTTAACAATGTTTTGGTTCTCTGTTTCCCTAGTAAAGGAAGTTCAGGACTTCAAAGTGATTCTGGACATTTTCCTTGATAATGGTGGTTATATGCTTAAATTCATATTGTGGAAACTGTTCAGTTTTGTACTTTTGCTTTAGCTTGACTTGAAACATTCACATAAACAGTTTTTGATACATTCCATAACAAAATCCTCACCACATCTTTGCTGTTATAATTGCTGTCTTCCACCTTGCTCCAGGCATGAGATTCAGCTGGTTTGGACTGGTTCAGACGAACTGGTAGCTCCAACAATTAGCTGGGGAACAAACTGGTTTGCTCTGACGATCCCACCCACCAGCCCACCCGCCCCTGTGCTTTACTTACCTATATTCTCTCAGCTGATTTGTGCAGCAGAGTGGATTGCCACACCTCAACTGTGTTACTGCCCAGAACTAACGTGAAAGGTAAGTTTTGCTAAAACTGCGCACACACTGAGAGCATGCATCAGGCGCGCGCATGCACAAAGCACATGATCATCAAACCAGTTGGTAAACCGGCAGGATCCCATCACTGCCTTGGACCAATAATATAGTTGACTCAATTTATATGTGCTCCATCAGTTAATACTATGTACTGCATATGCATTGTTTTGGTTAAATAATTGCCATTACTATAAAGTTAGATATAGTTAGTTAAACAACTAACATTAAATTTTATAAATACCATACTATAAAATTATATATAAATTGTTAATTTATAAGCTCTGTTAATTTTAAGTTGTTTTTTCAGGATCTCAGTAGCTTCCATCCCTTTAGTGTTAATCAGGAGCTTAAAGAAGAGTAAATACATGATGTTCAATGAATAATTTACATTAGATTCAATGAAAATCTACATTATTCATTGGCAAACTCTACCTGTCCTTTTCCACAAATTCAGTTTTACATATTGGACTATATCTTGTAGGCCACCAGTTGCCGAATAAAAATCCCAACTTTAAAATTGCCCAATTTCAAGATTTCAAGTAACATATTATGCTTTAAATTTTCTTTTTCTGTAAGATTCAGCAAACTGTCATTTTATTCCAACCATAACCATGATGTTGGAGTTAGCAGGAGATACTTCAAAGAGTCAGGTCATCAGCCATTAAAGGCTTTAAAAGTCAAAGCTAACATTTCCAACTGTATCCATAAAACAATAGCCAATCAGTGCACTTGTTTGGACATGAGTATGCAGCTGATCTATTTGCGGGAATGTCTGTCTGTTGAATGTCTATCATTCAATTCAGTTCTAGTAGGGAGGGCAAGCTCTGGATCCTCCTATCAAATAATGTCATCTTGTTGGACCCAGAAGTTGTATCTTCCTTGTTGCAGTACTTACCATATTTTTTGGAGTATAAGATGCACCAAGATTTTGAAGAGGCAAATTTTTAAAAAAAGTTTTTGCATTCTGCAGACCTCCCAAAAACAGTCCATTTTTTGCAAAAATGGGCCTGTTTTTTGTCAAAAAAGGGCCTGCATAGCCTTTAGGAGGCTTGTAGAGTCCTCCTGGGGGTTGGGAGGCAAAAACGAGCAAAAACAGCCCAATTTTTGCAAAAACTGGCCCATTTTTCATCAAAAAAAGGGCATGCATAGCTTTTAGGAGGCTTATAGAGTGCTCCTGATGGCTGGGGGACACAAAATGGCCCATTTTTCACTCATTTCTGCCCTCCCCAACCCCCGGGAGCACTCTGGAAGCCTACTAAAGGCTATGCACAGCCATTTTTGTGAAGGGTGCAGGATTTCAGGAGGCCAAAACGGCTGTATTCAATGTATAAGATGCACCCAGAATTTCACCCTTTTTTTTTAGGTGAAAAGGTGCATCTTATACTACAAAAAAAATACAATACTCTGTGAAATAATCTTTCTCCAGCAGTTTTGATGTCCCTAGGTAAGTTTGTCTTTAGCAAAGCCTTGATGACTTGGCTGTTCCACCATTTGCTTGATTCAGGCGATTAAATCAGCTTGGCTTGTAGGTTGACTCAGACATTTATTACCGGATTATTTTAATTGCTGTTTGTCACTGTCATGAGATTGGCAGTCCTGTAAATAAAAAAAGGTTGTGCAGTATTGTACGCAAGTTAGCCATCTGCAATGGCAATTTTTGGAACTTGAAAGGAATATGAGAATAATAAATTTAAAAAGCCCAACTTGTTCCATCCTTGTAAAAACTTTGCATATATTTAAGGGGTAAAAATAATGTTCTGTGGTCATCTGTAGACCACTGGGCAGCATTTTTCCAACTGCAGTTGAATAGGAAAGTTCCAAAAGGAAGCTTCATCACTAGTTTTATAGCAGCCAGAGCTTCCCTTAACACCTCATAAGCTGAAACACCTCTATGAATAACATTTATAACTCAATTACCCAAGAAACAACCTGGCTTTTTAAAGTTCTTCTTTCAGAACAATAAGCAAAGTTGTAAGGAAAGGAGAGGTGGAAAGTGACACTGATGCGTGCTATGAAACATCTTCAGGATTCTAATGAAATTAATAAGCTCCCAAGATACTTTTTACAAAAAAATGGAAAAGGAAAAGTCTGAGAAAGTTAAAACAGTTTTGTTTCTTACAGCAATAAAGATAATCTAGGCAACATATAAGATGCATCATCAATATTGCTAACAATGGAATTCACCAGAGGAAACAATTGTTCACTCTGATGCTCTGAATCACCTCATCCAGCCCAGTAAACATGCTTTGGCCCCATGTTTGAAAGATTTAAGTCAAACATGGTAGGAATTATGATTTACTTTTCTGTGCTGCAGAATTTAATCAGCATGTATAGGATGGCTGCAGGTGTTTAATGAGACTCTGCCAGCTAATCAAATGTAATGATGTGATGGTGTGACATGGTTACAAAGAAGAAACAACAAAGTGGGTAAATTGCATTTATAGGACCCTCCCCTTCCTAGATATAGTAAGCAATCGCCCCACTGTTGAACAACAATGTTCTGCTCTAGTCAACTAAGAAGTATAATTTGGAGTACATCATATTATGTTCACCATATTGAAAAAGAACTCAACTGAAATGGGCAGTTTAATTCTCATGAACTGTGTGATGGCTGGTAGATTTTTTTGTTTGTTTATATCCCAAATTTCCTGTAAGAACTCAAGGCAAAGAACATATCCTTTCCATTAATTTATGTCTTCACAGAAACAGCATGTCAGCTCCTCTCCATTAATTAATTAGGAAAGAAAGACACAGCAAGTTATATAGGGCTAAGAGAGCAAGGCTGGATTCACACATGCATATCAGTGGTGGGATTCAAACATTTTTACTACAGGTTCTATGGGCGTAGCTCGGTGGGAATGGCAAGGGAAAGATACTGTAAACTCTCCATTCTTTCCCACTTCTGGGGAAAGTTATTGCAAAATCCCCATTCCCTCCTGATCAGCTGGGACTCAGGAGGCAGAGAATAGATAGGAGTGGGGCCAGTTAGAGATAGTATTTACTGGTTCTCCGAACTACTCAAAATTTCTGATACCGGTTCTCCGGAACTAGTCAGAACCTACTGAATATCACCTCTGATGCATATCATTAACAATTTATGCATCACACAATTGGAATCAGACATTTCACTCGGCCAAAAGCAAGCAAACTGCATTATGCCTTAATATAGGTGATGTGTTAGACTACAATGTATGAGTCTAAGAATTGACTAGTCCAAAACTACTCTGGGAAGTCTGTGGAAAGGAAAACTTGCATTTTGAACTCCTGGTCATCAATTAACTCCTTATATGTTATTCCACTGTAGAATGATTGATCCCCGAAATATTTTCTGACACCTTCTATTTCAGATATAAGAAAATGTACAGGTTATTGGCTGACTGGAGTTGGAGCAGATATGGGAAACAATATCAGAACAGTCAGATTGGTGGCTACTATTGAGGGTGACATCAGCAAGAAGAACTGGAGTCAGCAGAATGGATCACTGGTGGCATAGCAGCAATGGCAGAGTTGACTGAAAACGGTGCAGCGGGTTTCTGAACTTTGGTATCATTGGCTGGAACTGAAGTGCTAATGGTAACAGCTCTGAAGTGGTAGAACATAAAGCTGTTGCCAGGATTTGTGGTAGTGGTGGAATGGTGAAGTTGGGGCAAAGTCAAATAGTTGCTAGAGTTCCTTGAAATTAGAACCTCTTCTTCCAATTCAGCAACCTTGGTTTCTGGATTGGTGGCCACATTGATTATTAAGATTGGTTACACAATCAACCAGATATTTAAACTGGATTTGGCCTTTTTATCCATTTATAAAGTCCTTCCCAAGAATCTGGGATAAACAAGATTGTTGTTCAATGATATTAACGGTATTGTTAGAAGATGTATGCTCTTCCAAATAAAACTGCCTTTTGCAATTGACTGATGGCAATTGTGTCAATGCCAATGGTGTTCAAGTGGTCTTGGAGATGTTTTGGAATTGCACCCAAGGTGCCTATCACCATTGGAACTTTTGTTTTCTTTTGTTGCAGCCATTCTACATTTATTGCAGGTCTTTGAATTTTGTGGTTTTTCTCCAGTTCTTTCTCTTCCATTCTGCTGCCTCTAGATAATGCAACATCCTTTATCCTGACTTTTTTGACTTTTTTTTTAAATCAACAGTTGCTATGTCTGGGGTGTTGTATGGTATGTGCTTATCTGTTTGAATTCTGAAGTCCCAGAGCACTTTAGCTTCTTCATTTTCTATTACTTTCTCTGTTTTAAAATATATAGGAAAATGTACTGTGCTGTCAACAAATTTGATATGAAATAGCCCTTTCTAGGTGACTTCACCATTCCATTCTAAGTAATATTTGGAATTGCTTTGGAGCTTTTTTCTGGAAGGACACCCTGTAACCAACCCCTCTGCTCCAGATTGTAAACAAAAGAATAATAAAAGAAGAAGTTGCCATACAAACAGACATGACATGACAAACAATGGGTAGTTACCCCCCCCCCCAGACTTTCATTGTTAACCTCATTGAATATTGCTGTTTCTACAGAGTTTGTCATCCATTTGAAAATAAAAACACAGTGCTGGAATTGGGGGGAAAAATATTGACAGTAATAAAATTAAATTTCAAAACAGGCATTAAATCACAAGACATGTTGACAGTACTTTTGTTAATTTGGGAAGTTTTGGTCCTTCTGTATCAGCCTTGACATCTCATATAAAAACATGCTCGGTGCATTAAACCGTGAAAGCATATTATTGCAGACAAATATATGAAGCAGACAAATACATATTAGTTCATCCTGGGTGTCATCCAATCATCAGTGAAATCCATGAAATGTTTCTATATTCCCTTTCATAGTTAAGATTTTCCAGCGCTTTTTATTATAAGAGAAGTGAAATAAAATAGGTCGGCAATCTAGTGTAACTTTACATTCATCTAACTTTAATTTATGGCCATTAGGTCTAAAATTGTTTCTCTAAGATATCTCAAAGAACAACATTACTTTTTTTGTTTTACTGGCCACAAAGTTATTATTTAACATAATACAGAAGAACTTTATACAATGATATGATATCAGGGAGGCATGCGGGCTTAAGTATATAATGTTCTGGCTTTTGATCTTTTTTAAAGAGAGATTATCTTGGGGTAAGATGTTTATCCACAATAGGAAAATAAAGAGAAGGTATGTCTGATCTCAATGTTTTTTTTTCCCAATTAGATCTCCTAGCATTCAGTTATTCTAATATTCCATTTGTATTTTGCAGTGCTATACACATAATCCCAGACTCGTGAATTGAATAGTTTTGTCCCATTTTATGACTGTTCTTGCCAAAGTTGTTAAGTGAATTACAACCATTGCTAAGAACACAGTTGTTAAGTGAATCTGTCTTCCCCAATGACTTTGCTTATCACAAAAGGTGATCACATGACCCCAGAACACTGTAACCATGATAAATATGAGTCAGCTGCCAAGCGTTTGAATTTTCTCCTTAGTTGTAGGTTGGTTCTCTCCCGGATTATTTTCCTTCTATTGCTTCTTATCCTGCCTTCAGGAGCTTTGGAGAATAGGTTGACCTCCTCTCCTTTGTGACAGCCCCATAGATATAGGAACATTGCTACAATACAATGTTCCAATAGAGAAGCAACTTAGAACTGAAGAGACATTTCCTGACAATTAGAACAATTAATCAGTGGAACAATTTGCCTCCAGAAGTTGTGAATGCTCCAACACTGGAGATGTTGGATAACCATTTGTCTGAAGTGGTGTAGGGTTTCCTGCCTAGACAGTGGGTTGGACTAGAAGACTTCCAACTCTTGTTATTCTACTCTACTGTTATTATGTCGCCCTTAGTCTTTCCTTCTAGGCATACCCAATAGTCCTATTAATGGTTAAAGTCCCAGTTTGACACAGAGATATTTATGGAGAGCCAATCTGGTCTAGTGGTAAAGGCACCAGGCTATAAACCAGGAAAAAATGAATTCTAGTCCTACCTTAGCCGTGAAAGCCATCTGGATGATTTTGGGCCAGTTATTCTCTCTCAGCCCAACTCATTTCACTTTTGTTGTGGGGGAAAATAGGAGAAGGAAGGAGCATTGGTTATGTTCACTGCCTTGAATTATTTATAAAAAATAATAAAGCCAAGCAATATATAAATAAACAGTAGTATTTTCAGTTAGCGATCATTCACTGTGGATGCTAAGGGCATTACAGTCCCCCAAGAAAATATTTTAACTTGTAGCATGGGGGTGGGATTCAAAAATTTTACTACCAGTTCTTTGGGAGTGGCTTGGTGGGTGTGGCAAGGGAAGGATACTGTAAAATCTCCAGTCCCTCCCACTCCAGGGGAAAGTTATTGAAAAATCCCCATTTCCTCCCAATCAGCTGGGACTTGGGAGGCAGAGAAAAGATGGGGGTGGGCAGTCAGAGGTGATATTTACTGGTTCTCTGAATTACTCAGAGTTTCCACTACCAGTTCTCCAGAACTGGTCAGAACCTGCTGAATACCACCTCTGCGGCAGCACTAATGGTACATGTATAACAAAGCACAGTTCAGTGGGTTGGTTGCCAGTTCTGGACTTGACACATACTGGAGTCTTTGGAAATTCAGATTAATCAAGGTGATGGAACCTCATTAATAGAGAACTACAGCATAAGTATTGTTTCATTATTCATAAATGTATCTTTGACACTTGTAACAGTAGCACACTATTCTTCCACATCAATACACCGTATTTTTCAGAATATAAGACGCACCAAGGTTTTGAAGAGGCAAATAAAAAAAAAGTTTTTGCACTCTGCAAACCTCCCGAAAACAGCCTGTTTTTCACACAAAAAAAGGGCATGGATAGCCTTTAGGAAGCTCATAGAGTGCTCCTGAAGGGCTGGGGGTGGCAAAATTGAGCAAAAAATGGCCTGTTTTATGCTCATTTCTGCCCTCCCCAGTCCCCAGGAGTTCTCTGAAAGCCTCCTACAAGTTATGCACGCCATTTTGGTGAAGGGGCAGGGTTTCATGATGCAAAAAATGCTGTATTCAGTGTATAAGACCACCCAGATTTTCAGCCTCTTTTTTGAGGGAAAAAGGTATGTCTTATACTTCAAAAAATAGGGTAGGTAACTATGAGGAAATGCTAAATGTTGGATTAATTATGGCATCTGGTTTTAAAATGATTTTCCCATGTCTTTTTTTATTCTTTTTTTTCTTCCACAAAGTTTTATGGAGACCTCTTTGATAAGATAATTATGGTTCTGCTCTGACCACTCCATAGTAACAGGAAAACTAGGTTCCACCTAGCAATTATATATACCTTTTTTCCCCTAACTCTCCAGTAGTGGGTTTATTTCCTAGTAATGTATTATTTTTCCCCAATTTACTCACTGTTTGTTCTAAGAAGAAGAAACAGAAAACTCAAATCGTTCTTGCTATCTTTGATAGCAAGCTTCTGGGTGTTATTGTGAAATTGGTACTTAATCTCAAAGGTACACTCGTCCATTTAAGGCAACATCAAATGTCAAACTAACCAGTGTAAGGTCAAAAGATAGAAGCCTTCTCTTCAATTGTTGGCCGAACCTGATAATGAAAGGAGCACATCTTAAAGTGATGGACACCTTGTAAATCATAGCTGGTTCAGCAGAGAGGATTTTGTTTCTCTTGTCTAAGAATATTTCTTTGCTTCACATAATCACATTTTATTATGGACATAAAACTGAAAGGCTGCACTGGGCAGCCTTCTGAGAGGTGCATAGGAATAGGACAGCAAGCACTGATAACATTTCTAATGTGGAAAGAATTAGATGCAATCGGTTTAACAAAGGGACAGCAATTGATCTTGAATTATGTGCTCAGATTTGAACCATACATGCTAAAATAATTGCAGTACAAAGGATTATCTTGGGATTATGCACTATTAATTTCCAGAAATTGCATATTGATAAGATGGATCAAATTTGATCTAAGGAGAGAGAGGGCGAGGGGGGGAGGGAGGGATGGAGGGGGAGAGAGAGGGGGGAGGGAGGTAGTGAGAGTGTTTTTGCAATACTTTAGGGTAGAGGAAGAAGATTATTTTTTAAATACCTCATATTTTCAAACTTTTACAGCACTCCTAATTAAAATTATTCTTTTTTTTTCTCCTATATCGATCAGAGGTAGAGGTGGAATAATGCATTTCAGGATACTTGGATGCAATCATTTGTAATTCCCATAGCAGATATAAATCATTTGCTATTTACCTTAGTGAGCGGTGACTTTTTAAAAAATGAATATAGTACAATGCTTAGGAAGGAGTTATAGATCCATAATTTCTACACTGCTAGTGTATTAAGCTACTCTAAGGATCGGACTGAATGATATTTGACAAGGGGGAAAAAATGAAGAAAGCTACAGCCTTATGACACTGCAATGGCTTGTTGTGGTGTGATTTTGTGGTTCAAAGCATGTAATGCAGTGAATTTTAGATCAAGAAAGTTTATACCACAGCAAGTAAATTATAATGGAACTCATAAGTAAATTCCATTGAGATCAATGTGACTTATTGTAGGTAATGTGTATAAAATGAAAACCTAATGGTAGCTATTAGAAAATGTGGCTGGTTTTGCTGCATAGCCAGCAGAGTTTTCCCTCTGAAATTTGTCCATTATTTTCAGAAGTAGTGCTATGTATTATACAGAAGCATGATTATACATTATTATCCTAACCAATTGCACAGCCATGTCAAACTGTGATGTGGCTAAGTATCCACAGATCCTCAGAGAGCCACGCTTATTTCTTGAGAGTTAGCCCTATTGTGCTGTAGAAATTATATGAAAGTTCCAATGGAATGGAATGGAATGGAATGGAATGGGATAGAGAGATGATGATGATAGATAGATAGATAGATAGATAGATAGATAGATAGATAGATAGATAGATAGATAGATAGATAGATAGATAGATAGATAGATAGGCAGGCAGGCAGGCAGGCAGGCAGGCAGATAGATATGTGTGTGTGTGTGTGTGTGTGTGTGTGTGTGTGAGAGAGAGAGAGAGAGAGAGAGAGAGAGAGATGGAGAGAAAGAGAGAGATGAGCTCAAGGTCAAACTACAGCAAGCAAACTATCAAGCTGAAAACAATGCCCTAATCTCAAGGTATTGTATATAAACAGGGAGCAAACCCCACATTCACTCACATTGATGATGTTGCCTAGTTGGGTTACAAAATGTCCGTAAGCGAACAACCAAGATCAGAGAGTAACAAGAATTCCATGTATGAAAGTAAAAACAATACAACAAACATCGACAATGAAAAAATGCAGAGTAATAAGGAAAGGTTGATACAATGTAAGCATTCGATCCTGGCATGTCTAGATTATACAATGAATTCATGATGGGCCTGCTTACTGCTGCCTGTCTCATTCTCCACTCCTTATGTGATCATCAAGAGAAGTGCCATAGTATCCTTGATGCTGATCTGGAAGCACAAGTTGAGATGGTTAAATGAAGGGCTGAACCTTAGTTATTGGTATCATCAGATACTGGGAAAACATTTTACTCCAGTTCAGTAGAGTTCAAAAGTAATAGCAATAGCAGTAGACTTATATACCGCTTCATAGGCCTTTCAGGCCTCTCTAAGCGGTTTACAGAGAGTCAGCATATTGCCCCCAACAATCTGGGTCCTCATTTTACCCACCTCGGAAGGATGGAAGGCTGAGTCAACCCTGAGCCGGTGAGATTTGAACCGCTGAACTGCTGATCTAGCAGTAGCCTGCAGTGCTGCATTTAACCACTGCTCCACCTTGGGAAAGTAACCCTTTCCCTTATCGTCCTAGGTGAATGACTATCATTCATTCTAATATACTCAAGTGAATTCTAGCTTTTGAGAGTTCCTCTTGGACAAGCTATCAATCTACCCATGTTCCCCAAACCACAGGAAGTATAATGAACTTTCTAGGAATGAGTCCTTAAGATACAGTACGACTCCTTGATCACTGCTGTGCGTAAAGGCTATCTCATACTCATGCTTTCCAATAAGCGTCACGTACATTTGAAGCAAAGCATATTGTCAACTTTGAACCGAACCTGGCAGGAGCCATTTTCTTATTTTTCAGTTGCCACACACTATGGTGGAGGGGGGAGACACAGCACTGATCTTTCTCATGGGAACCAAGGTCATCTTCACAGGTGTCAGATGAAGGTGGATGGGAGTGCCTAAGGAGCCCGCCAATTAATTTAATTGGACAATGTGACCTGTGACATTTGGGCGGGGAATCATTTTCTAATTTAATTATACTGAAACTCTGGAAAATATTTAGAGTTGGTTTTCCATTTAAGCATGCCGATATGATGTACCCCAATAAAGAAGCTCTTTGAAGAAGATTCCAGCCTTGGACTTCTAATTTGCTTGGGCTCATTCATCGGAACTTTGGTGCATATATTATAATAGGGACATTTTTAAAAAAAAATAATGACAGAAATAACTACCCTATCAATAGCATGTGTCCTTCTGAGAACTTTTTCCTTGCTGGAGGGAGCCAATTTCACTGGGCAGACCCTGAGTTTCCATGTGGGGAGGGAATAATGGGGGGGGGCAAAAAGGAAAGAGTAAAATTGAAAAGGGCTCAAGAAAATCCCCCTTTGTTCCACAGTTGTAGCAGGCAGAAAAGAGCTCAAATTATCCATCACTCATAGAGAAGGAAAAACTCAGGTTGGTGAAAAGAGGAAAGCTGTTTAAGAGTTGAAATGTTGTAAACTGACAAGCGTGTAAAAGGAATTCTATGATTTTGATCCCCTCTATCCACTCCAGACAGTGTATATAGCAACGGTTCATCATTTTACTTACTGCCACTATCCTTGGAAAACACTGTGAAAGTTACGGAGGCATACTAGAGGCCAGATTAGTTTTGCTCCCTTTCTGAAGGAAAAAAGAAAATGTGTGAATCTGCTCAGACACCATGCCAAGCCCCTGAGAGGGAGCAAAATTAGCTTCAAAGTCCTGGTCTTACTTCCAGCTTGAGGAGTGCAAAGTGTAGATCATATTTGGCTCTTTGCCAAGGTTTTGTGATGGCCCTCCAAAGCACTCTGGCTGGGAAGATATTGACAAGACAGCAGACAGGCTGCCTTTCCCACAGAAGAGGGAAGAAAGAGAGAACTCCAGGAGTTGGCTAGAAAGAAAATCCACAAGTATATTTTCCCTTTGATGGCTGCAGAGGCCAAAGAAAAGTGTTAGCTGAACAGAACTTATTTCAAAGGAGAATAATGAAATTTGGAATGTATTAATAAAAAAGATTCAAATGGGTAATGGCCTGGCTTGCATGTTACACCATGGGAAAAAAGACATGGCAGCAACAAATGTCACATTAAAGAAAAGATTTAGTAGCCAGGGAGAGGGCTTCCAAGCAAGACACTTATTTGTGGTCCTTCACCTCAAAGGTCTAGGCTGCCCAAGCCTTAGAAACAGTGCATCAAGGCAATCACCTTATTCACTTTTGTTGCTCACTGCTGACATTAAGCAAAGAAAATCTGGTTATATGAAGATGAGAGACGAAGCAGGGGAGGGGATGAAAGCCAGATGTATTATTATTTTTCAGTTGCTGGAGTTACATTTTCATTCAGTTCATTTTTTCTCTCAGAAAGGCTTCCATATAGTTACCTTCTTGATCAAATACTCCTTATCACCTGAGGCACTGCCTGTTTTATTAAGTCATTTGTTCTGTCTGTAGATTATGCACAACTGCAAGAGGGACGTGCTTTCTCTGGAGCTGCTTCCATTCTGTGCAAGTGATACTATGCCAGAAGTGAAAGGAATAACAGCACCTCATTCAAACAGTGGGGTTTTGAATGTGGAAGAGAGAGGGAGGGATGGAAGATGGAGGAGAGAGAGAGAGAGAGAGAGAGATGGGGAAAAGAGAGGGAGAGGGACAGAGACAGAGGCAGAATATGTTTCCTGATTTTTAAGACCCATCTCCTTCCTTTCAATTCCAACAGCAAGACTGACTTGTCAAGATGAGTAAGAATCTTGTTTGGAAATTCTAATTTGCCAGCAATTATATGCTTTTTTCATAATGTTCACACTAAATCCTATAAACTGGAATAGTTTTGCAGCTACAAAAATGTTAGATGAGCAGGCACAAAAACAGCTAGGGAGTGATTGAAGCCTGGGAAATGGGCCCTTCATCGGTCAACAGCAGTGCTAATTTGCCACCAGCTTATCAGGTACTTAGGATGTGAGGGCTTGGCAGCACAAGGAAACAACAGCCAACCACTTAATAGATGGCCATCAACACTCCTATCAGCATCTAAAAAGCCATACACAATGGGCACTATATATAAATTCCACACACAGAATAGCCAAAGCACACACTCCCTTAAAGAGAAACTCCCTGAGGATGGGCTCCAGTACGAGTCCAAAAGTTCAGAAGACAAAATCTCTGATCCTAGTAACCAACCCAGATTGATCCCAGAATAGCTTTCTAATTTAAAAATGCATTCTGCAAGGTGGGGGTAGGAGGGGAATCTGCTCAAAAGGCATGGTAGGCTCACAAATGAAAGATGCCATCTCCTCCCATAAGTTCTGCAATTAAGGAAGGACACAGCAAACTCCTATATCTAGGATGAGAAGATCTTAACCTTTAAAATGTGGGTGTAGAGCCAGGGAAAGCTTTAAGGGCTTAGATTTTGATACCAGGCCTTCTTGGATCATCAGACCAAGGCCTTAACACAGGGCAGGAGATCAATGGGACTCCAGGTATGTTGCTTTATGTGCTTATAGGTAAGCATGGGATATTAAAACGTTTAAAAGAAGCCTGCATTCAACAGAAGGTCTATTTCTTTTTGTAAGAGAAGACCATCAGAAAACAAAATATTGCAGCAGATGCAAAGACTAATGGGGAATGCAATCCACAATTCATCTGGGTTTGTGCACTGAGCCAGAGATAGGGGAAGAGGGCCTAAGTGGCTTCTTCCAGCTCCAGGGTTCTACAAAGCCCAACTATAAATATAAGCCACTGTGCACAAGTCCTAAAACATCCTGCTAATGTTGGGAGAGAAAGATTGATTCTTGCTGACAACATGTCTCAACCAGGACTGAAACCCTGCTAGCCTCCTGTTACTGGAACCCAGCAGAATAAACAAACCAGCAAGGCTCCATGAATTCTCAATACATTTACAAAGGAGAAGGAAAGCCATGTGCTTGAAATTTTCAAAAAATGGGGCAATTGTCAGTGAAGCAAAGACATTTACATGATAACAAATGGTTGTGAATCTGATAGTTTCAGGAAGGTTTAATTGGAATGAATGAAGCTTTTAGCCTCCCTCTGACTAGAATTCATTTTGCCAATTGAAGAGAATTTCCAACTCAGCAGTACATAAACAATATACAAGAGGCCAGAAGCCATACCTTTTATAAGTATCACATATATCTCTGTGTTGTTGTTTTAAGTCTCTGGCACAATATCTTCCTATCCAATATTCCTTTTTAAATGCCCAAGAAATATTGCAAGACAAATTAGTGAATTTTTTATATCACTGTCAGCTTTGGGGAAATTGTTTCTGAGTACATTTTCATCATTTCTTTACCTCCAAGAGCAATGCAAATAGATATACAGCAGTCAAAATGATGCAAAAATGAAAGGATTAAGAAGAAATTTTACAAAACATCTAATGCTATTTAAAAGCTTAACAAGAACTATTACAATACAGGATGAGCAAGCAAGGCTACTGTTCCACACCAGTTTTTTTCTCATATGCTAAGGAAGGAGGAATGGAAAGAGGAAAGAGGATAAAGGAAAGGAAGAGTGAGACAAGGCAAGGCAGAGACATATGTTCCCACATGTAAAGTAAGTATGGTCAAAATAATGCTTCCAGTTACCTTCATGGGGAAATTATGGTGATGATAACATGGGATCCAGGCTATGCATTAAACCAGATTTGCTATTTGCTTACATATTTATATCAACAGCAGCAGCATCAGGATCCCAACAACTTTATTAACAAGATTAGAGGCACTTCCACCTGATTTTTCTCTAATGCAGTGTTTCTCAACTTTTGGTATTTTAAGATGTGTAGACTTCAACTCCCAGAGTTCTGACAAGGAAATTCTGGGAGTTGAAAACCACAAATCTTAAAGTTGTTGAGACTGAGAAACAGTGATGTATAATGTGATCCATGCCATCATCTGCTCTTCTGGATTCTACATAAGACAAGCGGGCAAATTCTAGGCAAAGAATGGATGGATGCCAATTTGAGAACAGGAGAAAAAACAAATGTATTATCTGAACATATTATTAGCTAAACGTATTATCTTTCTAGGACACTCTTTCAGATATCAAAGTAGCCATTTTGGATAAAAGAAATGGTACCAATATAATTGAAGATGAGATTGCAAAAGTCAAATACGTTAGAATAGGAGTATATAACCATGGGCATGGCTGTCTGGGGAATTCTGGGAGTTGAAGTCTACAAATCTTAAAGTTGCCAAGCTTGGATGGCTTAGAACCATGATGGCGAACCTATGGCACGCGTGCCATAGGTGGCACACAGAGTCATATTTGCCGGCACACGAGCTGTCAGCTCCAGCATGCATGTGTGTGCTGGCCAGCTGACTTTTTGACCTTCCAGAGGGCCGGGGAAGCCGTTTTCACCTGCCACAGGCTTCAGGGAAGTCTCCGGAGCCTGGGGAGGGTAAAAAACAGGCCCAACAGACCAACCGGAAGTTCAGAAACGATCCATTTCCAGCTTCTGGAGGGCGTTCAGGGGGCCGGGGAGGCTATTTCCACCCTCACCAGGCTTCAGGAAAGCCTCCAGAGCCTGGGGAAGGTGAAAACTGCCCCTGCATTGGGGGGGGGGGGTTAATGCATGCATGCGCAGTGGTGGTTGCATTGAAGTGTAGATGTGGGCACGCACACACACAATTTTGGAATGCCTTTAGAAAAAGGTTTGCCATCACTGCCTTAGAAGATTTCAGGACAACTCAGAAGGTTTCAAAAAAATGAAGTGGGATGTTTTTTCATACATGATAACTGTTTATTGATGAGGTATTTATAATATAGTGCATAATTCTGCCTAACTACCTTTTGTTCCTCCAGCACCACTTTGCCACATCCCCTTTTCAATTCCTTCCTCAGTTGAACCACTCCGAACGTTTGATGAAGTAAGCTTCACAAAAGCCTAAGCTTTTTAATAGCATATGTCAGTCTGAAAATATATCCATGTAGAACTTTGATTGTAATTCTGCTTTCAGAACTCCATGTCTGTAGCTTTCTTTTTTTTAAGGATTCATTTTGATTTAATATTTATATTTTATTGTCTTTCAGAGTTTTATGTCCTTTTGTAAAGGTTAATGGACCATATACAATAAAATATTCCATTCTATTCTTGTGGCTTTCCCCAGCTCTGAAAATCTAAAAGCCATTAGTCCTCAATCTGTCTCCTGCCTGGAAAGCACTCAAGGCCGTGTTCAAATTTAAAAAGGTAACAAACAAACAGCAATTGATTGATATTTGGGCAATAATAAAACAAGATAAAAATATACTCAGACAACAGTATTCAAGTAGAGCAAAAGTAGAGAAAGCTGTAACTTCTTTGGATCTTCTTGTCTAGGACCAGGGCTGCTTCAGAATGAATAGTCTTAATATTAGGATTTATTTATTAAGACTGTTAAAAATAAAAAGTGACACAGAGTGAAATCTTCCCTCTCCCAAACCCTTTTCTTTCTAAAGACCACTTGACAATTACTTAGCTTTTACTTGACAGTTTAAGAAAGATTTGGGTTTTTTTTTTAACTGTGGGGTTTTTTTTATCTCATGAATTCCCTCTGGAGAAGGGCAAGAAATTTGGTGAACTTGGAAAGAGCAAATGAGAAAAACTCTATTAGTTCAAATGTTATGGATGGGGTTCTCCAAGATGTAGGGTTGCATTGAATTGCAAAAGACAGACAGACAGACAGACAGACAGACAGACAGACAGACAGACAGACAGACATCAAAAAAAGAAACCATAACTAAACTGTCTGGAAGTTGATCCATGGTAACTCAGATTGAAAAAGCTACTTTGATCAGAGTCAGACATCCATGTTATCCATGGTTGTCCCAAAGATGTTTTTTTCAGGACACAACTGGACTTTCTGGTTTTTCTTTGAAGACATTTCACTTCTCATCCAAGAAGTTTCTTCAGTTCTGAAGAAACAGCAAAATGTTTCAAACCAAAAAGAAAAGAAGTCCAGTTGCCATAACTCAACTTCCAGATACTTCTACCTGGATGTCTGAGAATCTTCATTAACATAAGTGGTTGACATTCACTATGTTGCTCCTTACCTTACTGTCCTTACAATGAGTTCTTAATTGCACCATATCTACTGTATGTACTTGCGTATCTGCCACTTTTTGTCCTTTAAATTTCTCGCCACGTTTTTTGAGAATCTCATCAATTCCATTGAGCCATGAATACTTTGGTCATTTTCTTCCTCTCAATCCAATATTTCATTCCTTCCTATTCAAGTAGTTATATCTGCTCAAAAACTAACAGACTCTGAGCTGGTAAAAAAAAAAGGTTAAACATCCAATATTTTCAAAAAGAACTTAAATAAGATTTTAGCACATAAATAAGTTCCTAGCATCTTCTAATAGAATAACTTGTTTGCAAAAATAAGAGGATTGAGGTTATCTGGCCTCTGGGGGTGGGGGGAAATTTCCAGAGTGGGGTCTGGCACTGAGAAGGCCTGTTGCCTGGTCCACAACCATAAACTTTGCAAAGGGGATTCTGAACAGGCCTTCTGTAGATGTCAAGACAAGCCAGAGTCTCGTTTAGCAAGGCAATGGCTGATATATCCCAGTTTGGCTTTGAACTTTTGAATGGCTACAGGAAGCATGCCAATAATTAACAACATCAGGACTGGCCTTGATTCAGGATTAGCTCTGGTTTCCAGATCTTCTCCAAAGGTATCCCCAAATACAGTGTGTTACAGAAGTCCAGTGATCAAAGCATGAGTTTATATTGCCAGATTGTAACTGGTACACTAGCTGGTGCCAGAGGAAGGCTTCCACCTCTTGCTTTAGCAAGAACCAAGGATCCAAATTACAAACTCTTTCTTTTGGAAGTAATTCTACCTTATTCAGAATAATTGCTGGAACCAATATTGTCACATTGCCCAGTCACTGATTGATGAAGCTCTAGTGGGATAGGATTAAGGCATGACAATATTAGCCCTTTACACAACTCACTACATGGCATCTGAGAACTCAACCAAACCTGGATTCAAAACACAGCCTAGAGAGTTGCCCTTGCATGGTCCCATGGGAGTCTGACAACCAATCAGAATACAAGATCAAGATCAAAGGCTAGAGAGGGCATAAAACCAGGGACTCGGCATCTCAGCCCTTCTTTCTCTTTTTCTCCACCAACATTTAAGCATGTGATCACCTTTTCTGTTTAGGACTCAAGCCATATGGTCCCATCCACCACTAAACCATCTTTCCAAGCAGCCTCCATGTCTCCAGTGTCTTTTTCCCCACTTGGAGCCGAACCCAGAAGGACATTTCTTTCAACACTTGTAAATTTATTTCTACCTTACTTTCCAAGCATTTTATGAAGAAAGCTAAATGCATATTTCTTATAAATAGATCTTTGTAAACTGATTTTAAGGTGATGTAATGTAATATTTATAAAACATTTTTAAACACAATAATCCAAGATGCTCATGAGCTGATAATATATTCATATATGTATAAACACCTGCAAATAGCTGTCCCTCCCACCCTCCCCCTCAATTCTGATTAGGATGCAAGGAACACTCAAGTTCATAGTAATTTCAGAAGCAGAAAATTGCAAAAACAGAGGAAAAAATAAAATAAGCTACATTACAAAAAAAGAAAATATGCAACATAAAGATAATAATGTTCACAATTATAACCATCTGAAGACTGTAAGTTGAAGTGAATTACCATTATGGTTATATGAATGTTTTATAACAATGCCTGTCCTATATAAAGATGAAAAAATATATAGTGAGCAGGAAACAATGACTCAAAGAAATATCAGAGGTAGCATTTTAAAAAACAAAGGCTTGGTCTTTCCCTTGTTTAAAAAACATTAGCCATAGAGCTAAAAATGTAATCTTCATTTAGAAGAAATTCTACTGATGGAAATACTTTACTTAGAACAAGGTTAAAAGAAAGTTAAATTCAATTTTAAAGGAAGGAAGCTACTGCCATCTGGTGGATTGTGATATTTTTCAACTACTGCATTTTTTTGTTTGTGTTTTTTTAAGACTCCCTAAATACATTCCCAAACTGGCTTTGCTAAGTCTTTTTCAGAGAAGAGGATTATTATGTTTCTCTCAGGGCCCTTCTGGATGATCAACATATAGGAAGACATACCTCCCTGTTGCACATGTGATGAAGCCAAATGCTTGACCTCAAACTATAACTTTTATTTCCTTAGTAATATAGCATTCCAATGCTCACAATACACGCACCATTGACCTTTTGTGTTGTGATTTATTTATTTACAGACTGAGGATGAGCTATTTAGATGGAAGAATCATCAACCAGTAATTAAGCTCATCTTTTACGTGCAGAAAGCCAAGTTGCTCCAATTGTTCTGCCGATAAAGCTGAGAAGCAACAGTGGCTGAAAACCTAGAAAGATAATGCTGGTCGATCTAGGCTGGGTGTCAGCAATCTGCAGCCCCAGAGCCTCATGCGGCTCTTTGACCCCTCTCCTGCAGCTCCTGTCCAGTCACATGACCTTCTCTCTGCCCCGAGAAGGTGCAAACCTCTCTGCAGAGCCACATGGCTGAAGTGCCTCTAGCATTTTCTCTGCACTGCACAAGACCAGCTGCTTTTTGTGATTCTGCGTCCTTTGAGGGCAGCTCAGTGCCAGCTGTGGTCCCCTTCATGTCGTCTCAGGAAGGAGGGGAACAGGAAGGAGCAGCCACTGCCACTGCTGCTGGATACAGGGAGGGAAAAGCTCCAACTCTCCTGCGCAGCATGGCTCTCCTGCACTGTGCAGCCAGATACTCACCTCACGGCGCAGTGGCAGCAGCAGGAGGAGGATTCACTGTCCCCACCACCGTGATCGCAGCCCAGGAGTGTCCATTCCTTTCAGATATCAGCAGATCAAAGTATGGTTTGGACCCAAAGAACTGGAATAGAGAAAAGAAACTATCAAAACTATTTTTTGTGACAGGCAGAAATGTACCACCAAAGCACATTTGGATCTGACTTGGGAGAGGAAAATGGGCATTGGGGCAATTCCAAGAATCAGTAGTAGAAAACTTGTGTAAAATCTTTCACAAAAACGTGTGTAAGGAAAACATTACTCTGCTCTGTGCACATAAGCAACACACAACCGGATTCCAGACCAGGAAAACAGTATGTATTAGGTCAATGATGGCTAACCTTTTCCGGACCAAGTGCCCAAAGTGCGCATGTGCATACCAGAACCCCCAAAGTTCAATGCATGTGCAGCCCTGTGAATGCGCCCCACAACCATGCATGCCAGTATGTCCCTGAACACATCTCACCCCCTGCATATGTGCGCATGGCCCCCGCAAGTGCCCCACTTCCCCCTCAAGCATCCCCCACCCCGATGTATGCATGCATGGTCCCCTGCACACACCCTGCCCTCTGTTCAGCCGAGACCTAGCTGAAGTGGGGCAATGGCTAGCGTGCCCACACAGAGATTGCTGCATGCCACCTCTGGCATGTGTACCATAGGTTCACCATCATGGCATTAGGTGATTAACCTAATGCATAATGTTTTCCTGGTCTGGAATCCAATTGTGTGTGGTTTATTTTTTTATACATAAAAGTAACACGCCTCCTAGTTGTGGAAGACAAGCTTTACCTGTATTCCCTCAACTTACAACCACAAGTTTAACCACTATTCAAAGTTACAAAGGCTCAGAAAAAATTACTTATGACCTGTACTTGCCCTTATAATCATTGTACCACCACCACCACCACCCCACAGCAGGGGTGAAATACTCTGAAGTCTGCTACAGGTTCACTTTGCTACTGGCTCACCCCACACGTCCATGCACGCCAAATGTGTGCTTTGTGTGCATGCACACCAGATTAAGAAGCCTTTTCTGAGTCTGCAAAGGTAAGTAAAAAAGCTAGGGGGCAACAGCTGTGCCGCACAATTTCTAGCATTTTTTTACTACCATTCGGGTGATCCGGTCCGAACCAGTAGCATTTCACTCCTGCCCCACAGTCATGTGATTGCAATTCATGCATTTGGCAACTACCATAGCTCACATCTACAAAGGGGTTTCAGTGTCCAGTGGCCCCATGATTGCACTTTACAACCTCTTTTGCTGGTTTCTCGGGGTGGGGTGGGGGGAACAACCTGCCTATTGGGGAAATTGGACTTGTTTAATGACTGCATGATTTATTTGACAATTGCCATAAAAATTGTCATAAAATTAGGCCTGGCTCAATTTGCAACCACAACAACTTATGATAGAAAATCTCAGCCCAATTGTGGTGGTACAGCAAGTCGAGACTACTTCCTGTAGTTCCAAGAATAAAGGAAGAAAATTATTTGAAAATAATGGAAAGAAGTCTATTCATTGTTTGGCTTATTGAGCAATTTTTAAAAGCTCTTTGCTACAAATGCCACGCTACATCTAACTTGACTAGGTTGCCTGGGAAAATTTCTCCCATTGTTTTTAGAAAATAAGTTGACATACTTTAACCTGCTCTGGGATTAATCACTTGCCAAGTTTGTTTCTTTTGAATGGATGGTTCTTTTTATACAAAGCGACAATGATGAAGCAGAATATTTTATCGGGGCTACCTAAACTTTGCGTTCAGACAAATGTGGATCGAATCAATCAAGCATACAGTTTTGTCAGGCTTGAAGCCACATTATTTTTCTTGTCACTCTTGATTCTTATAGTGTAATTTATGGAAAGTGGTGGTGGACACCATCTGAGTAATCCACTGTGATTTTTATGACATAAGTTGAAGTTGTTCAAATCAAGTTCCATCCAGTTGCTGGACTTGGAAAATTTCAGGGAACTATTTATAGTCCTCCCTTCAATGTCAGTGTCCCTTTCCTTCTGGCACAATGAACTCCATGACAAAAAGATTGGAGACCCCTAGTTCTTGAATCCTGCAGCTTAAAGGATAACTAACAACCGTTCCAGTGGTGTGATACAGAATTAATTGATTGTGTTATCTGTGGTCATTTAAAGCACTTCAGTTGTTTTGTGGTTGTGTGTGTGTGTATACATACATATATACATACATACATATATGTATACATGTACACACACACACACACATTGTTTCCCTGAAAATAAGACCTTCCCAGATAATAAGTCCAATCGGGCTTTTGAGTGCATGTGCTAAAATAAGCCCTCCCCCAAAAAAATAAGCCCTCCCCAAAAAATATTGCGACACAGCAGCAGCCATGAAGTGACCATGCTCGCTGCCTCCTGTACCTCAAAAATAACAAGATCCCCCCCAAAATAAGGCCAAGAGCCTGTGCAGCAGCAATGACTGTACTCTTTTTCTGTCCCAAAAACATTGAATGATGCATGTCTGTTCCCAAACTATTTAGAATTGGATTTCCCTGTAGTTTAACCAAAGAAAAAATATGCTGAAATAAAAGCAATGAATGAAGCTTTAACACATACATTAACACCCCTACAGAACCGGGCTTCCCAATCCTCTACATTTCATTTCTACATTATATTGTTTTGTTCTTCATTCAAAGGTCTTTATCATGTACCTTATGTACATGGTAAGCTACAAACACACATATTTAGCTAAAATTAATCATTCATATAAAATCATTGAGATCTCAGGAATTTGAATTTAATCCAAATCTGTTTTCCTGATACATGTGCAAATATAAGGATATCAGACTTGGATCAAATTCAAATGAATGAACACGGTCTCACTTGGGACAGTTGTTCAACTGCTGCTTCGTGTAAATGTGTATTTGAAAGGAAAAACTTATACTCCACAAAGAGTTTATTCTTATGGGAACAAAAGACAGATGAACCAATGCTTCTCGAAGTAATTATTGAGATGATATAATCAAATTGGAATACCATATGATATTTGACTCAGCTTGTATCCCTATGACAAAGTTAGGCTTTAGAAGACCAAATCAAATCCATATTCTACCATAAAGTAGGATTAGAAGTCTTATCACCATCTTTCAGTTCAAGCCATTTCACAAGGTTCTTGGTTAAAACTGAAGAAAATATTACTACTTATACCACCTTGAGATGTGGAAGAAAGGTAGCACATGAATCTAACAAAGAAACCAAATATTATTAACTGACAACAGAGGCCAAGTGGAACTATGTTTAGAGTGAATTCCAGTTGAGTAAACCCATTAGAAATTTATTCAAAGAAAGGAAAGTTAACAAAGTTTGATAGGGTTAGTGTTAGTGTTAGTGTTAGTGTTAGGGTTAGGGTTAGGGTTAGGGTTAGGGTTAGGGTTAGGGTTAGGGTTAGGGTTAGGGTTAGGGCAGGGGTGGGGTGGGATCCTACTGGTTTAACAACCAATTCACTGAGTGTGAGCCGAACCAGGCCAAACCAGTAGAATCCCACTCCTGGGTTAGGGTTAGGGTTGCCAGAAACCAGAAACTGGTTTAGTTATTAAGAGAGAAAGATTGGGTGCTCAGTGGAGCTAATATTTATGACTGTTTATCAAATGACTATTTCTTCTTACCATTATGGCCAATCAATAAACATATATTATAAGTGCAAATTACATTTGATGAGATATACTCACTTACATACCCAAGTTAATAAATCTGGTAGATAAATCTCAGCACAAGTATTCAGATGACCTAATCAAGAGTAAAAAGTAAAGTAAAGAATGCAGTTCCTTTCAGTAAGTGACAGGAGCAAGTCCTTGTTGGAAATATTAGAATATTAGTCTTTCCTTGACCTCTAATAAGGCACAATGGACTACAGGTGGTAGATAGTTGGATAGCCTGCAGAAGTGTAGGCTAGCTGTGATAGATATATTGCAATGAATAAAGCATTGCAAATTATGTGTGTCAGTGTAAGTGGGAAGCGTTGAACTGTGGCGAGAACTCAATTCCATAGAAATCCACGAATGGCCCTGTGGCAGGCAAGTATGAACTGCTTAAAAGTCCAACTCCAACTTTTGAACTGCAGTGAATGGTGCAGTCAGAGAGGCAAGATAAATTGTATAGCCTAGGATCATGACTAGGCAATCTGAGAGTGCAGAAACTCTACCAGGTAAGACATTGTGAAGAAGGAAGCGATGGCAAGCTATTTCTTCAGTATGCTGAGAACATTCATGGTAAAAAAGCCATCAAGAAAGAATCTCATATTGCCAAAAGAAGAGACTTTCCAAGGCTGGTGGCAACTCTTCACTACTGAGGCTTTTGCAAATCGGTGTAGGAAACATGACATAATTGGATCATTCTAAGCCTTTAAGAAATCTATTTGCTAACACAGCCAGAACTAAAAGACAAGGGTAAAGCTTATTGAAAACTTAGAATGGGAACATGGAATGTCAGCAGAAGGAACCAGAGAAAATTGGATTCTGTTAATGTGAAAATGACATGGATTTGGACTGAAATTCCTAAATAGGTGAACTAAAGTGGACAGAATTGGGATAATTCCAGTCAGACAAATTCAAAATATTCAATTCTGGAAATGAAAGTCACTCAAAAGTGGAATGGCAGGTATTGTAATATGTATCACTGCATGCATAGTGAGATACAACCCTAACAGTGGCAGAATAATTATCCTCAAGAATGGACAAAATTTTCTCTATTTTACAGGTACATACACCAATGATGGATACCAAGGAAGAACAGTTAAAGAATTCTATGAAATATCAAAACAAAATCATGTATCAATTTTTTTTTAAAAAAAGAATATTCCAATTATTATTATTATTGGTGACATTAATGTGAAAAGTGAAATCAAATTTGGATGGGAAACAATGGGAAAATTAGGAACCCACAACAGCTAACAGAATTCTATGCAGAAAATAATCTGTTTATGGCTAACATATTATGTTGTCAACACAAAAGACAGTTTTTATCTGGAACTCTCCAAATGGACAATGCTATAATTGAATAGATTACATCTTATGTTGCAACAGATGGCAGAATTATCTGCTGACTTGCAAAATACTACTTGGTGCTGATTGTAGATCAGATTCCCAGCACACCAACCAGGAAAAAAAATGAATTCATTTGAGATATAACCTTGAACACATTCCTGAAGAATATAGGATTAAGGTTAGAAAGAGTCAGGGCTGAATCTTGAAGAAGAGCACCTGAGATCTGTGAGAAGAAGTTAAAATAATTGTAAAAGAGGAAGTAGGAAGGCACTTAACTAAATCCAGAAAGAAACAAAAGACACACTGACTATCAGACAAAGTCATTTCCTTGTTCAGGAAAGAAGATTAGTGAAAACCAAAGAAGATCTTAAGGAAACTAGAGAGTTTAATGCAAATTTCCAATGGCAGATGAGAAGACATGAAATGGTACAACCATATCAAACCTTAGACAAAGAAAAATGTGGCAAAATAGAAAAAAACAACAGGAATCTATTGAGGAAAATTAGAGAAAGCCATTATTATTCCACTATCTTAGTGAACATGCATGGAAAGGATCTAATGATGATGGAACAGAATTTGAAAAACAAAGATGGAAGTAATACATCCAAACCCTTAAAGAGGATTGATTCAGATAAGATTGTATTAAAGAATGAAGAAGAGTGAATTTAAGAAAGAAGCCAAATAGGCTAACTAGCAGATAGGAAAAGCTAAAGGGGGAAATGAAATCTCACCCTTTAGCTTAGCCTGATCTGACATAGATCACTTAAAGGATGTGACAGACCTGCAGTATATCAAAAAAGATGCAGGGACCATGAAACAAAATGACTGTGCTTGGACATATCACATTGGCCAAAGTAGCTAAGAAACAGGCAACGTGGGCAGGCCAAGCGGTAATTAGATGGAGTACCAAAAGCTACAAGAGCATACCTTCAAAAATTGCAGTGCGGCAAGAGACAAGGCAGCTTGCAAGAGTGCACAGAATGAGGTAGGAACAACCCCAAAGCAAGATCTATGATTCAGAAAATGAAGATAGGTCAGCTGTTCATTTAACACAGTGAGTTCAAAAGCAGATATAACACTTGAATTTCCAAAACCTTCCCAGCCATTGTAAAGGCCTTGCAAAATTCAGACTAATGGATAGGAAATAAAATTTTAGTGATGAGAAATTCTTCCATAAATGTAGACTTCTAAGCCTAAGCAACCAACTAAGGCAACATCTTCAGAGTTTGTACTCACTTAGATTTAGAGTGAGCGCCCCGTTTCCTTTCTAGAATTAGTGATGAATCTTACCATATTGAGTTCATGAACAGTCTGGGATTCCCCTGCTCAATCTCCCCATTCTCGGGAGCTTACTGCATTCACAGAAGGGCCAGATTCTCTATGATGAGGGATCCCTCTGAGAAGAGTAATTAAGCTGGGCCAAAGTGGCTACTAATTCTTCCTCCCATATTCCAGCTCATTCAATGGGATCCTTTCACCCTTAAAATACGTTCTCATGTATGCAGGGGCTTGTGGTGGAAAGGAGAACCCGGGGGGAGAGAGAGGGAGAGATCTTTGTAAATTGAATCCTTATATCATCTTCTTTTAACGAGCCCATAATCCCTTGCAGGGTGGAATTTGGGCAACTGAATGGAGCCAGGGGAGTGTTTTAATGGCCGGATGCCCTTCCTGTCAACAATGCAGAGTTTTGTTCAGCATATATACTCCCAGTGTGCCCAGAGAGATAAATATCTGCCTTTACCTAGGATCAACCTCACAGCCTCCTGATTGTGAGGCAAGAGCTCCACCTCTAGGCCACTGCACCACTCCAAATTGAATCCTTATATTCAGGGATGGGTTCCTGAACCGGTTAGTACTGGTTCGCTAAGCGCATGCATTGCCTGCGCATGTGCATTTGACTAAAAATTGCTCTGTGCATGCATAGAACCATGCCGGCAATGGCAGAAGACCCCAGAGAACCGGTTCAGAGGCGTGTCTGGCCTGGATCACTGCTGGTTCTGTGACCCAGGCCTGAATTCTACTATCAGTTCAGCCAAACCAGGCTGAACCAGCAGCAACCCACCTCTGCTTGTATGTCCAAATAAAATCTAACAAAAATATTGTCTGCACTTCTGCCAAAGCTAGATGGCTTATTGTGTATACCACCTCATCTTGTGGCTTCTTGGCTTCCCTCCCTTTATTCCCCAGCTTGGCTTCTAGACAATCTTCCTAACCATACTTGCTTCTCTGTAGCCAAAGTATCTCAGCCTGCTTATTTTTGTAGGGTTTATAGGCTATGTGTTTACTTTGATCAACAACACTCGTAAAAAGGTTTTTACATGTGGATGCCATTTACATGCTCCACTTTGGCTGTGAACTGTTAACAATTAAAGAGAAGAGTTGTATCTTCAACATTTGTTAAAATCACTGTATGAGCATACAGTAATATTGAAATTTCTTTCTTCTTGGATTTGGTTTATTATAGCAACTGCTGTAGACCCAGATCATAACTCCCAGGGCAAGGTAGTTCCAATTAGCCTTCCCAGAGTTATATATATTCTATTCCCTTCCAAGCCCTGTGCAGATCAAGTATGGTGTTGAGATCTGGCATTGGGCATAACTTGGTGGGCCCTTTAAGTATCTATGGCTCCAGGACAGCTGTCAAATATTGACAGGTGTTGGCACCAGTCAAGGTGTCAGATATAGAGAGTTCAAATGATTCTTCTAAAATCAGGAGTGTCTCATTGAGAAACAGTAAATTATTTACATCCTCGAGGGTTTTTTCTCTGTATATAAAATATCAGTGGTTTTAAGGGGAAAAGAAAACAAATCCTTTCACATATATGTGAACGCACTCAGATGAGGGACACTAAGTTGAAGCAAGAGAGATTAAGAGTCTGGAGCATCGCCTGATGAATGCTTGAATTCCTGCATAGAAGTCAGCTCCTCGTAGACATTTGTTGAATCGAATACATACATCATTAACTACATGAATTTTGCACAAGTCAACCCTTACAATTCAGTCTAAATCTTTGTTGTGGGTACTAATGTGAAGTGTATAAATATAGCAGCAACACACGTTGCTGTCTAAATATAGAATCCATGTAAATATAATCTACACTGACTCTTGGGTTGGAATTGATGAACTGTCTCCTTTTAATCAGATTTACCAGATAGCCTTCAATCAGAGGGCACTGAGAAAGGGAGAGAAATTTCTGCTTGTGCAGTTTTAGCATGCCAAGCATAATTTTATCCATCTTGATCAGATCCTTCTCTGGCACTTTTTTTTCCTAAGCTCAGAAGTCCCAAACTTTCTAAATCTTTTTTAAACGAAAAAGCTTGAAGCCTCTGATAATTTTTTGTAGCTGTTTTCTATACTGATTTGCATTAACTGCAGCCCTTGGATGAAAAAAGATCACCTACTCCCATCCTAAATTATTTATTTCTCACCAATGTCATTAGGAGAATTTGTTTTGAAGAATGAGAGTTACGATACTAATTAATGTCACTGTAGCCATATGCCTGATGTCATTCCAATATTGGACCCAGAAAATGCCTTATCTCCCCATCTCTCAAAACTTGAGCAGGCAATTTCTTCCTATGCTGTTATTCTCTAAGGAATAAGAAGTAATTTTAATTATTTAATAGAGTCTATTTAATTTTCCTTAACTAATTAATCTAACACCTTCATTTCGCCTAGCAATCTTATGGCATTTATTCAACAAAGTTGGGAAATGCTTAGAGTAGATCATCCATTATAAATAATTTAGGATTATTTATGGATAATATTTCTGAGTAAGCTTCTGGAAAACACTTCTGTTTATTTTCATTTACTTCTAATTTTAAAGCAATGCCAATTTACTGGCATCCATTCTTACAATGCATGTTTGACAGAAATGTAATCAATTCCAGGCTTTGTTTCCACATACTTGACAGACATGATATAACAAATGAGTGTAAAAAATGCTTTTCATTTTATATTGTATCCAGATTCTCTATGCCTACATATTCTTTCTTTCTATCTATCTATCTATCTATCTATCTATCTATCTATCTATCTATCTATCTATCTATCTATCAATCTTTGCTGTATTCTATCTATCTGCTAACTATCACATATAGACTATTGTATATATTATTCATGAAGCTATCATTCAAAGTCGTAATCCCAAAGAGTTTTTATTTTCTTCAGTCTTTTGTTGTTAAACTGCATCTAAAATTGGGGGGGGGGGGTCTTGGAGCATATCAAAATCTATAATTTAGCTGGGAGAAATATAAAGAAATATTAAAATTCTCACTGAATAAGCACATACCCTTCTAAAATACATGTTGCCCTTACATTTCTGTATATATGTATATATGTGTATATACATATTATATGTATATGGAAGGATCTGAAGGCTCAGCAATTAAAAATGCTGAGTTTATCAGTCGGAAAGCTGACAGTCAGGGTTTGAGATCTGAGCACCCTGCGATGGGGTGAGTTCCTGCTACTTGGTCCAATTCCCGCCCCCTAACAGTTTGAAAGCATGCAAATGTGAGTAGATCAATAGATACTACTTCAGTGGAATGGCAACAGCATTATGTATGCCTTGATATGTGCCATGGCCACATGACCATGGAAATTGTTTTCAGACAATGCTAGCTCCCTCGGCTAAAAAACGGAGATGAGCACTGCCCCATAAAGTTGAACATGACTGGAGAGGGGAAACATTTATCTTTACATATATGTGTATGGCTCAGATATACTATGTCCATCTCAATGAGTTTTACAAATTATTTTGTGTGATTCAAAAATAAATAATTTTTCTCTTTCTCCAAATTAAATGAAGTGAGCTATTTCTTTTTTAAAACAAGCAAATGAGCAATCAAATAGAAAATTCTTTGTTAAAATAAATCTTAACAAGAATTTCTAAACTGGTATTTTGGCTGGCGAATACTGAAAGTTGAAGTCCATACATCTCGAAGTTAAGAAACGCTGCTTTAGACAAAATTATTGGGAGAGATAGATATTGGGTACCTACAATTTTAGTTATGAAAAGTGGTGTTATAGGGTACTCAAAAGGTGGAACACTAAGTTTTATTTAGGTGTTCAGAAGGCGGGATCTGATGATACTTATAAAAGTGATTAAAGTCCCTATTGAAATAAAGAGAGGAAGAATGTCCCCACCCCTATATGAAGTCTCTCTCTCTCTAAAGCTATTCTGGAGTCAGATTGCAGACCAAAATACAGAACACTGGGAAAGAAACTCCTTATTTATCACCCATGAGTAGACCAATAAATGAGGGTTTGGGCTTATACCTATATCTGGCAATATTTCTTCTTCAAATCTTTACGGTTGTGCTGCTGCTTTGAATGATTTAGTGACATGAATGATGATGGGGTGGTATTATTAGCACGAAAACTACCAATATGCTTTCTATGATGACTTACCAGCAACATAATGCTTCTGAAAGGAGAAAGAAACCACAGCTCAGGATGATGTATTTGAGCTAAATAATGATTCTGTATTATTTGTAGGCAGTTTATCAATCTTTGTACCTCCCAGGAAGACAACAGTTCAGTCTGCCAGGAACATAACTGTATGCTGAGCTCTTTCAAAGTCAGGAAGATAACTAGAAAGATCTGCCTTACAGGCAGGTTATTGAGAACAGAGATGTTGAAGACCTATTTAAGTGTGAACAGAAAGTACACTGCAAACCTTCATATTTCCCCTGTCTTACCACTTTTGGGTCTGGCTTTATAGCAGGTTAGCATGTTGACATGCCTAAGCAGTGGAGAGCTATAGTATACAAAATGACTTTCAAGCAATTTTCTGGAATTTTATTTTACTTTTTAGATATGATTTCATTAAGAATTTTAATTACAATAGTAACACTAATGCAACCTTTAAAAAACTGCAGAGAAAGACAAGAGAATAAAAAGAATAAGTGCAACAAAAGAGAAAAAGAAAAAAGAATAAGTCAAGGGAGAATAGTCCCCTCTAATGTCCAGTTTCTTAAATCATTACTTATCTTTGTTAAGAAAAGGCAAATTACCACGTGAACCAAAATAAATCTATTTACCATGAGGTGTTTTTTTATAGTTATATCCAAAATCTTATAGTAAAAGTCAACATTCCAAGTTTATCTGTGCCCTTAATCCATTTGTAACTTTTTTAGATCAAAATCTTATTTATCTTCTTGCTGTTTATTTCAAATTCTTTAAATTCTTAAGCTTGTAATCAGTTTTCATTTTGTTCAGTTGAAGATAAACTTACCTGATGAAGACTTTTCAAACCTGTCATTTCAAAGCTAATAGCTCTAGAATAATTAACAGGCTATTTCAGGAAAAAGATGAGAAAGTGAGGCTTGTGAATTTTGTGCCCTTTTAAAGGTATCTGGAGTGATTGCAAGCAAAGCGGATGATTCCATCATCCCAGTACTCCAACTCATAGAAAAATCATTTCCTGAGGTCTTCTCATGAGGAATCCAGAGCACGTATGGGGGATCTCCTGTCCTCACCTTATCTCGAGACATTCCAAATAACAAGTTTACTCACCATTCCCTTAGTCTTTGCTGCAGTTTCGGCTCTACTTTTGCAGAGCTGTTTTCAATACACCATATCTCCCCAGGAAGTTTCACAAGAAAGATGTTTCCAATAATGACTTGTAATGAACCTTCCCTAGTTTCTTGAACTGTACAAGCAAGTGGGGAGAGATGTACTTTCAGACTTGCAAGATTCTGTTACTGTAAGTTGTAAAGGCTGAAATACAGCTGTAACTAGACTGAAATCCATGTTTAGCATTTGAAGCATTCTGGATGATTTTAAGCCAGTTGCCTTTCAATCCAACCTACTCTACAGGAACATTTTTCTTAAGATAGAATACAACATGAAAGTGATAAATCAGGGATGTCACACTCAAGGCCCGTGGACCACATCCGCCTATGGGGTGCTATTTCTAGGACAGGGCTTCCTGGAAATAGCAAACGACCAGCCTGCAGTGCCTCTGCCAGTGCACAGCCCTCCTAGGCTTTGTCTTTGCTGGCAGAGGGCATCAAGAGGATCCCTCCAGCCTTTGACATTGACCACGTACATTCTCTCCAAGATGGCTGCCTCTATATCTTGAGGCACATCAGTTGTTCTAACCTTTCAGGCAAGAAAGGATCTTCATGTTTGTTGATCAGGATAAGAGTTACACAGAAGTTTAAATGTAGAATTATACAGGAAAGCCTAGGCTGAAATCCATGTTTAGCATTTGAAGCATTCTGGATGACTTTAAGCACAGGTGCCCCCAACATGAGTGATGTTGAGTTGGTCATGCCCACTCAGGACACGTCCACCCAGCCCCCCAGAGATCAAACACAACCCTGATGCTACCCTCAATGAAATTGGGTTTGACACCCTGTGCTAGATAGATCATCTGGAGGTCCTGGAGGAAAAATGAAATTTAAATCTAATGAATAATTGTTTTTTCCCAAAGACTTATTTAGTGAACAACTTTATATATCAGAAAGGGAACTTCACCCCCTGAAGTTAGGCTCCTGCTAGATGCCCTCCAAATACCACCAACAGATGTTATTCTATGTTTCAGAAGTAAAAACAACTCGGATAGCAATGGCAGAGGCAGATATACATCAAATTAGAACCATTATGTGAAAGACAAAATTCCTAAATACTTTAGCTTATTTAGATTCTAAATAAAGTTAATAAAAAGCCAAATAAGTGATGAGCAAAATAGGCTAGAAACATACAGGTAGTCCTCAACTTACAACAATTCATTTAGTAACTGCTCAAAGTTACAAGGGTGCTGAAAAAAATGACTTATGACCATTTTTCATACTTGCAACTGTTGCAGCTTCCCCATGTTCATATGATCAAAATTCAGGTGCTCATATTTATGACGGTTGCAGTGTCCCAGGGTCATGTGCTCACCTTTTGTGACCTTCTGACAAGCAAAGTCAGTGGGTAAAGCAGGATGTAAAGTGAGATTTGGACATTAAGTGTGAAACCTACTGGGTCAGGTTGGACAGCCTCTTAGAGCCCCTTTATTTCTATATTAAAAGCCACATGGACAGAGTTGGAGCTTGCAAAAGAAACAAGAAGCCAGTGCCTAACCACAAGATGTCCCTATGTCAAAAGCCAATGTCAAAAAGTCCAAGATTCAATTAAAGTTCGTTAATGACATGTACTTCATAAACAAAAGGAGAAGACCCCATCTCCTTATAAGGCTTTCTCCTCAAGGTAACCACTAAGAAATGTGTTAAGTATTTCCGTGTTGCAATGCTTTTGAGGATGTATAAGTATGCATGCTTCGATAATGAAGGTTGTTCAGAACTTGCAATGCTAGCCATGGGCTAGCTTTCTGAACCTGGCTGCCAAATAAACTTTTCCTGTATCCTGAGAAGTCTAAAGCCTATCATTTTCTGCAACATGGGGAAACCAGATTTATTTAACAATGGTGTTACTAAGTTAACAACTGTGATGATTCACTTAACAACTGCAGCAAGAAAGTTGTAAAATGGGGCAAAACTCAATTAAGAAATGTCTCGCTTAGCAGCATAAATTTGGGGCTCCATTGTGGTCACAAGTTGAGGATTACCTGTTCTTCATATTCAACCATGAAGCAATCGGAAGGCGTTCTCACTCTGATCCACCAAATTCCTCCTCCCCACTTTCTAGTTGGATGGACGGGACGCTGGTGGATTGAGAGGGCCTAGTGCACCAAACATTTCCATAATGGTGGCAATCACAAAGAGCAGCTGATCTCTTCCTCTAAGAAGAAGGTTTAAGCATAGCGAGATTATATACTTAAGTTATAAATAGAGAAAGAAAGATTTTCTTTGCCCTGATTGACACTTTTGGGTTTTGCATTGCTCACTCTTCAGGATGACTTACGGTATTTCTGCAATGAATGACATCCAAATGCCATTTACTATCGCAGCCCACTGGTGCCTTTTCATTCTTACAGTTTACTGATGTGCATCGATGTATGGGCATGCATTAATGAGATCACAGCACAAAAGGGCATGGTGATATGATTGCATAATCGCATCAACACTTCAATCAATATGACCTCTAACCTGTCAGAGTAAATTGCCTGAAAGGTGAAGGAAAGAGGGAAATGGAGCTGAAAACCGCACCAGGCAGTGGGCAGAGCTATCAAAATGACAACATGAAGAATAGTTTGATGCTTGATATTTATTGCGGTCAAATGTTTCAGAGCTGATAAACCCAGGCAGACATTCCAAAGGGGGAGAAACATTTTAAACTCCATAGGAACAATTACATTCCATTCTGTAAAACAGCATGGGGCCATCTTGTGGTGCCATTCTTAATGGACCCTTTGAGGGCTGCCACGGCTGGAGCCATGCTAGGCGTGGGCATGGAGGTTTTTTTTAAACCTGGGATTTGGGAAGATTTTCTTGGTTTTTAATACAATGTTGAGTCTGGATGAGTAAATATTTGTTATTTTCCTCAATTCTGGTCAGAAGAGAGCCACTCGTGCAGTCCATCCCTCTGTAGATGAATCCAGATAAGGTTGAATCTTAATAGAGAAGGCAGATGTTCCTAATTCTAAACAGAGCCTTTTTGTGGAATTGAATTCTGTCATACACCTATACCCAGGGACACAGTGAAAGACCAGCCTCTGTTTTGCATAAACCTTTGCACTCATCACATGCAAGACAGACATCTTAAAAGGGAATGGGGCTTCAATCAACCATCTCACCCCACTGGGATTGGCCCAATATGCTCATGCTAGCAGAGGAGGCATGCTGGGGATACCGACAGCCCAATTATTCCAGCTGGAGGAATCCAAGAGGAAGATCTTCTTTGCTGTTATTCCTGCCCTCTGGAACATCTCCCTCCCCCAATGCGAGGTTGGCCCCAACCCTCCTACTTTTTCCTAAGGGCCTAAAGATGTAAGACTGCCAATGGACTTGGGGCCCCAATGAGGGATCAGCACAGTCGAGGTGGTTGATTGAGAAATAATAGATCCTGCCTGCCCCCCACTCCACGCCAACCTCCCATATATCCTGATATATGTCTGGTTTTAATTTTTTATGTTTTAATTGTATATGTAACTGTAAGCCGCCCAGAGTTACCCTAAGATTGGCAGCCAATAAATTTTATAAACGAAAGAACAAATGAACACATGAACAAACAAATGAATGAATGAAATCATGCAGTTGGGTCCAACATCTGTACCTTTTGTGTCTCCTTCCTCTGGATGCCCTTGCCTATTCTGTCTACCATGAACCCAGGCTAATTGAAGAAGATCCTTGCATAAGCTTCTCTGAGCTTGCAGAGAATAGGCAGGATATAAACCAATATAAGTGGGCATAGTAAAAGCAAGTCACCAGTTTTTATACTTGTTAAAAGTATATTGTTATTAGCAAACGTGCAGTATTTTTATTCAAACTACTTATTTTTTCTTACAAATTACTCTTCTAGCATTACTTACTGTTTTTATTTGTCAGTATAATATTATCCACCTTACTAGATACACCAGACTAGGCAATCAACTCCAAAGAAATATTGAAACATGAGCTGAATATGGAAAAGCAAAGACTTCAGCAGAGCAACCAAAGTTTAGTTCACTCTATTGTATTCCTCGTCGCTACCTATGGTTCTGAGAGTTGGATCTTAAAAAAACAAGACAGTAAGAAAACCGATTCATTTGAGCTGCGGTGCTGGAGAAAACGTTTGCGTGTTCTTTGGACAGCAAAAGGTGACCAACAAGCAAGTACTGGACACATAGCACCAGATATGTCACTGAAAGGCAAAATTACAAAACTGCATCTCACATATTTTTTGGTCATGCCATTTGGGGAAATTGACTGGAGAAAGCAATTGTGTTGGGAAGAGTTAGTAGAAAATGGAAACCACGCCACCAAAGAACATGGTGGTTGGACACCATTAAAGTTGTCACCAACCAGAGCATAGACCAACTTAACATTGTTGAGTGCAAGATTGGAAGATGCGGAGAGACCTGGCCCATAGAATCGCCAAGAATCAGACATGACTGAATGGACATCATCATCATCATCATCATCATCATCACAAAACCTTGCAAGACTGATTGTGCCTGTAACTCCTCCTCCTTCTTATAATCCCATGAATTAGAGAGGTATATGACTGAGTCTCTTCCAAATATTATCTGTTGTAGACTTGACATGTTTCACTCCTCCTCCCTTTGGTAATAGAGCTTACATATTTCTATCAGGGTCCTATTCCTTATTCTCTACAAATATATACAATTTTTTTCCAAGCAGCAATTAATCATATGTAATCAAATGGCCCTCAAGCATATTGGCATATTGCTTTCCAATCTGACAACCTAATGCTGCAGACAATATCTCAAATGGGTCATATTCTACTATAGCACAGTATAACCAATTTCCTCTAGTCTAATCCATTTTGAAACAAAACCAGACAGAGCAAAAGCTGGTAAAGGAAAAGAGACACACAGAGAGACACAATAGTAATCTTAGAATGAATGATATTACAACCCCATGTATTTTGAAGGAAGAAGAGAGAGCATCGTCACATGAAGGGATGAAAAAGCTCCTGACATGTCTCTAATTAGAGGGGATGAAAATTCAGCTTATTTTTAAAAAGGTTTCAAGGACGTTCGTCTCCAAGCAGTTTCAATCCAGCAGAACAGCTGCCTAGTTCACTGAAAAGTTAAATTAAAATGATAGCTCCAGGTCATCGTTCCAGTCATTTACTTGGATTAAAAACCTTTTCACCATAAAGCCAATTCAGAAAGAGGTGAAGTATCTCAAAGAGATCTGCCCTTTTCAGTGTCTCCAAGGAAGCCACTCAAGAACACCGAAAGGCTGAGGAAGGGACCTATTCACACATTCTTAGGCTCAATTGTTGAGAAAATTAATAATTATACCCAATGGATTATGCTTCTTTTGTGCTTTTGACTCCTACCGCATTCACATCATAGGATTTAAAGAACCTGAAAAAAAGGATTGAAGATGGTCCCTTAGAAAAGCTCTCCCCGTTCTGCTAGTTGATGACATTAAATACTTGAAAAATGTTCCTTCCCAGTAGATGAGATTTAGGTGCAAAAAATACAGAAGTTGCTATTGTTACTTTTGCTTGCCCTGTGATATTATTTGAGTCTGTGTAACATAAAAAGCCAGTGAATTCAACTTTCCCCAGTTCTAGGCTTTCTTTGGTTTTTTATTTCAAAGTGGGGAGAGGAGCAGAGCTCTCTAAATTCCACCACCACCCCATCAGCTCATTAGTCAAAAATTAAACAGCTAGAGATCTCCTTCCAAGGCATCAGGCCTACTCTTGGGCCCAGCACCAGCATATCATATGCAGTCTAGGCAGCAGTGGGATTCAAAAATGTTAGCAACCGGTTCTCTGCATCTCCTGCATCTAGTTCACTGAAACAGTTGTTGGAAGGACTGGCTAGCTCCGCCCACCTCTCCCTGCCCCTCCCAGGAGTCTCCATGTGGCCCATTAACCATTTTGCCCTCCCCAGGCTCTAGAGGCTTTTCTCAAGCCTCCTGAAAGGCAAAAACATCCTCCCCCGGGCTCCAGAGGCCCTCTGGAAGCCAGAAACGGCCCCATTTCTGGATTTACGGAAGGCCCATTTTTCGTCTTCCGAAGGCTCTCTAGAAGCCAAAAACAGTCCCGTTTCCAGACTTCTGAAATGTCCAATAGGCCTGTTTTTTACCCTCTGGAGGCTCTGGAGACTTTCCTGAGCCTCCAGGAGGGTGAAAATGGCCTCCCTTGGGCTCCGGAGCCCCACCATAAATGGGCCCATTTCTGGACTTCTAGAACTTCCTGAAGGCCCATTTTTTGTTTCCCAGACCCTCCGTGTGGGCCCTGTATTTACCTAGCATGGTTAATGGGCCACATGGAGACTCCTGGGAGGGGCAGGGAGAGATGGGCAGAGCTAGCCAGTCCTTCCAACAACTGTTTCAGTGAACTAGATGCAAAATTAGCATCCGGTTCATTCGAACCGGTCCTAACAGGCTGAATCCCACCCCTGAGTCTAGGAATAGCAAATATGTTAGCTTCTCGGAGGTAGAAAAACTTGACAAAGCTTTGTCCATGCTGAAAACTACTGGGTAGCTATGAGAGGGTAGCAAAGAGTGAGAGTTAATCATTTGGAGATTCCCTCATCTGTACACACAGAGGCTCTCTACTGTAGCCATCCCTAATTTTCTGGCTCTGCAAACTGTCTCTTGGTGGCAGGTGTACTGGGAAGACAGGATGATTTTGCACATGCATACACTGCTTGCACAAATGCAGCTTCACACAGGTACACTCACCAGCCACTTGTGAAGCCTGGTCCCCAACAGACGGAGGCCCAGCATCAGGCTGTAGACACTCCTGATTTACTGCACATGTCCATAGTCTTGTCTACCAACTGTTCCAACCTTACAGGCCATGTCACCCTTTGCAAATGTTTAGGTTTTCCCCCCAAAATATATAGTGTTCAGGAACAGGCTACATCTAGGGTTGGACTGGAGGTGAAAGTAGAAGGGTTTGGGGTCTTCTATGCCTGCCCTGACTATATTTACGCTACTAGTTTCACCATTATTAAATTACAAGGAAGAAATTGCTTTGCTAATCTGGTCTGATCCTCTTGGGACACATTCATTTACAAGCTGTAAAAAAAGCAATGACTGCTAAAAAGATTATATGGAATGCCAGCCAGAGGCTCCAAATTTCAGCAGAATCAAAATCATATTGATTCTGAGTTTAAAAAAAAAACACAAAACAAACAGAACAACAAAAGAAGCTTTTTCCCCTTTGCATATATTCAAGCAATCATTTTGTTATTCTGAGAAATTATAGTGATTCTGCCATTAGCAGTACATGATGCATAAACAAGATGTGAGGAAGACGCCTTCTGTTTCTTAGCTTGGCTTGATTTGCAGTCACCGTAATCACAAAGTTTTGCACTTGTTTAACACAAGTGATTTTGGCTTAAGGAAATTGGTGATCTGCATTGTATATTAAGGCATTCTGTGGCAATTAGCACATAAGCAAGCTTGCCATTTAGGGAATTAAGAGTCAATGATGGGCTTTTCAATTAATTCAATAATCTTATTGGGCTTGTAAAACTCTTGACTGTTAATGGTGACATATATTAGTATTGGAGGGGCCGGGGGGGGGGGGGTGTACAATGTCAATTCTAGTCCTAAACTTTCCTTAAGGAATTAATTCTATCCAGTGTTCGCCTAAATGTTATTTCAATCAATAATTAAGCAATTAACAACAGCAATATTCTGGACGTTTTACAAGCATCTTTTAAGCTGAATGGCCATTTTGCACTGAAGTTTCAAGGAATCTTAGAGCTAAAAACAAGAACATTTAATCTTTTTTATGTGGGGATCCTTAATCACTGGCTTAACTTGTCATTGTATCAGCCTCATGGCTTTACTTTTAATTTTCTTAATGCAGAGCTGTCAAATATAAAGAAAGTGTAAAGATGCATGGATTGTGTTATTAAATACTTTAGGCTGATGGTGGTGCTGAATTTATTTACGTCCAGGTGGAGATGTCTCTGTTTAGTTAAAACAGTCCTTTTCTGGCTTCCTGCCTAGTCTATTCCTCCAATTATGTCAAAACAAGTTGTCAGTGAAAAAGAAGAGAGAGTTTCTCTGTGAGGTATAGGCAGTTAGTTGTGCCATACTGTACATCTGAATGTCTTTTGATTGTTTCATTGACAGGTTTTCTTGATGGGCAGGGAAGTTTTCTGTTACTTGTAAGGGGAAAATAATGCTTCCCAGATGCCTGAGTATAACTATAAAATCATCTCCTAAGAACTGGAGATATCTAGAGGTCAGTTGAAATTTCTTAAAAGAATATAAGGATTGTTCTGATAAAATGATTAGATTACAACAAATAAAGGGAATCTGTTTGAAGAAAAGAAACCAAGAACCAAGGACTCTGCTGAAGAAAAGAGAGCTGGAGGAAGAAGCTCACTTTTGGTCTGATAACATTTTCAGAAATTCAGAATTTTTCTATTTATTTTGCTGGATAGGCCTGAATTTGAGCATTGGACTAGCCTCAAATTTCACCACATACATTCGAAATCAATGTCTATGGCCTGAATTTGAGCATTGGACTAGCCTCAAATTTCACCACATACATTCGAAAGCATTGGACTAGCCTCAAATTTCACCACATACATTCGAAATCAATGTCTATGGAGATTCTCATTCATCCAGGTCATGGTTGTCCCAAAGGTGCTTTTTCAAGAGGCAACTGGACTTTCTGAAAATCCAGTTGCCTCTTGAAAAAGCACCTTTGGAATTCCAAATAATGCAACATATAGATTCTGCCACTTGCCAGAATTTGTAATTATTTTTTTCATTTCATAATATACAGTTGCATTAAGAATCAAACCTCCCTTTTATGAGGTTTTTCCCCGGTAGAGAATCATAAATAGCACCTGCTATTATGGTAGTATTCAGATAAATAGGTTAAAGTTCAACCCATTAATTCTGTTTGGATTCTTCAAATCTTTATAAGGGTGCAATGTCTTTGGGTGTTTTGGAACTGGGTGCTGACACCATAGAAGTATTCAAGACCTTACAAATCATACTACTGTGCCATATGGCAATACTGTGATAGCCATGATACTATTGTTAAGGGGCAATACTGTGATAGCCATGATACTATTGTTAAGGGGTACTCATATTGCAGCACTGCTTTCAAACTAGTGTTGCACACACATACACATATACACAAACAAAACAGAATTATGATAAACAAGTCAAGAAACCTTCATGTGACATATTTTTAACCTGTTGGTGGCTTTTACCACCAGCTTAAAGGATAAAGATACATGAAAAGTTCATAAATTTCAAATTGATTCCAAATTAAGCCAAGGTGGGCCAAGTCATCAGTGGGCCAACTGTTTGATGCTTTTCAAGAAGGAGGGAATCAAGCCAAATCCATCTTTCTATGTTATAAGGAACAGTGTGGCTCATTGGGCCAATTCATAATATATTATGTTCGTTATTCCAGCAGTGAATACAAATGCTGCAGTAGTCTTGTACCATGGCCATGCTTTTACAGGTGAGAACTACATGCAGGGGCCATTGGATTCTTGATTTCCATTTTTTAGTCTTTGACTGATCTCTGCCCTGCATAAATGAGTCTGTGAGAGTTACAGAGGCAATAGAGTGCGGCAACAAGCCACAAATAGGATCTAGCAGAGTTGGTGAGAGGACAGGAAGACTCACAGCCAAGAATGTGGAGGCAGCTGGCTGTGTTGGAGTGCTTGCATTGGTGCTAAAAGGAAGCCATCTCCAGTATTCCAACAGTGCATTAAACAGAAAATAGTGATGTTGAGTTTTTGGATTAAAACTGACCATATATCCTTCTGCTTATAAACCCTTAGAAATAGTTGTTTAGTCCATTTGGTAAGTTTGATTGAGATCTTAGAAATCTTAGTTGGGCAACCTATGTTTTTTTTTTAAATGGTTTATAGAGTGACACAGTTGAAATGTCTTGTTATATTTCTGAGATATGCCAGAACACACCTCTAGTCTAACTAGGATTGTGAGAATTGTTTGTAAATGCTTGACCTTACATTATCCCAGAGCACCTGTTGATATGTTAGTGATGAGAAAAGAATTGGCAAATGCAGTGATTTTGAAATTGCGTTAAGAACTGGTTCAGACAAGCCAACCAATAGCTACCATTGAGCTTGATAAAGTTATGAAAATGCTGGGAAGAGAAGGGGAGGGGAGGGATGGAGGAAGGGAGTAAGTAAGTAAGTTTGATTTTAATAATCTGTGTCTAATGCTGGGCTCAGTTTTCAGTAACCAAGATATTCAAGTAATTCCTGAATTATGAGCCTGCTGGGAGAAAGGGGGAAATGTCTGACTTCCTGGAGGATTTGAGAGAGGCATGAAACCATTCCAGAGATTGAGGGGAAAGGGGAGGGTGAGGGCTTCGTTTCCCTTCTGCCCATGCTCCTGGGGGCTGCCCAGGCCTCTGCACATGCTGACATGACAAGGGGAGACAGGTGCAGGGCTTGCAATAGTTCCTCTGAGAGACAGCTCCACCTCCCTTGCCTTATTTACAGAGCCACCATCTGCTCGATCTAAAAGGAGCAACCATTCAAAAAATGACCCTGCTGCTGGAGGGGAGTTGGTAGAGCAGCGGCTGCTGATGCTAACAGGAGCAAGGTGGCAGCTGCTGGGCATAAAAGTGATGGAGCTGAAGGGCTGCCGGCTTGACCATGAAGTCAAGCGGGGGTGCTGCATCCGATCTGGAGGAGCTGGAGAGTGGCAGCAGCGAGAGCAGCTCAGGCCGCTCCCTGCCCGGCACTGGGGCCCAAAGCAAACGCAAACGCAAGAGTCCTCGGCTGAGTGGTCACAACAAGCAGAGGCAGGCAGCCAACGCTCGGGAAAGGGACCGAACCCACAGCGTCAACACCGCTTTCAGCGCCCTCCGCACACTCATCCCAACCGAGCCTGCAGACCGTAAGCTGTCCAAGATCGAAACCCTGCGCCTGGCCTCGAGCTACATCTCGCACCTGGCAAATATGCTGCTCCTACAGCAGCAGCAGCAGCAGCAGCAATCCGGTGGGAACTTGACTGAGGAGGCCTTGCTTGTGAGGCAGCCCTGCCTGCAGTATCAGCCTCTCCTGCAGGGAAGCCCTGCCTCAGGGAACCCAAGATCCATTTGCACCTTCTGCCTGAGCAACCAGAGGAGACTGGTAAGGTTGGCATTAGGCCCTCCCTGCCCCCCCCAAATTATGATCCATGCAGAAATAGCCACTGCGCTACCCCCTCAAGTCTAGAAGGTGGCAGTGTTTAGGCGTCCTTGCCCCACATTTTAAATCAACTTGCTTGATTCAGATTGTGTGCTTTTGCACAGGCAGAAAAGGGATACCTGTATGGCATGAAGCAGATGGGGAGGTAGAACTTAATCCGTTTTATGGTATTAGCAGCATGCCAAATATCATATCACAGACAAACCTTCTTTTAAGTGTCTTGGGGTGCCTTCTCATTCTTGAAAAGGGAGTGCTTCAGAGCTCTTTTTAAAGACAGGTAAGGGGTTTTTTTCCATGTGAACCTTGCATATAGAAATGAATGAACAAAAGCTGCATTTACTTTGTTTTGTAGCTAGAAAAGTAACCTTCATTATTTTTCCCTTTTTATAAGCAATCCTTAGATTGTTCAGATCTTTGAGTAGTATTCTTTTATTGTATTTCTCACAGAGACTGTTTTATTTTATCCACCCCTTAAGAGAACTATTTTTTTAAAAAAAACTTTTCCTTTGTAGGGTTTACATTCAATAAATCTAAAGCAGCAAACTTAGCCTTGAGAATGAACATGACTGAAGGTATAAGTAAAGATACAGGTACAATTAAGGTGCAAGTAGGTACAAGACATCTTCAATATATATCTAGATAGGTGATAGATGATAGAAGGATGGATGGATGGATGGATGGATGGATGGATGGATGGATAGAGATAGAGATAGAGATAGAGATAGAGATAGAGATAGAGATAGAGATAGAGATAGAGATAGAGATAGAGATAGAGATAGAGATAGAGATAGAGATAGAGATAGAGATAGAGATAGATAGAGATAGATAGAGATAGAGATAGAGATAGAGATAGAGATAGATAGAGATAGAGATAGAGATAGAGATAGAGATAGAGATAGAGATAGAGATAGAGATAGAGATAGAGATAGAGATAGAGATAGAGATAGAGATAGAGATAGATCATTTCAGTATGTATATATCTAATCTTTCTCTCTGTGTGTATATACACGTCCACAACACTGGTGTGATAGGTTCTGATAGAGCAAGTGAAATGTTCACTGGCCATTGGCAACAAAGATGAAAAACCCATAAATGTATTTGTTTATGTGTCCTGCTGTTTAATAATGGATGCTTTTCGTCCTATTTGCAGCACAGAGAACGGGACAAACACCTGTCACTTTAAAATTTTTATGGATGTTGATTCAGATGAGCTGCTTGTGTAAATGCTGGACTGGGTACAGAACAGCTCTAGGTAATGACTTGGCACACATGTCATAATATTCACGTTGAAATCATGCCATTATTTTGATCTCATTCTAAAAGGCAGGGGCAAAACATTAACCATGATTTGCGCTTTGTTTTCCCTTGCAGCAAACCGGTTCCAAGGGCTTTTTTGCAGATGAAATTGAACACGGTGAGGAAAGTTGCACCTGGCGTGGCAAGCTATTTTTGTGCAAGAAATGCTAACCCTAAGCAGCCAAGCTCTGATACCGATGCCTCCCAAACTGATGTCACATGATGGAACTTGAGCTTCCCAACATCCAGCATCTCCTTATCGTGGAGATTTCAAGTACATCAGAGCTTCTAACCACAACTGAACACACCAAGGAATGGCATGTTTCTCTCTTCTTTTTTCCAAAGGCTCCCTGGCTTCTGCCAGCAAACTCAAAGGTTTCCATTGAGATGGAAGGTCTGTACCCAAATGGTAGCAAGAATGCACATAGGGTCCCAGTTTATCCAATCTCAATGCAAAATGATGCTCCCTTAGGTCGCTCTTCTGATCCTAGGAAACAGTTTGTTGTTGTTAGTTGCAAAGTTGTGTCTGACCCATTGTGACCCCATGAACAATGTTCTTCCAGGCCTTCCTGTCCTCTACCACCCTCTGGAGTCCATTTAAGCTCTCGCCTACTGCTTTGGTGACTCCATCCAGCCACCTCATTCTCTGTTGTCCCCTTCTTCTTTTGCCCTCAATCTTTCCCAGCATTAGTCTCTTCTCCAGTGAGTTCTTCCTTCTCATTAGATGGCCAAAGTATTTGAGTTTCATCTTCAGGATCTGGCCTTCTAAAGAGCAGTCAGGGTTAGATCTCATTCTCTCTAGCTAAATATTTCAAACAGCTCTAGAAAGCATCAGGTTGGGAAAATCTGCCCTAGCCAGTCACTGTGTTAAAATGTGGGACTTCTGGTACTAAAACAACAACAATGCCTTTTCTTGTCGTGGATGATCACAAACGCAGAGTATTGATTTCACATGATGGAAATGGAGCAAGTCAGCATGATTTTCTTTAAGTTAACTGTGAGTCATGTACAGGTAGCCTTGATTTACAATGGTTTGTTTAGTGAACGTGCAAAGTCACAACGGCACTGAAAAAGTGACTTATGGCCCTTTTTAACACTTGCGAACATTTTCAGCATCTCCATGGTCACATGATCAAAATTCAGGTGCTTGGCAATTGGCTCCTAGCAGTGTCCCCAAGGTCTTGTGATCATCTTTTTTGACTTCTGACAGACAAAGTCAATGGGGAAGGTATATTCACTTAAAAACCATGTTGCTAATTTTAAAACTGTGGCGAGAAAGGTAGTAAAACAAGACAAAACTCACTTATCAACTGTTTTACATAGAAACAGAAAATTTGGGTTCAATTCTGGTCCTAAGTCAAGGACTTCCTTTGCATTCAGATTGTTATCTAAGACAGGGGTCTCCAACCTTGGCAACTTTAAGATTTGTGGACTTCAACTCCCAGAATTCTTCAGCCAGCAAAGGTTGGAGACCCCTGATCTAAGGTACAAAGAACTGCGTTTGTAAAGCAGTGGAGAAAAGGAAGTAAACTGCTTTTGGACAGCAAAATGATTTACTTTTTAGGGTTAGATGATACACTGGCCATGGTGATCAGAAGAAACCTTCTCCCTTCTCTCTTCTCAATCCTTGTCCTTTGGGAAATATTACATAATAAGGTTTCCTCTTCCTCCCATTAATGGTAGGAGAAACTGGATATGTAATGACTCCATGGCTAGTTCTGAGCAACTACCTGACCCATATACAAAATTTGGCATGAAGACCTGAAGATCAGTAGCAGACATAACATCCAGTATTGACACAGATATATTTGAAAAGCAAGAGCTGTCTCATGAAACTGAGACATAATATTGAGGTCTTCCTTATAGCGATACGATAGTAGCCAAACTAGCAACAAAGCTGATATTGTATTATCCAATTGGGTCAGTCACCAGGACAAGAGATGTAGTCTTCTGTGCTTTCAGACTCAGGGCGGAGCCCATCCTCAGGAAACCTGTCTCTAGCAGAGACTCTCTGCTAGAAAAAGGTTACCTGAGGATGGGTTCCAGCACAAGTCTCAAACTCAGAAGACTAAACCTCTGGTCCCAGAGACCGACCCAGACTGGACCCCGCAACAGTATCCTGGGACAGAGATATTCGCCTTCATTCGAGAAAGCTGATATTATCCAAGTGCAAGATGCTCTATCCTTTCTTTCTTTCTTTCTTTCCTCTCCTCCTTTATGGGAATAAGGTTTCTCGACCATCTCTTTGATGGTATCTCAGCCAGGCTGAGGCTTCAATTATAGGTGCAGTGCTTTTTTCACTATCAGCAGCAGAATGAGAAGATATGGGTTTCCTCTACCCAAGGATAGATTCTTTCTGCAAATTAGATTATTTGTTTATTGGCTTGTGCATTGAACCTTTCTAGGGCTAGGAGAAAATTCTGGAAATTAGCCATACAGGTGTGACAATTTCTATCATGATTATTCCCCCCACCCACACTTGAGTCTCTACAATTTTTCCAGGGGATGGGGCAGAATATAGGTATTTACGATAGTTGCTGTGATCAGGTGATCACATTTGCAACCTTCCCAGCCAACATCTGACAAGCGAAGTCAATGGGGAAAGGCAGATTCACTTAATAACCATATTGTTCACTCAGAAACTGTGGTGATTTATTTAACATCCACAGCAGAAATGGGAGTAAGAGCCAAGGTGGCGCAGTGGTTAAATGCAGCACTGCAGGCTACTGCTAGATCAGCAGTTCAGCGGTTCAAATCTCACCGGCTCAGGGTTGACTCAGCCTTCCATCCTTCCGAGGTGGGTAAAATGAGGACCCAGATTGTTGGGGGAAATATGCTGACTCTCTGTAAACCGCTTAGAGAGGGCTGAAAGCCCTATGAAGCGGTATATAAGTCTACTGCTATTGCTATTGCTAAAGAGTAAAATTGGGTGTGACCCACTTAACAACTGTCTTGCTAGCAATGGAAATTCTGATCTCAGTTGTAGTTATAAGTCAAGGACTATAATATCCAGACATCTTCCCCCTTTCTTCCACTCATTTTTTCCCTATTAAAATTCTTTACATTATCCATTCACAAGCTCTGTCACAGTTTGCATGGCTCCAGCCCTATGTAAGAAGACATCTCTGTCCTTACCCGTTCTTTATATCAGCCTGGTTACCCTGTGCCCACTGTAATACTGCAGTAGGAAAGAGCTAAGGATGACCCATTGCAAGTGAGCCAACAATGTCCTCATTATTCTTCAGAGATGACGATCTCATGGGCATCAGTGCTGCTGTCCCCATGCCACTCTGGAAGTGGAGCAGGTTAGAGCTTCTCTTCCCTTCTATAATGCAACCCCTTTCCCACCCTGATAAAAAGCCACTGACTTTGCTAGCCTTCTTCTGTAGGAGATATTTTATATGGGGAAATATTTAAATTTTTATACTTGTCTCCATATGCATGATGACATGTCCAGGCCAGGAATGGATAAATTAATGAAATGGAATTCTAATAGCCTTTTTAAAAGACCCTGGTTCCTCTCTAATATATAGGCACTTCACTCTTAGAGCTGATTTATGCATTTCTAGCACCTTATATATCAAATATTAAGTTATTGCTTCTGCAGATTTTCCATTACTTGTGGCAGGAGCAATATGCACACCTTTTTTGAGTCTCGGCCACAGATGCTATGGAGAGCCTCCCTCCAATAGGTCAGCCTACAAAAAGGCATATAAATTTAGTAAATAAATAAATAAAAATAACTAGGCATCTTCATACTGAAACGAGCCAAGCAGGTGAGAGTCATCCTTTCACCAAAGCTACCTTCATCCATAAAGTTGGGCCCACGTCTTAGGTCGCAGATCCCTCGACAAACTGGCTTATGAAGTAGCTCTTGTGGAAGATGTCTTTTTCCAGACAGTCCAGTTGCCTCTTGAAAATGCACCTTTGGGCTTTTGTGCAAGATATAGCCAGACAGGAGCAGGCTCCTAGATTTAAAATTGGAGAAGGGCTACACGGTGAGTCACAATTCTTGAAAGAGTATAGGATTTTTCTAAATTAGTTCATCATTGAAGTGTGCAGCTGAGAAAGATCCCAAGGGCTCTATATCATTGCTCCTAGGTTTCTCCCACAGGGCCTCTATACATTATATTTGATGTCATCTCTTTAGCGCTTGTTGTGTAGGCCCACAGTCTTTGTTTTGAATTAGACTAAATCTGTAAAATAGGTTTTACATTTTCAAATACAGGCAGAATAAACCAAAATAAGGTGGAAATTATTAGAGAAGAGAGTTGCGAAATGAGCCTCTGAATGTATGTAGGGCATATGTACACATAGAGCAGCGATGTTTGGATTCCTTTAATATATTTCAACACCTGGTTTCTTACTCCAGTCAAAATTAACAATCCACCAATTACAGTTTCACAGCATTTGTTAAATTTTAATTGTCTTGATCAATACTTTACAAGTGGATTCTTGTAAAAGTAATTTGCTGTGGCATATATTTAAAAATCTAATTGAATATTTATTGGTCCTGTTGCCAAAGAACAATATAAAAGAGAAAGAGATTGTTTTTAACTTTAAAAAAAACCCTGAAGCGAATAATATGCATTCAAATTTCTCTGACTATTTCCATTATTATATTAAATAAACCACCAATCTTGAAAACTATATCTATATGATTTATATGCATTAATAAAGCTTGAATTCAGACTAATTATATCTCAGCAAACTACAAAGATGCCAGAAAATACATCCATACATACGCAATGGTCTCATTACTCAACTGAGAATAGAATAGAATAAAATAATTGGTTGGGGTGATTGGACACACACCAGTATTGTGTCTCAAATACACAATCATGGCATTTGTGTGATATTGTCACACCTATAGCCCCCTGAGCCATAGATGATCATGATGACACCCTAATTTTTATTTCAGAAAGTTTGCTATTTCTCCCCCTCCATCATCCTCTATGATCTATGTTGGACATGTAGCTGCCTTATGTGATACTCAGCAAGTTTGTTCACCACCACACAAGGTAACCTGTGTGATGTCTGCATACTTACAATGAAGTCACTTGGAACTGGTGGACAAGAGTAGACCTGCTCTGTTTAGCTTTCTACTTAGGGGGCAGATTTCTGATCTAGCAAATGTTCTGTCTCTGGAGACTAGACTAGAGGTTGAATATACTTTCTATGATGTGCAAAGTACCAAAAAGAACATGGACACACTGGCAGGGACATATCTCTATTTGTTATTCATCAGGATCTAAGCCAAAAATCATTTTGATTTCTACAAGTCACCACAATGAGAAGAAAGAAAAATAGCTACTATATGGAACATATTTTTACTAATCAATTCATAGAGTCAAATTCTGGTCAAATATCTCTTTTTCATATGTGTATATGGTAGTAGTTTTCAACATCATAGGATGGTCATAATATAAGTGAAAGATTAGGACTCCTATATGTTTAGAAACTCTCTCTCATCATTACGAAAAAGGAAGTGTGAGGGAATATATTAAGGCATAACCTAGTTCTGTTTCCTTCACCTTTAATCTTAACATGATGAGCTCAAAGACAGATAGGATGAAGGTGGAGTATATGTTCTTATCTTGCTTCCAAGCTTGCTACTATCATATCTCACAAGGGTGACAGTTTTGAAAGAAAACATCTTCTGTACATCTACTCTACAGTAGATGTAAATGGCACTCTGTTCAAAAGTGGCAAAGGTTACATGTTTGACTTCAATTTGCCTTGGTAGAATGCTTCTTGATAGGGAGGTGATACCATCCTCCTCACCAAGGAAGAGAAATGATCTCATGATGAGGTCAGGAGTGGGCTTCAAAAATTTTAGCAAGGGGTTCTCTGCCTAGTTGCTGAGTGGGCGTGGCCATGGTGGGCATGGCCTAGTGGGCCTCCTACATCATGGCAGGGGGACATTTTTGCCCTCCCCCAGCTCTGGAGGCTTTTCTGGAGCGTCCAGGAGGGGGAAAATGGCCTCCTTGGGCTCTGGAGGCCCTCTGGAGGCCAGAAACAGGCCTGTTTCTGGCCTTCCAAACTTCCAGTAGGCCCACTTTTCACCTCCCTGAGCCTCTGTGCGTGCACTTACCTGCATCCAAAATGGGCCCCGTGGGGACTCCTGGGAGGAGCGGGGTGGCGTTGGCGTGGCCAGCCAGGAGTGGGATTTGGGGTTTTTCCAAACTGCTCAGAATCTTAGGTAGAGGTTCTCCCGAACCCCTGCAAACCCCCAGCAGCCCACCCCTGGATGAGGTGCTTCACATGATATAACTATCCTAGAGTTAGAAGAGGCTTTCCCATCTGTTGCAGATGGAGACTGTGAGGCAAAACATAGCTTATTTGCTTTGCATTTAAGGGAGGGTGGGGTTGTAGACACACATTATTTTGTGTACCAGCTTCAGTGCAGTGATCCAACGGAATCATTATCAGATCACTTTTGCCATCCTATTGGTAAAGCTAAAATACGTTTTTAGAGTTACTGTAATACATATTGCTTGAATAGGTCTGAAAATGAGGATCCTTTAATTATAATACATTTTGGTCTTTCACGTGTTCTCAGCATTTATAAATAGGGGCAACATGTCTTGTTAGTTACAGTCTTCCAAAGAAACAATGCCTGTATTTTAAAATTTTCTCTTTTGTGATACAACTTTATTCGGATAAATTCTGTTAAAAACAAAATGTTGGTATTATCTTACTCCAATTTGGGAGTGTGTTCACCTAAAAAATGTACAATCTGACTCATGGCTTCCATGTGCAGGGAGAAAAAGAGTTTACTGTAATTTGGAAAACAGAAATAAATAACATATTCTTCTTGGGTGGGTATAGGAATTTTTTTTAAAGAAAAATCAAGATTGCTTTATTAATTAAAATCTCCCTTGGGCTTAGGAGATGATATTTTCAAAAAGGTAAGAAGTTAGAGGAAGTAGGACGCAACCTTCTCAAAGCACATATTGGTCACCATGAATTTTAGATCTACATTGAACGTATTTGAACCTATTTTACAATTTGCTATTCTACATGATGGAGGGTAGATGTCGTAGTGCCATAGAATGTGTTGGGTTTTATCAAAAAGGAAGTCACATACAAAGTCTTCCAGCTCTCAGTTTGAATATGGAGGTCTGTTGTCTGAGAGTATAACATTTTAGGATATCTTCCTGCATCACAGCTTTGCTGTGATGAATGAAGCCGTACAATACAACGTTGTCTTGAACAAGAGAAAATCTAAAGGATTATGTCATCTAGTATTTGTCTTCACGTAGGTGCTATCATATTAAACTTCCTTCAGTGAACATATTAAAACAGAATTGAACATCCTCTTATAAATAGACATTACAAGAGTATATTGTGTTCTGAGGGAGTAAGTGTATTAATTTTCACACCCACGCCCTTTTCATCTATTTTTATTTATTTATTTTAGACCTTATTCGAAAGCACATTGAAGCCAATTAACCAAGAAAGTTTATGAATAATATGTTATTACAATATCCTACCAATTAGAAAAAAGGACTGTGTTTTTAATATGCTCTTTAAGTTTTCAAACATACTACATGATTTCTTTGTAATTGTTCAGTGAATTAATTGTATCATGCCTCAGTGAAAACCTGTCATTTATTATACTTTTAGCGTTAATTATAAAACTTGCATTAAAAATCAAATTTGTTTATATTCTAATTTGATAATGTATCTTAAAGCAAAATGTATTTTTGTAACAGATGAATATTAAAGTCATTTTTAAGACTGGTTTTCTCTGCATATTCACTTTGATGTTGGAAATGTTTCATTAGCTAGAATGCAGAGAGTGAAGTACTGTGATTGTGGATGTTCCTATTGTTACCATCTACTGGAAGAAAGGAGAAAAAATGAGTCATAAAATCTCCTTATTCACACAGAAGATGGATTTGGGGGGGCAGCAGGAAAGAAGGTCTCTTTGATTTCATGTATCGAGTAGAGTTGTTGAAGATAATATTTGAAGATCTCCAACCCAGAGGTGGTATTCAGCAGGTTCTGACCAGTTCTGGAGAACCAGTAGCAGAAATTTTGAGTAGTCCAGAGAACCAGTATATGCCACCTCTGACTGACCCTACCCTCATCTATTCTCTGCCTCCCAAGTCCCAGCTGATCAAGAGGAAATGGGGATTTTGCAGTAACCTTTTCCTGCCACGCCCACCAAGCCATGCCACACCCACACCCACATAATCGGTAGTAAAAAATTTGAATCCCACCATTGATCTTCAAGGCATTTTTGCATTTTCCTGAAAGAAAACAAATAATTGTGGAAAATGTTCCTGTAAGTTAGAAAAGTTACAATAATGGAGAAGATAATGGATTATCAGCAGTACAGGTAGTCCTCGACTTATGATCATAATTGAGCTCAAAATTTCTGTTACTAAGTGAGATAGCTATTAGCTGAGTTTTGCCCTATTTTTTGACCTTTCATAAGTGAATTACTGCAGTTGTTAAATGTAACATGGTTAGTAACATGGTTGTTAAGTGAATCCAGCTTCCTCATTGACTTTGCTTGTCAGAGGTCACAAAAGGTGATCACATGGCCCCAGGACACTGCAACCGTCATGAGTTGATTGCCAAGGATCTGAATAGGAGAGGTGGTTAGAGACTGACTGAATTAACCTCCTGTGCTCCTCTCATTTCAGGATATGCTTTTGGGTTAGTTTGGGGGGGGGGGGCAGCCTGTCAACGCTGGAGGTCATCTTTGGGCTTTCAGATTTGGGTTAATGTCCAAGTAAGATCCCCAACCAAGTAAGAATCTGAGGCAGGCAATTCCTCAAAGTTCCATTTTATTAGAGATGTCATATTGGTACATCTGGGAAAACCTGAATCTGAAAGCCTCCAAAGGAAAGTCAAGGTCCCTTCCCCTACACCCACATGTCCACCACATGATCCAATCAATCCACCATCCCAACTGAAGATGTTTCCCAGTCACGCATCTCCAGCTGCAGGCTGAACGTCCTTGACTCCCAGGGAAAAGAATGTTGTTATGGCTTCTCTGTTGCAGCTCCGGCCCTATGGAATGAGGCCCTGCCCACTCTCATGGCCTTTCGCAAAGCCATTAAAACCTGGGTTTTCTGGCAGGCCTGGGGCTGTTGACCCCTTGATTGAGGTGTTTGTTGTGTTCCTTTTTTTAACTTTGTTGTGTCCCATTGTTCTTAAAATTTCTTTTTAATTTTTTTTCATTTCTGTAAGCCACCCAGAGTCCCTCGGGATTGGGCGGCATAGAAATTCAATAAATGAAATGAAATGAAATGAACTGGCTATCTATCTCTATGCACTCCAAGCAAACCCCACCTCCCAGTTTCCGACAGCAGGCCTATGCACTAAATATGGCATCCCTGAAGATCCAAAAAGAAAGGTGGCCTCCAGGGCTGACAGTGAGAATAGCTCCCTCCTTTCAGAAATAAGTTAAGATTATTCTCTATAGTCTTTTTTATGTATATACTAGCTGTACCCGGCCACGCGTTGCTGTGGCCCAGTCTGGTTAAATGGAAAAGAAAGAAAAGAGAAAGTGCAAGTTTCTAATATGTTTAATTTCACAATGCTCGTGGGTATACAATATTTTTTGTTGTTCCATTGTCTGTGCAGATATAGAGATTGGTCTGGTTTGCTGACTCTAGAACACACAACATATAATTGTCCACGCGAGAAACAATTTTCAATTGCTGGAAAGACGTTGGACTGGGCACATTTACCAACAGCATGTGAAGAAAGAAACATTCTCACGGTGGTTCCCTCCGGGCAGGGTCATGCCATTGCCAGCAGCGGCAAGGTTCGTGAGGGTCTTGCCCACTCGTTGCCCCAGCCACAGCTCCCCTGGCAGAGGCAGCCCCTGCATGGAAGTGAGCCACGGTGGCCCCTGCAAAAGCCGCCATGGAGGATGTTCCTGCAGGCCCAGGCCTGGCTCCCTCCAAGCTCCCCACGATGGGCAGCCTCCGGAACAATGGGCTGGAGGGGGACTCTCCGTACATGGGCAGGGGGACCCCAGTGTGAGAGGAAGGCTGGAGGTGTCCTCCATGGGCATAGTGGGGCAGCAGGAGCGCTGCCATTGGTCAGGCCTCGGGGCTGCTGGGCCAGGTGAGGCTAGTTGGGGGAGATGGCACCAGGGCTATTGGCCTCGTGGAAGTTGTTGAGCATCTCCTCAGAGGAGCTGCGCTCGGGCTCCCCCAAGTCGGTGGCCCGGGAGAGCGAGATGTCCAGGATCTCGGAGGAGGAGAAGTCCTCGGTGTGCTCTCCGTGTCTTCGGTGATGCTATTGTTGGGGGCTGAGGCTGGCCGAGATTCATGCCGGGGTCACACTGGTGATCTGGAAGCCATCTTCTTGTTCAACTGGGTGCCTGCCAGACCCCCAATGCCTCCTCCTCCCTGTGAGAGCAGCACCAGGCTCTGCAGCAGAGGTGCCCCAGGAGGGCAGAAGGAGACCGAGACAGAGGCAGTGGCGGAGGCTGGGGGAGGTGTTGTCAGCTGGGCCAGCAGGCCGGGCAGGAAGTCCTCCAAGCCGGCACCACTGCTGTTGCTGCTGCGGCCCGCTGAGGAAGCACCACGAGCTGTGCCATCTTCTTCCTCTCCTGCGCCTCTGCCGCTCAGTCAGGCTGCTGCTGCTGTGGCTGCTGCTGCTGCTGCATTGGGGCTGGCAGGAGGAAGGCCCACCGCTGCCACTGATGACGATGATGATGACACCTCCCTCAGGCGCCGGCCCGGCTGAGGAGGAGAAGAGGAGGATGTGGCCACCACCCCCGACCTGGCTTCCCTCAGCGGCGGTGGTGAGAGGAGGCAGTCAGTGTCCCCTGAGTAGCAGGAGGTGAAGAAGAAGGAAAGAGCCACCCGTAGTGATGCGGACATGAGGCAGCCCCCGCCAGCTGTGGCCCCATCCAGAGACACCGCCACCGCTGCAGCCACCGCCTCACGGGCCACCCAGTGGCCGCCCCAGCCCCACTGCGCCTCACTGCTGCCACCGCCCCGTCGAAGCCACCTTGGCGAGGCTGTAGCTGGCTCACTGTAAGGGGGGCTGGAGAGCGTGCGCAGCCGGCCGGGCTGAGGAGACGCTCCACCTCCTCTGGAGCTCCGCTGGACTGGGCAGGGGAGGCCAGCTTAAGGGTGGGGGAGGTGGCCAAGGGCTGGCGCAGGCACCACCCCACCACAGACAGCAAAGGTCCGGCGGGAGGGGAGGGGAGAGAGGGGAGGAGGAGGCCAAAGGGCTTCGGCTCCCCTTGGCAGAAATGGCCAAAGCTCGTAGGAGGAGGGGTGGAAAGGGGAAAGGGTGTGGCCACAGCCCAGCCACACATATAAAGGGACCATCGGGACGAAGCTTGAGAGAGGCCAAACTGTTCCGAATATACTATACTCATGAAATGAATGCTATGGTAAATGGCACAGCTCAATTCCAACGCAATGTCACACGAAATAATTAAATCAAAATGAAAATAGATTGAAATCTATGAAAATTAAATATAACAATGCAATCGGAAACATTGAAATGGAATTGTGAAATATTTAGTATAGCATGTGTTGCTTTTACGTCCAACAGATGACGCTGGTTTTCAAAAATGCATGCTTTTACCTGTCACAGGTGTGACATCTATATAGTATAGGTATATAAAAACACGTGCATATTCAAATGCAACGTTGTGTCAAAATTTCAAAGCAATCGGTGAAGAACTTTCGGAGAGTTAAGATTTTGAACAAACGAACATTTATATTTTTATTTAGATAGATTTTTAATGTTTTTAAAAACACAAGTAATACAAACAGTACATATACACTGAATACCAAAAAAAAAGACAAAAGGAAAAGGGAAAAAACACATATTACAGTGCACCCCTGGAGATCTCCCCCCCTTAAATTTCTTAGATATACAATATATTCCAATTGTGTCTTTATACCCTCCAAAATAATATATATCCTTGAGTAAGTTTATTCCCTTTGCCTTCCACCAACACTGATATTATAAAATCCCCTCCATATTTCATTATAATTATTTACTTTAATCATCCCTTTTTAAGTTTAATTTCTGTTGTTAATTTATTATTTGTTGCCATATCCAAATTTCATTATGCCATTCATTTCTTTGAATATCCCAATTTCGTCCCCAATATTTAGCCATCACTAATCTAGCTACCATTATGAAATTTACAATCAATTCCTTTTTTGTTACATTTATATCCCATTTTTCCATTTTGTATCCTCCTAACAATTTTTTCATGTTCTTTTTAAACCAATATGTTTCTATAGGATTACCTACTTCCCTTAACTTTTTCAACTCTATATCCCTCCATATTAAATTTCTAATTACTAGATTATACTCTTTTGTCAAGCATTTTGAGAAAAGGTTACAGGGATGTATTGTCCTTGTTGGGTGCATTTTTAATACTTTCAGGTGTTTCATATGATTTTTTTATGGATAAGTTTTATTATTTTGATTGAGGTGACAAGCATACAAAGGATGACAAACAAATAAATAAGTAAAATTTAACATTAAGCACCAAGACTACATGAGATATCCTTGAAACAGTTAAAGGTTGATATTGTAATCACTAGGAGTTGAATATAGCCTGATATTCCTTATCACTAGAGTCGAAATTTTAGGGGGGGGAATAATAAGTCACTAACAATGTGAGAGAATAGAGCCATGAGCCAGCATCCTATCCTTCCTCAGATGGTTTAAATTATATTTTGTAAGCACATGACTTTCCATATTCACTTAACTTGTTGGATGCATATTTTCCTTCTCAACACAACCGTGTGCCCCAATATTCTCCATTCTTCCACCCACAATTGCTCTCATAGGCCAACCTCTTCAAGCAATGCACCCTGACACTTTAATCAAAATTAGGCTGCACTTATTGAGCTGGCCTAATAAAGAACAATGATGTCAAATGAAAACAGTTGCCTGAGGAAAAGGCCAGGCAATTTTCAGATGAGATGGGATGAGGCAGCTGTGGCTCCACCTGAAAGAGGACTTTGAAGATGAGCCTTCTGAGGAAAGAAACGTAATGTCCAGAATGAGGAGCAGCAAAGGGACATCGGCACGGAGCCAATAAAGCAAATAAAAAACCGTCCAGGCATCAGGAAGCATTTTCTAAATGGATGGAGGCATCGATAGCAGGTTCATGAAAAATGCTCTTTATCTATATGGATTTATATATGTAGCATATTTTTGGAGTATAAGACGCATCGGAGTATAAGATGCACCAAAATTTTTGAGAGGCAAATTTTTAAAAAAAGTTTTTGCACTCTGCAGACCTCTCAAAAACAGCCCATTTTTCATGAAAACGTGCCTGTTTTTTTTTTTCCAAAAAATGGCATGAATAGCCTTTAGGAGGCTTGTAGAATGCTCCTGGGGGTGCTCCCCAATGAACAAAAAACAACTCATTTTTTTTGCAAAAATGGGCCCATTTTTTGTCCAAAAAAGGGCATGCATAGTCTTTAGGAGGCTTATAGAGTGCTCATTTCTGCCCTCCCCAGCCCCCAGGAGCACTCTGGAAGCCTCCTAAAGGCAATGCATGGCCATTTGGGTGAAGGGGGTGGGGGTTTGGGAGGCAGAAAATGCTGTATTCAGTGTATAAGACACACCAGATTTTCACCCTCTTTTTTGAGGAAAAAAGGTGCATCCGAAAAATATACTATATGCTGTCTCGTTTTCTCAAGGAGGGATACACACACACACACAAATACAAGACCTCTTAATATAGAACATGACCCGCATAGGGATTAAACTTAAACCGGTAGTTAAGCAACTATCTACCATCAAAAAGTTGCTGTTACACTTTAGAGATGGAACTACTTCTCATCTTTTTACTTAAACCAAAAGGAGTTTTTTTTTTTCCCATACTGCTAAATGCTAGCAGAGGAGTAGGGAATTGTTGTCTGGGTTACAGTCTCAGAAAACAACTATTTACAGTAGAGGTAGTCCTCAACATATGGCCATAATGGAGCCCAAAGTTTCTACTGCCAAGTGAGATAGTTGCTAAATGAATTTTGCCCCATTTTATGACCTTGCAGTTCAGTGGTGGGTTTCAAATTTTTTTCGAACCTACTCTGTGGGTGTGGCCTCCTTTGTGGGAGTGGCTTGCCGGCCATGTGTTCTCTCTCTCTGTCTCTCTCTGTCTCTCTCTCTCTCTCCTTCCTTTTGTCTCTCTGTCCCTTTTTCCTTTTTTCTTTCATCTCTCACTTTTTCTTTCTTTCTTTCTTCCTTTCTTTCTCTTTCTCCCTCTGTGTGAGTCTCTGTGTGTGTGTGTGTGTGTGTAGCAGTGGTGGGCTTCAAAAGTTTTTGGAACCTCTTCTGTAGGTGTGGCCTGCTTTCCAGGTCCACTGGTGGAACCTCTTCTAACCTGTTCGGTAGATTTGACGAACCGGTTCTACCGAATAGGTGCGAACTGGTAGGAACCCACCTCTGTTGCAGTTGTTAAGTGAACCACTACAGTTGTCCAGTTAGTAACATAGTTGTTAAGCGTCCTCATTGATTTTCCTTGTCAGAAGGTCACATCAGGTCATGGTGGATCCCATTGTCCCTGGACACTACAATGGTCATAAATATGAGCCAATTGCCAAGTGTCTGAATTTTGATCATATGACGGTGATGGGGACGCTGCAATGATTGTCAATGTGAAAAGCAGTCATAAGTCACTTATACAGTCACTGCTGTTGTAATTTTGAATGGTCACTAAACAAACTGTTGTAAGTCGAGGATTTTCTGTACAGTAATGCCTCAGCTCTGTATCCTGAAGTCCTGATAGAAGTTACTCTCTGTTTTTAGGCTTAATTTAAAGAAAAACTCAGTATAATACAAATAAGCAATGCATATGTAACACACATTTGGTCCCTTCTTACAGCCCCAGAAAGAGGTGAGTGAAGACATTGTGGTAGGCGAGAAAAAGAGAGATGATGTTATTTTATTACATTTTCTTGTATTTCTCTTTAAACTGTTTGTTTCTGAAATTTGGAGAAATGTATAGATGGTATGGAAATGATAAGTGAGAAAGTAATTATTATTATTTTTAGTTTTCATACAAAGATTTTAACCTGGCTAAGAAGAAATATCCTAAAGTAAGAAATGAGTTTCTCACAATAAATTAAATTGGTGACTAAATTTAACATAGAAAAGATTTATATTCCTTTTTCTTATTGCTTTAATAAAGATAGGCACAATATAGCACAAATTACATATTAAATGAACAATAAATTAAATGAAAGATTAATCTTTTTTTTTACAATTATTACATTTGGATTGCATCATAGTTTCATTCTTTCCATAAACAATGTCTATATCTATACATTTAGAATTAAATTAATTATAAGCTATGATTCAAACATTTACTTCTATCAACTTAGATGTTGACCTTCAGAAATGTAATTATAAATCTGTAGTCAACTAGCAATTAGGTCAAATAAGAACTGCAGGAGCCTTTCACATCCACTGCATGGATAATATACTTGGCTGGTCTAATAATTGTTTATTCTTCTAGTGTTTTATAGTTATTTTTAATGGACATGAATACTGCAATTAAAGAAACAGAAAACTGAAGTAATAAACTTTACTTGTAATAAACTAAACTTGTACTGTTTGGTAGCTCCTTCTCAATAAGTGGCTTTGTTAATCTATTTCAGCTTTCGGCTTCCTAATATTGATATTGTTTATTCTTTTGAATATGTCAGGTTGTATCTGTTGTAACTCCAAACTAGCTATTGCTCCCTTCTACGCAAGTGTAAGCCTGAAAAGGTCAGAAGTTAAGTCCAACATTTTGTTCAAGTATGGAGGGGTATAAATAGAGGGTAAAATGATAGTTCTGCATGAACAGGTGATGTGTGTTAGCCTTCTGAGGGCATTACAGATGGGACATACACAAACCCACTCCATGCTAAACACAACTGATTAATATATTAATAAAAACAGAAGAAAACAAAGTGAGGATATTAGAGCTCCACAGATTTTATCAAACAGTTTGTGACATATTACAAAATGCCATAAAATATTTTCTATGATCAAGGTCTGATGTTTGACTGTGCTATGCAGCTCAGCATGGGCTAATTTTAAGGCAGATACATCTCTGACTATCTCCCTAAATTTTAAGAACTTTTATTTTATTTATTTTTATTTATTTGGTTTGTCAAACATGTATAAGATAACAGGTATAAGTATAAACATGGACAAAAGGAAATGAGTACAAATAAATGGGGACAGTAGGACAGGGACAGTAGGCACGCTGGTGCGCTTATTACCCCTTACAGACCTCTTAGGAATGGGGTGAGGGCCACGGTAGACAGTCTAAGGTTTAAAGTTATGGGGTTTTGGGGATGTAACAACAGAGTCAGGTAGAGCACTCCAGGCATTGACCATTCTATTGCTGAAGTCATATTTTCTGCAATCGAGTTTGGAGCGGTTTACCTTGAGTTTGTATCTATTATTTGCCCGAGTATTATTGAGGTTGAAGCTGAAGTAGTCATTGACATGCAGGATGTTGTAGCAGACAATTTTATGTACTATGCTTAGGTCAGACTGTAGGCGGCGTAGTTCCAGGTTGTCCAAGCCCAATATTTCGAGCCTGGTGGCATAAGGGAATAGGCAGTACATTAGAGGTTCTGTCATTGTTGAAAGTATGGAGGAATCTGGTAAGAACATAACTCTGAAATGAGGATCTGAAATGGGTCATGTCTAGTTTCCATTCAGACTCGGACTGTACATTTAAATATATATTTTTATACAATATGTTTGCTTTTCCTTTCCTTTTTTCCAAGGTCTGGAGATGCACTCTGGTCAGAAACAGCTAGATCTTTCTACAAGTAGTCCTCAACTTACAGCACTGAATCCAAAATTTCCACTGCTAAGCAAGTCAGCTAAGTGAGGTTTGGCCCAGTTTATGACCTTAAGTTAAGTGAACCACTGCACTTGTTAATAAATACAATTGTTAAGTGAATCTGGCTTCCCCACTGAATTTGTTCATCAAAAGGTTGAAAATCACATGACTCCAGGATGCTGCAACCATCATAAGTATGACCCAATTGCCAAGCATTCAAATTTTGATCCCATGACCATGGGGATATAGCTACGGTCATAAGTGTGAAAATGGTCATAAGTCACTTTTTTCAGTGCTCTTATTACTTTGAACGGTCATTAAAGAAATGGTTGTAATTTGAGGATTACCTGTATTTAGGCGAAGCTTCCCTTTCCTTTCCTTTTGCTTCTACAACTGCTAAGTACTTATTTGAATGGCTGCTGTTTTTTGCCATAATTTAAGTGAATGTGGAATGAGAGTCAGAGACAAGCAAATTATACAGAAATAGATGAAAGCTGGTGGGAGAGAGAAATGTTACAGGCTACAACGAGACTTTATGAAGTCCCAGGATGTACAGAAGGCGACATATTTCTTCATCTGCTTCATTCTGTCTGTAGCTCAGTCCCCAATCAACACTTTTAGACATGATGTTCTTCAAAATTCTCCAGGAGGCATTCATTCTCCTTTCTCATTGTGCTTCTGCATTTCTGAAGTGCCATGGAGACAAATGCCAACTGTACGCCATCATTCTGGTCTGAGGATCCAATCTGTTGCCTTTACACTGAATCCCTTGCCTAGTGTAGCTCTCTACCTCTTTAGGAAAGAGAATGTGTGGGAGAAAATCAAACAAAAGAAGCTTTGATTTCCATGTTTATTAAACGTAAGAATGTGTCTCCTAGGGAGCTGCAGAAGAAAACAAAAACTGCACAAAAGATGCCGTTTGAAGGCCAACTCAGTCTTGAGAGAGGAAAATGAGTATAATGAGCCAGGAATTGGGAGGATGTACAACAACTAGTAGAAAAGATTTTATTAATCACTCAGTATACTTGAGGGGCTAAATGGTAATAATCTGTAATATAATCATGATCGACAGTATAACAAGAGGAATGCCTAATTACTTAAAATTTTACAATGTTTATAAATCAACCTCATCCTAGTTTCCTAAAAATGTACATGCAAAGTTATCATATTTTTCGGAGTATAAGACTCTCCTTTTTCCCTTAAAAAGGGTGAAAATCTGCATCTTATACACTGAATACAGTATTTTTGCCCTCCTGAAACCCCACCCCCTTTGCAAAAATGGCTTCACATAGCCTTTAGGAGGCTTCCAGAGTGTTGCTGGGGGCTGGGGAGGGCAAATATGAGTGGAAAAATGGGCCATATTTTCCTCATTTTTGCCCTCCCCCAGCCCCCAGGAGCACTCTACAAGCCTCTTAAAGGCTATGTATGCCCCTTTTTTTGGCAAAAAGCGGGCCCGTTTCTGCAAAAAAAAAGGGCCATTTTTGGGAGGTCTGCAGAGTGCAAAAACTTTTTTTTTAACTTGCCTCTTCAAAAACTTGGTGCATCTTATATTCTGGTGCATCTTATACTCCAAAAAATCTGGTATTCAAAATAGAACTGTTCAGTATAAAGTAGACTTTTGGAGACATACCAACATGGTTTCAAATGCTTTCATTTAATAACTGAAAAGATCGATCTGGAAACCCCATAAAGAGGAGACAGTGACAAGACAACTATGAGTGCTTTGTGAGATCAATTACCCATGCATTTCTCTAAGTCTCCTTTCAAATCATCTAAGCTGCTAGCTGTCATCACATCCTGAGCCCTGAATTCCATTTATTTGTCGTGCTTACTGGCAATAAATCAGATACTGGATTCATGTCCTGTTTCAAAGGATTCCCTTAACCACAAAGGGCTTGATGTGTTGTTAGTAGAAACCGAGGTATGTTTACTGAAGCCAGCTCTCTTTGCAGAAAAACACATGGTGGGGGGGAGAATGGTCCATTCCTGCATCAAAGTCTGCATCAATGTTTCTGATAAAGCAAGTTTTGATGGGCTTGCGTTTAGCCTAATTCAAAGTTTTGTTTTAAAATAGAGCTCCGCTGTGACACACATAAAGGCAACAATGGGGGAGGGTGAGAACTTTCTTGACATTATGCTACATGACTAACTGGAAACAAGAAGGGGAGAGAAAGAGAGAGAGAGAGAGAGAGAGAGAGAGAGAGAGAGAGAGAGAGAGAGAGAGAGAGAGAGAGAGAGAGAGAGAGAGAGAAAGACAGACAGACAGACAGACAGACCGATAGACAGACAGACCATTGGCTTCCTATTGGTAGAGTGAATGTAAACGTGTATTCTTTATTACCTACACAGGAAGAAAAGCCATTTAAAGCAAAATCTTTTGTGCCAAAGAGCAAAGAGCAAATGGAAAGTGTAAGCATTTTTTAAAAACTTCTACTTTGTACGTTCTCGCACTAAATAATGACTTTTCAAGCAGGCTATTTGAATCATCTTAGAAAGCAGCCAATTCCGGCTGACTAAGAGAATTTCTGCAAGAATGCAAGAGAGCTTCTTTTTTGTGTTTAAGTAGGCTACTTTTGTCCATTGCCAGTTCCACACAAAATAGCTTTTATTGAAACAACCCTGTTACGAAATACCATTATAGTAGGATTTTTTGAAAGAAAAAAATATTGTAAGTCAAATAGGTAAGAAGTTGAGTGGATGACAGCCAATATTTCCATATGCCTGTGTGTGCTTCTGTGTGTGCCTGTCTGTGTGTGTGTGTGTGTGTGTGTCTACAAGATAATACTTCACATGCATGAATAGCTTGGTGCCCATCCCCTGATACTTTCATTTCATACGGTATAGAAAATACAGATGTATGGAAGCTGGGTTTTTAAAGACAAAGAGTGAGATAACAGGCAAGTTCCTTTGCGTGGCTTTTTACTGTAAATGAAAGGCATATACTTGAAAGGGCACTTAATGCGATCAAATATCTCTTGGCAATTCTAATTCACCCTCCAGAAAACAGGAGTTTGCATTAGTCAAAGTTTAAAGACACTCTCTCTTACTCTGCTATCTTTTTAAAACTTGTATGCTAATCCAATATTTTTTGTCATTTTAGAATAGAATAGAATAGAATAACAAAGTTGGAAGGGACCTTGGAGGTCGTCTAGTCCAACCCCCTGCCAAGACAGGAAACCCTATACCATTTCAGAAAATGGTATAGGGCCGGGATGGCAAACCTATGGCACATGTGTCACAGGTGGCACACGGAGCCATTTGTCAGGGCATGCGAGGCGTTGCCCTGTCAGCTGAGTTTAGCCTTTTTCAAACCATTTTTCGTCCTGTTCAGGCTCCAGAGGCTTTATAGGAGTCTGGGGAGGGCGAAAACAGCCCCCCCCCCAGGCCCTCCGGAGGTTTCAGGAGCTTCCTTGAAGCCTCCGGAGCTCAAAAAAATGGCCCTATGGGCAAACTGGAAGTTTGGGAACAGACGTCCAGTTTGCTTGTACGGCCGGTTTAAGTCCTCTGGAGCCTTCAGGAGCCTCCCTGAGGCTTCCCTGAAGGCTCCGGAGGACGAAAAACGACCCAATGGACAAACCAGAAGTCACTTCCGGTTTGCTCATAGGGCTGTTTTTTGTCCTCCAGAGCCTTCAGGGCAGCCTCCAGAAGGCCCCTGAAGGTTCCGGAGGGCTTAAACTGGCCCTACAAGCAAACTGGACATTTTCCATTCCTGAACCTCTGGTTTGCCCATAGGGCTGGTTTTTTGCTCTCTGGAGGCTTCAGGGAAGCTCCTGAACCTCCAGAGGGCCTCCGGGGAGTGTGGGAGGCTGTTTCCGCTCTCCTCAGGCTCCTATAAAGCCTAGGGAGGGCAAAAAAAGCATACAAAAAATGGGGAGTGCCTGTCATGCGTTCATGCGCCCTGTCACACATTGCATTATGGGTGCAGCATGCCCATGCACGCCCCCCCTGCACTCCCCTTATTTATGGCACGTGGGACAAAAAAGGTTCGCCATCGCTGGTATAGGGTTTTCAAAAATCTTTTTGAAAATTTCCAGTGTTGGAGCATTCACAACTTCTGGAAGCAAGTTGTTCCACTGATTAATTGTTCTAACTGTCAGGAAATTTCTCCTCAGTTCTAAGTTGCCTTGATTAGTTTCCACCCATTGCTTCTTGTTCTATCCTCAGGAGCCTTGGAGAATAGTTTGACTCCCTCTTTTTTGTGGCACCCCTGAGATATCGGCACACTGCTATCATGTCTCCCCTAGTCCTTCTTTTCATTAAATTAGACATACCCAGTTCCTGCAACTGTTCTTTATATGTTTTAGTCTCCAGTCCCCTAATCATCTTTGTTGCTCTTCTCTGCACTCTTTCTAGAGTCTCCACATCTTTTTTACATTGTGGCAACTAAAACTGAATACAGTATACCAAATGTTGCCTTACCAAGGCATTATACTGTAAAGTGTATTTTCAAATACAATTGCTACTTATTAAAATATTCACACTCACTACACATCTTGAAAGCCATGTATCTGAATATATTTAAGATTCTAAACTTTGCTGGTAATTCGATAAGATTTTGGGGAAACTGAGTTTTTTAAGGGAAAGTAATCTTTTATATTATACAAATGTTATAATCTTCTTAAGAGAAGCACACAACCATGTACGCAAGAAGCGGATTTATATGTCTTTATCACTGATCCTTTGCAGATATATGTATTTTGAATAACTACAATTATAGTTTTCTTTCTTTTTTCTCTTTATAACAGCAGGCATGTTACTCTGGCACATGGAGTGGGAAATCCTTTAATCATCTCATTTAGTAGTAAAAATCCAAAATCAACATATCAAATATTTAACCATAAGTCATGTTTAAGTAACATCCAAAATGGATCTCCAGAAATGGTTCCACTCTTTGCCTAATGACAAGACATTGATGTTCCCAAAGGCATGATGAGTTTTTGCCAACAAAAGTTTGAAAAATGAAAAAAAATGAAAAATATCAGGAAAGGAATAGACTGCCATTTTTTAAAACACACATTTTCTTCTGGCAGTACAGGTTTTAAGCAACTAATTACAGAATCTAAATCATGACCATGAAATAACAGAGCAAATCCATGATTTTATCCTTAAGCAAACTGAAAATAATTTCCCAAAATTTTCAAATGGAATTCAAATGCATGCTGCAATCCCTGACCATATTTTACAGAAAGTGGAATAGGTTTTTTTTTAAAGTCATAATGGAATCTCGAGGTGTATTTAAAGAGAAAATAGAGTTCCATTTTAGCTAAAATGGGTTTATAATTATGATGATGATAGCAAGCCTTATTTTATGCTTTAAATGTTTAGTTTTCAGGAATATCTCAAGTCCAATTTTTCCTTCTATTTCTTCTTTCTCACTTTTTTGTTATAGAGCATCTTCCCTATGCTCTATAGTGAACCTGCTATTCACTATTTTACATAGTTATAAAGTAATTCTGTCTATCAACATTTTACAAGAGCAGAAGTTGTTAAATGATTGAAGAGAGGAAGAGAGAGGAAGGAAGAGAGATCAAATATGATCAGTTTTGCTTTTTTCTTCTTCTCCACAAAGAGTTTCTTTTATTTATATATATTGCAAATATTTCTAAGTTGCAGCCTTTTCATTTTAAATTGCAGTAATAGATCACCATCCACTTTTAGATAATTAAAAAGAGAAGGGATCTTTTACAAATTATTTAAGAATAATCCGACCTTATATTCCTATAACCTATAAAGAAAGCAAGTGAACAGGATTAGCATCACTAAAACCCTTCTTCTAATATCTCATAACCGCAGAGTAGAGGCAGAGCTGTGAAAATTATTGTAAACCACCGGCAGGTGTATGATATAAGGGTATCCTAATCAATTAGGAGTGAAAAATCAATGTTTCAAATTGGGGCAAACATTGCATATCTAGTTGTCTCTGCATGCTGTGTTGCGTGCATCTGTGCACACATGTGTTCTATATACTACCTTTTTCAGGCAGCTGTCTTCAAAAGCTTCTTGCAAGTTCTGCACCCAGAAATATCAGGGGGAAACACCTACTTCAGAACACTTCTACCAGCATGGTTTCAATGGGCACAGCCACAGAGCATCTGGCTTGAACTGTTAATAAGGAAACTCTCTACGCAACTACATGTCTAGGTGGGAATTTACTCACAGAGTTCTACATATGGGGCTAGAAATGGACAAATATGTATTTCTTCTATCAGCATTCCTTTTCTTAGAAAGCTAGTGTAGCAACGGTCACTTTTACAGTGATTTCACAAACTCATAACACTTTACCTGATCAAATATTCCAGAAACTCTGATCTCTTTTATGTACAACTACTTTTGTTGAATCACTATGATTCAGTTTTTCTTAACATAGCTATGTTTTGTTACACTGTCTGTAAAATTAGGCAGACCATAGTCACTGATGATTTCACGATCATCAGTGAAATATCATATTGAAAGATATTATTAGACCTTGTTTTGTTCTGTTTTGTTTTATTTTAAAGTTTTTTTGTGCTGGTCTGTGACTAATAAAGACTGAATTGAAAAGCTGAAATGAATGTACAGTGATTTCCAGGCAAAACTACTTCAGAATTAAAAGTATGGGAAACCATAACATATATACTTGCACTAATCTGGGATAAAGTCAGACCACCTGTTAAAGGAAGAAGCAAAGTAATATTAAAGTTTAAGTTTAGACTGGAGTTAATAAACCAAAAGCTACCATTGCTTAGTTTTTACAATGCAATGTGATATATTTTTATCTTGCAAATTCTGCTTCAGCTAAATGATGCTTATTGCTCAGTAAACAGATAAACATTATCAGCCTTCATATGAATTATATTTTTAAACATATGATTTTTATATTATTTTTAAACATTTTTTGTTTTTACTATAAAATTTGGATGATGTTTTCTGTAATTTTATCTTCATTATATATACCATACTGAGAAAAATAACATATCTTTTCTTACAGTCATCATTTTAATTCAAAACACAGTCTTTGTTTTTTCTTTGTCATGCATGAACAATAATATACTGTGTTGCCAAGTTTTCAAATTTCTAATTCATATTATATATATCATCACACAAATTTTAATATGAAAATGTACCAGTAGATGGCAGTATAAAGCTATTTTTTTTTACTAGTTATTGTTAAAATTATCTGGCACTGGGAAACAAACAGGTGAGGAAAAATACTCAATACGCATGCCTTCATATTGTTTAGTTGAAATTTTTTGAAAATAAAGAAGCAGAATATGTTGTTGTATGGTCAATCTACCATTAGATTCACAAAGATTGGTGAAAACTTAATAATTCAAATCTAACTAAGGATCTAAGGATTATTATGATAACATCTATGGATATAGGCAGTCCCAAGGAGGATATCTTTTTGTAAAATTAGGATGTTAAGGTCCAATTCATTCAAAATTTCCAAGACCTTTAGATATTTATTAGTAATGTAGAAAGTTACACCCCCCCCCCCCGAAGAATGAAATATTTTGAGGAATATTAAAAAGGAAGAATACTGTATTTCCCTAAATGAGAAATGTGGTTCTTTTTAGAGGCAGGAAGCAGCCCCAGTCTCCTTGCCCCCAAACAGAAACTGAGGAGGTAACTTTTAGAAATGCAGATTTGGTAATCCATTCAAGATAGGATATTTTGAAACTCCCTGCAGCAAAGTCTGAACAAGAGTAGAATGGTAGGATTAGCACCTCACTCAAGATCCAAAAAAGGATGAAAGCCATTAAACCACAACAAGAACTGCCCAACACACTTTCACAACACAAGCCCCTTCATTGCATCATCTCAGAGCAGTCCAAACTTCAAAGGCTGACCAGATTAGCTCAGACAAGCACCTAGGATTTGCATTTCCTCTTTTGCCTATAGAGCCAGCTATGACCCCTACATAACCCCTACATGATTCCCATAGGAATCTGGAAAAAAGCCAATAGAATACATGTTCTTGCACAGGAATAGATAGCTCAAATACAAAGCCCAAAAGAAAGTAAAAAAGCCACCCGCTCTCAATTCCATTTGGTCAGCTGCCCAGAACCACAAACCCTTGTGATTCTACTTCATTAATAAACCATCTTTCCAACCAGCCTCCATATTTCCAGTGTCTTTCTCCCAGCATGGAACGGAACCAGATGGATATTTGGCCCCACAGTATAATAGTAGATTTCTTTTTCCATAAGTGTTCAGTTTTGATCTGCAAGTCCTAATACATTACAATTTTTTCCAATCACTTTTTCTCAATCCTGACACTATCCATTATAGCAACATCAATGAACCAGACTTTCTTCTTTTCTATAATTGTTATTGCAGGCATGTTGTGAACAAGGGTAAATTTAAATCTTATGAAATCTAAGTCAGCTTATTTTCAAAAAGTCTTTTCAATTTTGCATCATGTGATGTATTGTGACGTTTTTTGCCTTTGCAGAGCTGGGATGGGCGTGGCCTGCACGTGATGCATCCAGCCTGTGAGCTGCCAGTTTGACACCCCTGGTCTAAGTCAGGGGTGGGTTTCAAAAAAAATTACTACCAGTTCTGTGGGCGTGGCTAGGTAGGGGGCATGTGACTGAGTGGGCATAGCCAACTTGACATATCTCTCTCACACACACACACACACACACACACACACACACACTCACATGACCCCCAAGCATCCCCCAAGAACATGACCCCCCCAAGCACCCCCAGGCCACGCCCACTGAAACAGCAACACATTTTGGGACTCCGAGAGAGGGAAGGGGGGGAAGAAAGGAAAAAAACTCCCCAAAATAGACTGCTGGAGAAAAGCCATAAGTTTCCTAGAAGGAATTGAAGCAATCAACTTTGCAGCCTAGAGGCCATGCCTGTGTTTATAAATCCGACGGGTGAATGTGGGGGAGAGAGAACAACGGGAAGGAAAGGGTGAGAGATAGGAAAAAATACAGTAGGAAGTGCTGAATTGTGCAAGCAGGGAGGGAGGAAAGTTCATCCGATCCTATTTCGGGACAAGGGGGAGGAGGAATGGCTGCAACCCCCCCAAAACACCCCCAAGCATGGCGGGGGCTGTGGGAAATTGCAGAGCCCAGATGTCCCCACTCCACCAGAAAAGAAGTGCTTCTCTTGTCAGCTTCTGCAGGCTCTCACTTTGCTTGTCGGCATGGTCCTGATGATCGGCCACCCCCTGGCCATGTTCCAGACTCCACAGCTGATGAGCAGCCGCTCCCGAGCATACCGCTTCTGTGGATTGTGCTGCCACCTGTAAAAAGCTGAGGATCAGCTGGTGTGGGCACTGGGGAGCTGTCCACTAGCAAGACGGTCCCCTCCATGCTTCTTTCTTCACCACCTCCACCCCCAGGTATGGCGAGCCCCACATTGGGATTTGACACCAGATTGTACACATGTGCTTGTGCCCTGCAGTCACACATGGCACCCCTATCCCATCCCAGGTTCCTCCTTTTGCATTCCATTTTCATGCCTTCAGGTGAAGCAGAGTGCAGAGCCAGGATGCTGTGCAGGGCCCGCTTCCCTCCACCTAAAGGCATGAAAATGGAATGCAAAAGGAGGAACCTGGGGTGGGGGCGACACCGGATTGCATGCGCAAACCTGTGCCTTGCAGTCGTGCATAGCGCCCCCACCCCACCCCGGGTTCCTCCTTTTGCGTTCCATTTGCATGCCTTCGAGTGGATGCATGTGGCGAAGGTGAGGCAGGGTGAGCGTCAGAGTGGGCCAGTTCAGGGGCATGGCCAGCCAGCCATCATTACCAGTTTGGAGACCCATGCCCAATTACCACTACCAGTTCGGCCAAACCAGGCTGAACCAGCAGCAACCCACCTCTGGTCTAAGTGGTTCTTCACATACTGACAAAATTGCAATCTGATGAATAATTTTGCAACTAGCTGCCAAAATGCTGCTTACAGTCATTTTGTGAAATTTTACTGCAGCCATTGATTAAAAGGTTAATTTTTTTTCTCATCCTTTTCATACCAAAAGCAATATTTACTGTTGTTTGTTATGTGATTAATTTTTGCTTTCATGCTATTAGTTATCAAATCTTGAGCTGGTAAAGTAAAGCCGTCAGGTTTTTTTTTCCTTAACACTCCTAATCATAATAAACACTATGTGAGGTTTTTTAAATCTTCTTTTCTGTCTATATTCTTCAAGTGTTGACCATGCAATTGGCTTATTTTTACAATTAGCAAATCAGTTTGATATTGCTTTTTTATATATTTGTCTTTTACTTTTGCTGTTTTCAAGAGCTCTTCTTGATTGACCCAAATGTGTTTTTTTCAAAAGGCAACTGGACTTCGTTTTTCCTTGAAGACGTTTATCTTCTCATCCAAGAAGCTTCTTCAGTTCTACTCTTCTTCTCAGAACTGAAGAAACGTTTTGGATGAGAAGTAAAACATCTTCAAGGAAAAACAATGCCCAGCTGCCTTTTGAAAAAGCACCTTAGGAAAAATCACAACCTGCATAACTGAGAATCTCCACAGACAATTCTTTGACTGATTCTCTCTTTTTCTTAATGTAGTCATTCAGGCCATGCTTTCCTTCATCCATAGTTTGCTTCACCTGTAGGAGTCCTTTACCCTCTTTAGGTCTTGGCAAATGCAACTGATAGATGTAGCTTTTGGGGTGTAGAGCATGCATGGTATATTGTCATTAATTATCTTGTCTTCTGATCCAAGTTATCAACTTCTATATGGATTTAGTCAACTATTCCTGCTGTATAACATATAATGGGGACTGCCCAGGTATTGATTGCTTTGATGATGTTTCCACCACTTTGCTTTCCTTTAGAAATGTTTCAATCTCATTTAATATATTTGGCAGTAGTACTTTTTTTTTAACTTGGTTCTTTAATAAATCAGAAGGTTCCAAAACTTCCAAATATTTGTATTTTTACAGATATTCTTCTGGTACTACTACTTTAACAAATGTTTATTATCAAACTATATTCCATGGTCTTCAACAATTTTGCCTGTGTTTATGGCTATAACTATACACTTATCAATGCCAAATTGTATTCCAATCTCTTTGCTGAATTCTGTTGTGCTTTTAATCAAGGAAGTTACTTTAATCTTTGTTTTAATAGTTTTATTAATGTAGAGAAAATGCAAAAAAATACTCCTGTTTTAGCCAATTCATATCCACAGTTTGTCTTGTTGAAATTTGTTGTCAAATGGACCACTGATAGCATAAAATGTAAAGGTCACCTTGAAAAAAAAATTCACATTTAATTTCAATTTATCCTGACTCTTCCCCATTTGCCATCCAAAAGTTCATTTGCCAAAACTTCATTTAAGTATTCATAAATTGGCAAATGATAATTCAAAAACTTTCAAGATATTTCCCAGGCCAGCTATGTGGAACAGAATTGAATGCCTTTTGATAGTCTGTCCAAGACATAAACAAATTTGTTCTTTCTTTTTAATTCTTCCAAACCAACTTATCAATCAATAAATGGTCCTTCATTCTCCTTGAATGTTTGCAGCATCCTTTATGTTCTATAGGGAGTAACCTGGTTCTTTTTAAAAAGCTATAAATTTAATTTCCAATTATGCCTGTAAGTAGCTTGCATGTTGTTGGCAAACAGGTTATGGGTCTGTAGCTTCAAGGCTCATTTCCCTTCTTTTTGTCCTTCTGAATTAGGAATGTCCTTCCAGGTGTTACCCATTCTTCATTTTCCAAAATGCTTCCAAAAATCTGTTCATCGGGTCTGCCAGTCTCAAATGTAGACTTGTTTGTGATTTTAGCCAGAATCCATGGAATCCAATAGGTTTTTGACTTTCTTTGCCTGCTTTCATAGCTCTTCCTCAGTAATCCTAATGTCTTCCAGGCTGGGGACTGTTGGGTTTCCAACTTGCTTGATCTATGTTCCACTTCTTTTGTGATTCCTGTTGTTTTCCGATACACATGTCCAGAATGTTAAAGAATTGTTTTCGGTTTGCTATAAATTGCAAATTCTGCTGGAATTGAAGGTCCTTTCCAACTCTGTTATTCTGTTAAAGATGCCTTTTGCAATTGACTGGTGGTAATTTTGTCAATGCCAATGTGTTCAAGTGGTCCTCAAGATGTTTTGGGATTGCAGCCAAGATGCCTATTACTATTGGTGCTATCTTTGCTTTCTTTTGCAAATTTTTACTATTATTTATTGCAGTTTTCAATACACTTTGTGTACAATCCAGGTCTAATTTATTACAATATACAAAGCTTCAGATTTGAAGATCTTGCAATGTCATAAAAGGATTTGATCTTTTAAAGGCAATAAGGAGGACCTGAAATAAAATGATACAGTATGGGATATACTATTTGAAAGAAATTTTTTAGCAAGAAACAGCTTGGCCTAACAAAATAGTTTTGAACAAGCTTTAATGCTTACCAAAATGCTTTAAAAAAAAATACAAGTATCAAATAGCTCACTAAGGATCTGAAGTTTCAAACTCAGGTACTAGTTACTTGAAAAAATATCAACCCAAGGATTGCTGACTAAACAAAACCAGAAGCTAAAAACATAGAGTTGCGAGGAGGATGGGTGAGAACCAGCTTGGCATAGTGGTTAAGGCATCAGGCCAGAAACAGGGAGATGGTGTGTTCTAGCCCCACCTTAGACATGAATTTCAGCTTTGGGCCAATATCCTTTCCCCCCTCCCCCCTCCCTCCCCCCCCTCTCCCCTGCCAAGAAAATTGCAAGAATTAGTCCAAAGAATTGTCAGGACTCAACACTGATTTGAAGGTGTTCATGTATGCACACACAGACAATGATGGGTTCTGTTGCCAGGCTCAGGAAGATTGTGTGATCTCAACTCATAAATCAGGCCCAGAGATGTTCCCCTTCATGTTCACAATCCCAATTCGTCAGCTAAGAAGTTTCATTTTACTCTCCTTTCCTTTCTTTTAAGGTTGATATTCCCTCAGTCAATAAGCATTCCGCAGCCAGTGAACTGCCCCTGGTTTCCTCTACATCTGCAAATCTAGGTGTTGAAGCTGGCTGGTTTTCACCTTAATCTGAAACCAACTCTGGAGAACTGTAGTCCCTGGTAGTAGATAAGTTAGCAAAGGTTCCATAACATTTTAAAGAAGAAGGAAAGTCAGGAAGAAAGGATGAACTGCTGTGACACAGAAAAATGTTGCCCGCAGCTGTCAAGGTCAAGGGATTTCTTTCTCTCTGCAATGGCCTGATTGTAGGTGGCAGTTGCAGGGAAAGAAAAAGGGAAAGTTTAAATTCCTTAGAATTGTTGCCCAACTGCCATGTACATGTCAAAAGGACTGAAAAAAATATAAAAGCAGTTAGACAGAAGGAGAGGGGTTTTCTTCTAGGTTTGAGAGGAGAAGTTGCTGGAATGAGAGGTGATGGGACATGGCGCAGGAGAGGCAACAGCTGGGAGAACCAGGAGCCAGAGGTCCTATGGCCAGGGAGGAGAAATGGAAAAAGAGCCTGGGGCAGCTGAAGCCGAGGAAGAAACTTGCAAAAAGCGCCAGCAGAAAAGAAAATGCAAAAATGTGGGTGGTGAAGAGCAAACTCTGTGGGGTCTGGGGGCTGGAGAACTGGGCACTCCTTAACTGGTGTGTTAAGGAGAGACGTGGTTGCATACCTGGGTCTGTGCAGAAGATAAACAATGATGATCAGAGGCAAAAACTAGCAGCTAAGCATTCGTTGTATAAAGTAAAGAAGTAGACATTTGGCTTTTAGTTGAATTTTGCCAGCATATGGTATACTGTACTTAGAATAGAGGTGGGTTCTTCCCAGTTTGGCCCAGTTTGGCCAAACTGGTGGTGGTATTTTGGCCTGGATTGCAGAAGTGGAAGCGACCCAGGCTGGCCACGCCCCTGAACTGGTTCCCTGCTCGCCACTGCCATTGCCAGCATGTTGTTTAGTCGTGCACGCGCGTGCACAACATGAACAATGTACATTGAACTGCGCACACCCACATAGCATGCATCTGGCACATATGCGCAAAGTGAAATGGTAGTAAAACCAGGAGCAACCCACCTCTGAGTTAGAACCTATTTGCATTTGGTCACAATTGAGATAGATGATAAAGAGTAGAGAGATAGGGAGATGAAAGACAGATATAAAGAATAGATATAGATAGATGATATAGATAGATAACAGAAAAATATGGATAGAAAATCTCACTTGTAATTTTTGCACTTGTTTTGAAAATATACAGTACTGTGCACTAAGCTTGTCTAGCAATAATATTGTTAGCACTATATTCACCTGTGTGCGTGTGTATGTGTGTTTGTGTTTGTGTGTGTGTGTGTGTGTGTGTGTGTGTAGTCACATGCACCTGGATTTCTCCCTATCACACCTATCCTTTAACAGTCAAAAATGCCTCATTTTCTTTTTCTCACTTCTCATCATCTTTCACGTTATGGAAAAACATGTTTGAGCAGAGCAAAGAATAACATTGGTACTCAAAGCATTCTCATAATAATATGCTGCCATAACAAGGCCATAACAGATTGGCATTAAAATTTAAGAAACAAAGCTGAAGAAGTGGCAGGGGGAAAATTTGTTAGTATCATGACATCATTTTAATAAGCTGGCATCTTGTGTGTAATAAGACACACAAGAAATTTGTCTCTAGTGCACCAAATCTCAGTGTACATATAAACAGCAAGAATAGATCATAGGTCATAATAATAGTTACAATCATTAGTTACAAACAACAATTGATAAATCATAAAGAACCAGTAGGAGAAGATGAAAAACAGGAGGGGATATCCAACCTAGTACTGTATTTCTCTTTGACCCATTTTTTTTACTGTCTTTCTTCTATGTTTCATTTTTATTTTGTTACCAACTGAAATGTTGCATGAACTTTTTGTAACAAGGTTAGAGGTTATTATATTATATTATACTATACTATATATTATATTATATCATATCATATCATATCATATTTATTATATATTTATTATTTTCATTAGCAAACCATTTCACAATATATAATTACATATTGTTTTTGTGATTAATCACTATGCTTTAATTATGTTCAATTTGTAATAATGAAAATACATCCTGCATATAAGATATTTACATTACGATTCATAACAGTAGCAAAATTACAGTTATGAAGTAGCAACGAAAATACTTTTAAGGTTGGGGTTGACCACAACATGAGGAACTGTATTAAAGGGTCGCAGCATTGGGAAGGTTGAGAACCACTGCTGTAAAATCTCCATTCCCTCCCGATCAGCTGGGACTCAGGAGGCACAAAATAGATTGGGGCGGAGCCAGTCAGAGGTGGAATTTACTAGTTCTCTGAACTACTCAAAATTTCCACTACCGGTTCTCCAGAACCTGCTGAATACCACCTCAGAAACAATCACAACAATCTTGGTGCAATTCTGAAAACAACAGGAGAAACAAAAATGACACTTTTCTCATTCCAGCTGGTTGCAAAGGATTTTATAACCCAAAATGTATGTCTGAGTGTGCTTTCCTCCTGCCTTCCAATCCATTTTTCTTTTATGTCATATTTTTATATTGTTTTGAAACTAATATTTTAACTTTTTCTCCAATCTTTGAGGCTGAAGAAATCAATAAAAATTTTGCCCATTTTGCATTTCCATCTTTCTCCATCTATATCCCATCTACTTTAGCTGTGCTCCTAAGTATTCCACACTAAGCATTACAGCAAATGTTGCTCGTTTCCCAGTTTTACTTTTCAGAGCTCCTAAGGAAAGGTGACATATTGCTTTCTCTGGCTTCTAATAATATGTAATAAACTGCAAGTCAGCTTTCTCACCCAAATGTTTGCTTAATTTTACATTTTCTTTTTCTAAGGCTTCCTGCCTATTCAAGTCTTCATTTTCTGTTTTTTTTTTTTTAAAAAAATCTCAGATACACCAGGCCCCCAAAAGGTAAAAAGAATAATCTTTCTGAAGTTCATGTTTTTAAAAAGAGGTGAAGGAGTAGCAGCAGGCATTTGAATAATAGCCCATTTAAATGCTCTTAAGTGTCCAGAAAGAAACGTGCCAGATATCACCAGCTGTTACTTAAGGTAAATGCCAAGTTTCTATCATCACCCATCCTAGCTCAGTTCAATCTTTGAGGCAGAGTTCAGGGTTGGTTGTTCGTTGTTGTTGTTATTTAAAAAAATCTTTGGATCTCCTTCCTTAAAACTGTTTTCCGCCTCTTGACAAAATAAGTAGACAAAAATCTCATTCAAAATCCAGTTAAAAATCCCATAGAACTCTTGGCTACAAATCTGCTTATGAAGCTATAATAAGAAAGGTAAATCTCCTTCGAGTCAAATTCATATCCAGCTGATCTCATGGACACATCCATGTAGCTTTCTTTGAAGCAATCTAGAAATGTTTTCCAATTTCTTTCCTTCTGCGGGTTTTTTTTAAAATTTCCCAGGGTAATCTAAAACCTGGAGAAATGTTGAACTAAGTAAAGCTGTAAGTCTCTTACAAAATTCAGGTGAATGTTAAACATAAATTAGTATATGCTAATTACCTCCGTGACAGATGACACATTTTTTTTCCATCTGGAAACTTTGATATGCTCATCTCCTTATTTTGTATACAAGTTGTTTTGTATATACCTTAAGACAAGTAATTATTCAATAGATGTATCTTGAATGTATATACAGTATATCACAGAAGTGAGTACGCCCCCTCATATTTTGTAAATATTTTAAGTATATCTTTTCATGTGACAACACTGAAGAAATGACACTTGGCTATAATATAAAGTAGTGAGTATACAGCTTGTATAACAGTGTAAATGTACTGTCCCCTCATAATGCAACACACAGACATTAATGTATAAACTGTTGGCAACAAAAGTGAGTACACCTCTAAGTGATAATGTCCAAATGGAGCCCAAGTAGCTGTTTTCCCTCCCTGGTGTTATGTGACTCATTAGTGTTAAAAGGTCTCATGCATGAAGGGAGAGCAGGTGTGTTAAATTTGGTATTATCACTCTCACTCTCTCATACTGGTCACTGGAAGTTCAGCATGGAACCTCATGGCAATGTCTCTCTAAATCTGGAAAAACCAATGGTTGCTCTACATAAAGTTGGCCTAGGCTGTAAGATTGCCAAGACCCTGAACTTGAGCTGCAGCATGGTGGCCAAGTCCATACAGTGGTTTAACAGGACAGGTTCCACTCAGAACAGGCCTCACCATGGTCAACCAAAGAAGTTGAATTCCTGTGCTCAGGGTCATATCCAGAGGTTGTCTTTGGGAAATATACGTATGAGTCCTGCCAGCATTGCTGCAGAGGTTGAAGGGGTGGGGGTGGGGGTCAGGCTCTCAGTGCTCAGACTATACACTGCATGCTATATCCAATTGGTCTGCAGAGCTGATATACTATATATAGCTGTGATGGCACACCTATGGCACGTGTGCCACAGGTGGCTTGTGGAGCCATTCCTTAGGGCACGTGAGCTGTTGCGGACTTCCGGTTTGCACAGTAGGTCATTTTTCTCCTGCTGGAGTCTTCAGGAGGCTTCCCTGAAGCCTCCAGAGGGAGAAAAACAGCCCTCCGGGCAACCCGGAAGTCCGTTCTCAAGCTTCCGGTTTGTGCATTGGGCCATTTTTCTCCTCTGGAGGCTTCAGGTTGTTTCCCTGAAGCCTCAGGAGGGACAAAAATGGCCCTACGGGCAACCCAAAAGTTCAGGAATAGACTTCGGGGTTGCTTTTAGGGGCATTTTTCTCCCTCTGAAGGGCAAAAAATGGCCCAACATGCAAACTGCAGTTGGAAAGTGGGCTGTTTCTGGCCTCCAGAGGGTCTGTAGGGGAGAAGGCTGTATTCACCCTCCCCGTGCTCCTAGAAAGCCTTTGGAGCCTGAGGAGGGTGAAAAACAGGTCCACTGTGCCATCACGCACCAAAAGCGGGAAGGAAGGTCACGTGAACATGCGTGGGGGGGGGAACACGTGCATGCTCTCCCCCTGCTTTTGGCACATGATGGCAAAAAGGCTATAGTTTAGATATTGATAGTTCAAATACTGCAATGAATGGAGAAATACATGCATCCAATAACCAATGTTGACGTCTTCACCCTTGCTTCAAGGTAAATCCCAAAATGCTAAAAAAAATGTTAAAACCTTGGCCAATTTCAATTCATGAACAAAATATAGAGTTTTTAAGACTAGAGGCAAACCAACATATCTAATCCAAGATAATCAAATGTTAGGTGTACATGGTTAAAATCTAATAAGTGAGCAATGTTTACTTTTTATTCATTCCAAATAAATGATGTGAACTATGCAGTACTTTTCTTACTGGTTCACAAATATGAGCATGCACTCATGCTCGCTTCACTTGCACGCGGCCCGTCGATGTGTGCATATGGCGGTCTGCATATGTGCAGCTTGAAAATGTGCCTAAATAGGACGGCATACAGCCAGGGCAGGTGGGCAGACCCACCCGCGATTTCCACTACGGGTTCAGGGAAACCGGTCTGAACTGGCTGAATACCACCTCTGGTCCTGCTTGAGCAAGGCATTGCACTAGAAGATCCATTCCAATTCTGTTATTCTATATATGATTTTCATATCAGATTACTGCTGATATTGCTATACTGCCTTACTGAAGTCGGGAAATCAAATGAAATTATTTAAAGGCTGTTTTCCCAGGCTCGCTTCACTTTAGTTGTGCTGGGCCTCAGTTCCCATAATTTTCCATAAATCTGGAGTACACCAGGTAAGGAAGAATTCATGATGGCCTATTGTATTAGCATAATTAGGAATTTTTAAACCAAAAATTAAAAAGCAAAGATGTTAATGTCTTACTCTTAAATTGCTTGTTCCCTTTAAACAGCAATGGCCACATTGTAATATGCTAAACTTTGTTCTTTCAAGTGAAAAGCAGCCAATTATAAAATATGCCTCACAAAGGCAGTGACTGAATAGGAGCCTAAATAGCCTCCAACAAATTTAACATCTGCAAACCTGCATTATGGGCTATAATTCTTTCATCTTGTATCTTTAGCTTTACCTATAGAAAATTAGCAGAACATATTGGACCGATGATAACAGTTTCCTAATTACCCTCCAATAGCCAAAAGTTTTGCATTTATTGATTTTACTACCATGTGAAATCAATTACGAATTTACAGAAATAACAAGGAAGCTTCTGTCTTGTTCTCACCATAGCTACTTCTTTTCCGCTTTTTGTGTCACATTAGGATAAGTGGATTTACTGGATTTGGGGTGCAACAGTCTAGATCAGGGGTATCAAACTCACATCATCACAGAGGCATCACGTGACGTATTGGGGCTTTCCCCCCACCCCACCTTTGCTAAACAAGGCGTGGCTGTAGCCAGAGCATGAGGGCCAGGAGTTTGACAGCCCTGGTCTAGATGATCAGTGAATGAGAGGAAAGTGATACAAAACAATGTCTTTGCACACCCAGATTTCTGCCACCCTTATCCAATTCTCTGATCTGCCTGATCTTTAGTTTTAGGAGCCAAGTTTTAGGAACTGATTTAGCTATTGGCCAATCCTTCATTTCTGCAGCCAAGCATTTGACATTTTAGTAGTCGTGTTACATTGTGGCTCGTGTTTAATTTGTGACCTTGTAGAACACTCAGCTCCTTTTCATATGTACAGGTAGCCCTCGACTTACAATGTCAATTGAGCCCAAAATTTCAGTTGCTAAGCGAGACATTTGGTAAGTGAATGTTGCCCCATTTTATGACCTTTCTTGCAAACATTTGTTAAGTGAATCACTGCAGCTGTAAGTTAGTAACACTGTTTTTAAATGAATCTGGCTTCCCCATAGAGTTTGCTTGTCAGGTCTCAAAAGGTGATCACGAGACCTCAGGACTCTGCATCCATCATAAATATAAGTCAGTTGCCAAGCACCTGAATTTTGATCGCTTGACCATGGGGAATCTGCAGTGGTTATAAGTGTGAAAAATGGTCATGGGTCACTTTTTTCAATGCCATTGTAACTTTGAACGGTCACTAAATGAAGTGTTATAATTCGAATACCTGTATTACGATCAAGCTAGATCTTTTCTATCCAATATTCTATCTAAAACCTTTTATCTCAGGTTTATTTTCCCCTCCAACTGCAGGATTTTTCCTGCAGTTGAATGATGATGAATTTGATCCTGTTTATTTCAGACTGGTTTAAAACTTTTTTCAACCTTCTCTTGCTCCTCTTTGGATTTGACATGAAAGAAACATAGATGTAGGTATTATCAATAAATACGGGAGACCTTATTGCAGATCTCATCAGGGAAGTTCCAGGAATTTGTGATAATAGTTAGTTGATGCTGTTCTATCTTATTGATCACACTAAATATGATTGCAGCTTCTTAAAAAGTTCAATCTAGCAGGATAGGTAAGACGAGACTAGTAGATATAAAGGGTTGTAAAAGTTCTTGTTTTTAAATGCACTGTCTTTATTTGGTCCATTATTACTTACATTCCACCGCCTCTCATTTTTTAAAATCCCGCTATTTTTCTAAACATTAATCACCACTTCCCAGTTCCTTACAACTTTCCATGCCTCCTGTGTAGCAACACTCTTTCCCCATTCTCCCCTTGCTGAGTTTGGCAGTGAAGGTATTTTGACCATCTGAAGAAAGGTGGTTAAAAATCAAAGTAACTAAGCAAAGTCCTGCTTGCCATGGATCTATTACTAGGAATCCTGACACAAGATTACTTGGAACCCTGACACAGGAGTAATACTTTTTTATTCTTCCTGTTCTCCCCTTCCCATTATTTCCAACAATATCTAATCCATATTAGAATCTTCCATCCATTCCCAACTTGCTGCTACCGTTTCCCTGAAAATAAGACCTCCCCGAATAATAAGCCCAATTGAGCTTTTGAGCACATGCACTAAAATAAGCCCTACTGTGAAAATAAGCTTTCCCTGAAAATATTGCAATGTAGCAGCAGCCATGAGGTAACCACCTCCTGCACCTAAAAAATAATAAGACCTCCCTGAAAATAAGGCCAAATGCTTATTTCGGGGGTCAAAATAAAATAAGACCCTGTCTTATTTTCAGGGAAAATGGTAGATCGGACACATTGTTTTGCAATGGTCACAAATGTTTCTCTGGAGATTATAGACAATTTATTGGTATAAACTTTCACGGCCAGCATCTTCTGAGCAGTCGTGAGCAGCAAGGTTGAATGCTTGTAGTCTAAAAGAAAGATTTCCTGGCATTCTGCTGGCAACTGTAGCCACTACAGACATAATCTGTGCCACTTCAGAGAAGATTTTATACTTTCATAAATGGAAATACTGTTTGCAACAGGTGGCATTTAGCTATCCTTGGCTGATTCCTCTTACCTGGCAAACTAAAAAAAGACTAAGAAGCTTTGGATGTGGTTAATAGCTGGAGGGGAAACCATCAGAAAGTTCCAGAGGAGTAAGCTAAACTGGAATGGAAAAAAAATAAAAACCACTTCAAATTATTATCAAAAAATAACATTGACATATCTATGTCTTATCAGGATTGGGATTGACTCTAGGAATCTTTTAATCTTCGAGGGATTTTACATTTTATTTACAGATAATATCTATAACTGCACTATATTTATAGAGAACTATATACTATATATATATCTATAGAAAATAAAACGTTTAAATAATGAAACTTATACATATTATATATCAAAAATCCCACATAAAATGAGAAGATGTCTGGTAGAAATTTAAATACATGTTATGGTCAGAGGTTAACTAGTGCTGCATTTTCCATAAACAATATTTTAAAATATTATACCATTTTTTCCTGAGACGTTACTTTTAAAGAGTTTTCTCACAGAGACAAAACTTGAAGGAAATGTTTGCTTTGATAAAGTTTTAGAAAAAGGGCTTTTAAAATAATCTTTTTTGTTTCTATTTCTTTTATTTTTCAACGTCAAAAAGTTTAAATAGTCTTACTTAACACAAGTAGATGCATCTGCAGTGATTTATCAGTAGGGTATAAAGTACAACTTTCAAGTACTTTAATTCTGCCAGTTTGCATGTTACCTTTTATATTAATTAATTCTCTGTATATAATAGTATCAAAGTGCTTATCATGACTTTTGATGAACGATAGAAGGAGGAGAATATTTAAACCCAGCAGGTATCAGTAAAAACCATGCCATTTAAAAATATCTTCTTGATTTTTGCAGTCAAACCAAACTGCTAATTTGTAACTTCCCTGCTGGTAAACTACATCATACAAGCTTATATGCTCCTGGTGTGAATGAAAACTTAATTGGCTCCCAGTATTGTAACTAAAAAAACTGCAAAATGAAGGTTTCAACTTTTATGATGAGAGAACTTTTATTTTCTACTGTCCAGAAACTGTCTGAAAGTTAGTCAGCTGTTTTAGTTGTCATCTGTGCGTTGCTGGGAACCTGAAAAAACAAAACAAGAGAAAGCAAAGTCTACAGACACACAGTCTCCTTGATATTGAAACTGGAGGAGAAATCTGAAATCTCAACATTTATTAGAAAATGGCTTACAAGTCGGGCATTGCTCTTTTAAATCTGCTAAAAACAGTGTCAAAAGCTGCTCAGAATTACTTTGAGGTAAGATGGGTGACATATAAAATTTATAAATGAATAAATAAAACACAAAAGTTGAAGCAGAAAGTCCAACTGTCAACTGTCACAAAATAACAGAACCAGAGTAGTGTATTTTGGCAATTCCCTGCTTAGTATAGGAATCCAAATTAAGTCGTCCTTCCAAGGTAGCTTGGAAGATTGATATACTGTGGAACTACTCTTACACTTAGCAACTTTCTTTCTAACACCCATGTAGAACAGGCTTGTCAAACTCGCGGCCCGCGGGCCAGATGTCACATGCTGGCCATGCCTACGCCTGGTTTAGCGAAGAGGGAGAAAGTCTCAATACATCACATGACACTGCCATGACAATGCAAGTTTGTCACTCCTGATGTAGAATTTGCCTTCTTGTAACTTCCATCCATTATTCTGTGATCTCCATTTTGGAAAAATGACGAATAGGCTCGAACTTTCACCTGTGTCGCATTTGAATTTTAAAATTCTACATGTAGGCAATAGATGCCTTCAACAAGAATCTGCTGGGTATGCTATAAAATATTGTATAGTGAAGTGTTATTTGGTGATCCAGTCAATTATGATTTTGTCCCTTCTAACAGCAATTCCAATGACATTTCATTCCATTCCACTTCACATCCATCTTTCAGTGCCTTCTTTAAAGCCAATTAATATAGAATAGTGTTCACGGAACTATTTTGGGTTTCCCACTAGTCCCTCTGCCCTTTTATGTATTTTTCTCCTACTTATATATCTCAATGCGTTTCAAAACTGCTGATACAAAAAATTGAAATTGATGTATAGGCTCCAAATCATTTTTCTTTTTTTGCAACTCCTAAGTGTACACATGTTTTACCTGCAATCTTGGGAAAAATAGGGTCAAAGGTGCTTTCCACAAGGTGCTTGTTAGGAATCTAATCTAACGGTTGGGTTGGCAATATATAAATCATGTAACAATGCTATACCTGTTTCTTTAAATCATGCTGTAAAGGTGATTGGTTGCTGTTTACTCAATCAGCCATAAGATGGAGCCAGAATCACTGTTAGGTGCTGATCTGATCTGAGTGTTTGGAAGCTGGCTGTTAGAGGTGCTGTAAAGTGATCAGTGTGAGCTATTGTAAGTTTTGCAACTGCTAGCAAACTTTGTGTACCGGACTGTTTATATGATTATGGACTATGTTATTTGGATTATCCCTTAACCGAAAGACGTTGATGAGTCATCTTAACCGTGTATGGTTGATGGACTCTGATACCTCTACTTCCACGAAAGTAAAAGCCTATTTAAGTGTCTCTGTATGCTGGTTTGTGTGTTTTCCAACACCACTCTCACAACGCTTCTCTGAACACACTCGCTCTCCCAATGGGGAGCTTACCTAACAGTGCTGGCCTAGAAACCAGGAGACTGTGAATTCTAGTCCTATCTTAGCCATGAAAGCCGGCTGGGTGCCTTTGGGCCAATCACTCTCTCTTAGTCCAATCCATCTCACAGGGTTGTTGAGGTGCTGTTGGGAAAATAGGAGGAAGGAGGTGATATTGGATTTATTCACCACCATGAGTTAAGGTAATTCAAGATAAAAATCTAACGAATACATAAGTACATGCTATGGACAGCACCACAATATAAAAATCAAAATAACAATAAAAACCTATTCAAAAATTGAGGCTAAACCTCTGAAAATCACAAACCTTTGATGATATCTCAAAGGTTCTCAAGACACCCCCCTGTCAAAATAAAGAAATAACATTTTCCATAGTCTGATTTCCCTAAATGATTGGCTATTCCTTGACTAGAGTACTTTTCAGTATCACAAAATAATATTCACGTGTTGCACTTTGGACATAAAATATACAATCTGAGTCCCCTTCGGGGGAAAAGGGCGGCATATAAATAAAATAAACATTCAAACATTCAATCTCTAAATGAATAGCATTACAGTGTTGTTGTGTGACTTTTAATAGCAGTTGATGGCAAAAGGATGTCTTTATACAGGTGTTGTATAATTTATATAAAGGGTTTTATATTTGAGGTAAAATTATAAAAAATTAATAGTACTGCGCAATTAACATCTTACAACACTGAGAGATAAATCTTTAAGAACTTTACATGTAATTTGAAAGTCTAAAGTGAATCTTTCAAAGTGTGATTTTAAATCTAAATATTGATCCCTAGTATTGCAGATTTAATTCTGTTTAAACTAAAGATAATTGGGTTTATTAAAATATTTATTTTATTCATAACCTTAAATCTCATTTTTTTTCTGAAAAAAATTTCAATGATTGGAATTCAAACTATGTTCAGCACAAAAAAGTACATTTTAAAAAGATGTTCCAACTAAATGCCTTACCTATTTTTAGCCTGTATACATTTCCTTTCTAATTCTATATAATATGCTCTGTTATGGGAGCAGCAATTTATCAACAATAAACTGGCAGGTTTTGCTCTATAATGTGCAATTCTTCTCTTGGGCAGTAGATAGCGCTCAAGCTATTTGGATATAGGAGAGGGAGGAATTAGATTCTGTTCATTTGCAGTTAGATTTCTATCAGTCACAGTTATTTGTTCTTAGCAGATCTAAGGACAGAATGTTATTGTAAATTGTTTTGGTAAAAGGAACACATTATTACGTTTACCTTATAAGATTTTACAATCACTTTTTTCTATTACTGCTGAAATAGATTATTGCATTATAGATTCAATTAATGTACAAAATTGCAACAAGTTAAATTTGGCAATTCAGAGAAAAGTTTAGACAATGTATCATAGTATTAAGATTACACATAACACATACACGCACACACAGACACAAATAAAATACAGGTAGTCCTCAGTTAATGACTGCAATTAGGAGGAGCAGCTAAGTGACACAGTCATAAATTGAAAAATCACTCGACTGCAACTCACAACAGCAGGTCTGGCAATTCCAGTTACAGTTGTTACACAAATTGCATATTAAGCACAATGTCACATGACCACAATTTCTGACTCCCTGCCAGCTGCCCCTGACTTTCTGCTGTCAGCAACCAGCAGTGAAGGTTGAATATGCAGATCATGTGACCACAGGACACTGCAATATTGTAATTGTGAGCTTGTAATTGCCAAGCACCTGAATCCTGATTACCATGAATATGGGAACACTGTGACGACCGCAACTTTGAGGAGTGATCATCAGTCTCTTCATTCAGTGCTGTTGTATCTTTCAATGGTCACTGAACAGTTGGTCACTAACTGAGAAACACCAGCACCAATAAACTCCCAAACTTGATAACTGATAATTAGAGAGTATGAATAAGAAGGAACAAGATTGAGAGAGAGAAAAAAATCTCTCAATCAACTCTGATTCCTGTTTGGAGGAGGTTTGTGTAGTAAACACATTGGTAATCAATGGGGGAGGGAGGGAGAGGAGAGAGAAGGAGGGGAGGAGGGGAGGGGAGAGGGAAGAAGAGGAGGGAAAGGAGGAGAAGAAAGAGAAGGAGAGGAGGAGGGGAGGGGAAGAGCCATGGTGGTGCAGTGGTTGGAGTGCAATACTGCAGGCTAATTCTGCTGACTGCCAACTGCCTACAATTTGGCAGTTCGAATCTCACCAGGATCAAGGTTGACTCAGCCTTCCATTCTTCTGGGGTGAATAAAATAAGGACCCAGATTGTTGGTGGGCAATATGCTGACTCTGTAAACCACTTAGAGAGGGCTATAAAGCACTGTGAAGCGGAATATGTCAAAGTGCTATTGCTATTGCTAAGAGGGAGGGGAGCAGGAAAGGGAGAGGAAGAAGAAAAGAAGTGGAGGGAAGGAACATAAAGCAACTTATTTATACATTATTTATGCATTTATATTTTATATTTGTATAGCCACCCATAAAAAGGACTCCAGTGAGTGAACAATTATTTAACAAATTAATATTTAACAGCATTAACTATAACTATTATTAAACAATACTTTTACACTAATTCTCATGGATAAAAAAGAGACCAAGACATTTTGTCACATTGTTTCGCAAAATAATTCAATTTAGTTCTCCATAATGGTTATTTTATCCTATACTTCACCTTTTCTCCTTCATTTCTCTTCCCTGTGCTATCATTTATTTAAACAAATTTCCCTCTTCAGAAGGGACGCAGGCAATAATGGATTTATAATATTTCAAAATGGCATTGAACTTTTGGCAGTTTGTAAAACAAATCACCGCCTAGCCCATTTTGGGAATTGTTTTTTCCCTGACTCTCATAGCATCTAACTCTGGCTCTACCTACTTATATAAGATCTCAGAAGACTTTGCTTTGACCATCTGATGAGGTGGGCATAATACACACAAGCTTACGTGAAAATAACTTAGATGCTTAGGGCCATAGATGCTTTATTGTTGTTGAAAGGGGGTGAGTGGGGAACTGAATTATTTTAAGGTGTAGGTCATATTTTAATGGGGGGGGGGAAAACCCACACAGCCTGTTATTGAATTTGTATTCACCATTCATCCAAAGAGCTCAAAGTGCCATAGAAAATCTCTACTCTTTCTTATTCATATAAGATGAAAGGTGGACCAACCATTATACCATGCTGTAATTTTAGGTGTTCATCAGTTACCTTGGTCTCTGGATATGTTTGACATTTTTCTGGCACTAACTATGGTCCTCTATTGACAAGATTCATAAATACTTTGGTAGTAATTTGCACTTTATATTTTTTTTAAAAGCCACTCAATTCCTCTATCAAAATGAAATTAACACTTATTATTATGGGTCAAGGATAATTTCTTTTAAGTATCATCTGATGTATCAACTGCTATATACCTAATTTTCTAACAGCATATCTGTATCTTATATTTTTGTAATAATGTTCTAATGTAGCAGGATACCATGTGACAGCTACACTTTAGTCTTAATAGTTCTATTGCTATTCTATTGATACTATTTAGCTCTTTTAGATGTGGATCTAGCTAATCTCCCCTTGCCCTTATTTATTTATTCAGCACTATTATGTCTTCACATCATCATATTTTGAGTTGTCACACACTAGCAAAAATGTTTGTTAGTGGAACTCTTTTGATATTTATACATCTATATAAACATTATATTGTAACATTTTTATTTTTATTGTTGTATTGCATTGCTTTGTTATACTTGCAACCTTGGAAGCCTTTATGACATAAATGCAGGTTGCCTGAGGAACCGTCTCACCCCAATGGGATTGGACCACCTCATTCATTCTAGCAAAAATGGTATGCTGAGGACCCAATCAGCCAAAGAATTCTGATCAATGGGGCCCAGGAGAAAACCCTTCTGTACTATGACTTCTACCCTTTGGAACATCATGCTCCTTGAGGTGAGATCTACCCCCACTTTATTGGACTTCTGAAAATCTAGCTCTACCAATTTAGGAAACTATCCCACCTCAAATCCATCTTTTTATTGGTCTTGTGGGAGATGTCCAATATGAGCCCAAGGAAGGGGTCAAGTGCATCATCACTTTTGAGTCCCTTGACACCCAAAAGAACTACTATAAGTCCAGCCCACCTTGAATTTTGTTGTCTCTTATCTACTGCCAATTTGCTTTGACCATTAGTAATTCAGATTCTTGTAGAGTATTAGAATGCAATAATTCTGCATTCATTTGAAGCACCTTAGTTCCTGATTTATTGACAGGTCCCTTTTGTGATGCTTAATTTGTAATGCTGAAGGTTTTAATATGTATTAAAAGGTTTTAATATGCATGTATGTCGGGAACGACTAGCACATATGTGCAAGGGGAACCCTTACCTTATGTATGTATGTATGTGGTGGTTCAGTGGCTAAGATGCTGAGCTTGTCAATCAGAAAGGTTGGCAGTTCAGTGGTTCGAATCCCTAGTGCCAGAAAACGGAGTGAGCTCCCGTTACTTGTCTCAGCTTTTGCCAACCTAGCAGTTCGAAAGCATGTAAACTGCAAGTAGAAAAATAAGAACCACCTTTAGTGGGAAGTTAATAGCGTTCCATGTCCCTTCGGCATTTAGTCATGCTGGCCACATGACCACAGAGATGTCTTTGGACAATGCTGGCTCTTCGGCTTTGAAATGGAGATGAGCACCACCCCCTAGAGTCGGGAGCGACTAGCACATATGTGCAAGGAGAATTTTTACCTATGTATGTATGTATGTATGTATGTATGTATGTATGTATGTATGTATGTATGTATAGACTGTAAGCCACCCAGGAGTCACAAGGATGGAGAACTACCATTTAGCAAATCATATACCTCACTGGAGTTATGATATATAAAACCAGTCTTCCATGAGTCTTTCTTACTATCCATAATTCCTAATAAGAAAAGTTCCAGTTTCATCTGAAAATTAATTTTTAAAACTCTGCACCATCATATGTATTTCTTTGTAGTATCCACTTTTGCACAAATCCATCATGCATTTCCAACCGTGATTAAAAGTATCTTTATACAACCTGGACAATTTCTCTGGTGACATATACTAATGGTATGACATTTTTAAAAGTTTTCCTTTAAATTATAAGACAATGTGAATTTCCGACTTTTCAACCACATTCTTTCCATTCATTCATTAAATATTATAGCTAAAATTGTTGGGCCATTTACCATACATTCATGAACTTACTCTTCCACTTTCAAATCTCAACAAAAGATTTTACATTTTAGTAACATGTTCGTCATTTGTACATAATTCATTTTTAAATTCCATTTTATCGTATTTTATTCCTGGTACCTTTTATCTATATTAAATCTCTACATATGAGAACCTAAATCCTTCTGCTGTTGATTCTTCTTTTGATTTCATCTTAAGTACCCCATTATCTTTTACTAAGAAATCTTTAGGTTAGCTATTTGGTTTCGTTCATTGCTTCTTTTCTGTAAAATGCTTCTTGAGATGAGGCCCAAACTGTGTTTTCAGGCATAGCCTAGGCTTGCATCTATTCCATATTTATAGTACAGCATTCTTAATATAATGATTTTTAAAATCTACAGTTACTTTAATTGTATAATATCATAAGTAATCATAACACCCAAACCTCAAACTATGACCTTCTAAAACTACAGTAAGACTCTCTTATTTCTTAACAGGCATTCCTTCATCCAAACCAAACCACAGGCAGCAAAATAAAATTTAAAATCAAATACTACTAGTCCTCCTCCCATTATTCCTTTTGTTAAAGAAAGATGACCAGTGATTTTCATTGCTAAGATATATGCTATTTATTTAATTTCCAGGAACTTAGAATAAACAATGCATGCCTCCCCCTTTTCAGGGGAACAGCAAAAAAAACCCTGTTCTTGGACATATTTGAAAAGTTTGAAATCCAGATTCTTACTGTGCTTTTGGTGCAAGCTAATTTTTTTTAAGTCTTGACCTTTTTCTATTAAGCATGTTATAGGTATCAGAACACTAACCAGATTGTCCAGTTAAACTGCTTAACTAACATCTTTAGCATTTAATTAAGCAGTGTCCAACCTTTCTATCTTTGCAGACTGGCGGGAGGGGAGAGCATGCACCCGCCACTCTCACAAATAAAGCTGTGGCACACATTTGCCTACCTGCTGCATGTACAAGTGAGGCTGCACATATGCATTCACCCACTGCTTCCACGGCCCAGTTCTGAACAGGCCATGGCCCAGTAGTGGACTGCAGCCTAGAGGTTGGGGACCCCTGATTTAATTAGTTGTACTCCAAAGCATCTGGCCACCCCCTGAACCACTTCTATTGGCGGTGCAGTAGACGCCATCTTGTTTTTTAACCTACAGCGCATCAAGCATGCATGCTCAAAGCGTGCACACACCTGAAGTGCGTCCCTGAACAATCAGCAGTGGGTGAACTGGTCAAAACCAGTAGCATTTTACCCCTGCTTCAAAGTGATTTAAGAAGTGGGGTTTGATGTCCTTTAAAGGATTCTGCTGAGGGTGCAGATCTGATTCTGATTTATCTCCCAGATATTCTTACTTACAAGGTGCCTGCAGAATCCTTTCAGATATTGCAAACTACTTCATGAAGAGGTAGTCTAGAACACAAGTGCACCATCTCTGTCTTCTCCTTTCTCCTGCAAAACCCCATTAAATTGAGCACCTCACCCAATCCCGATTCCATCCTCAGTGATGCCTCCACACTTTCAGAGATGTACATTCTGCCATTTTCCTCTTTGGAAGTCAGTATATAAATATTTCTGAAAAAAATATATTATTCTTACAGGTATCTGGATTACTTTATGTGCTTCTCTAGCTGATTGGCCTTCCTTTCCAAACAGTTTGTTCTTGTTAATTTTTTTACAACTTGTTATTTTTTTACAACTGTAAACTGTATGTAAGCTACAAATGCCTCTATTTTCACACATTACATAATTAACTTTTCTAAGTCACTTCCATAAAGTACAACCCTTGGCTTAGTCAGATTTTAAAACCCAAAATGTAATAATTTTAACCATACTCTTTAGTGAAGTTCCCTGTTATACTTCATGTAAAGAAAATTGATCTGAAAAAGCAGAACCAAAGCTTTTGAACTTTGGTATCAGGGAAGACTTTTGAGACTACTGTGGAAAGTAAAGCAAACTAATAGATCACTGAACAATTTATTCAGAGTTCTTGTTCAAGACACAAAAAAGTAGGCTCAATACTACTACATTTTAGATAAAATAAGTAAAATAAGTAAAATAAGTAAAGAGGGTAATATGACTCTCTTGCGAAGTCCATAGTATTGGGAAAGAGAAGAAAAAGACCTCCAGAACAAATACATAGTGTTGGGAACACCATTAGAAGACCCAATGGTTAAGTTGGAGACAAATCATACTGGAGATGATATATGTGGTCACTAAAACCTGATACCATGTCTTAGTGGTACGTAATCAACTTGACAATTCTTAGTCATGATAGCTTAATGAATTCCAGACATCTAAACTGAGGCGGTCTATAAGTGCTAGATAAGATGGTCTTACATCTTTGAGGTAAGCTTTCTGATTTAGGAAATGATTCTTTTTTATTTAAATAGCTAATTCTAAAATATGATACCTGTTTTCCCCAAAATAAGACCTCCCCAGATAATAAACCCACTGGGGCTTTTGAGCGCATGTGCTAAAATAAGCCCTCCCCTGAAAATAAGCCCTCCTCAAAAATATTGTAACACAGCAGCAGCCAGGAGGTGACTATGCTCACCACCTCCTGCCCCTCAAAAATAATAAAACCTCCCCAAAAATTATTTTGGGGGTCAAAAGAAAATAAGATCCTGTCTTATTTGGGGGGAAACATGGTAGTCCTGAATTAATTTTCACTTCTTTATACAAGAAGTGAAGTATTTTGGAGGGTTCCCTCTTGTCCCAAATATTGTTAGTGTCTCTATAAAAGAATTCACTATAGTCACCTAAGGATTTATCAGGACATGGATATCTCATCCTGATAAATCAAATTTTACCTGTTTAGATCAGAACACTTTACTGGAGAAGTGTGTGTGGAAGATAGCTTTGAAGGAAAGGAAAAATCTGTTACCAAGGGCAATGATCAGAAAAATCAGGCTTCAACCCAGTGGTGTACAAAATGGTTCATACAGTTCCTCCCACCATTCACATGAAGATAAAAGAAAGAGGAAGAGAAGCACATTCAAACTTGCAAGATTCTTTTACTATAGCTGTTCTAATAAAGTAGCCTTATGTCTATAGGGTGTCTATTTCTTAGTCCAGTCTATTTTACAATGCTGATATCCAGGTAGAAATAGCACACAGTAATCTGTTTTGGTAATTATTACATCAGATAACAAGTATCTCTTCTTCACTTTTTATAGAACACTTTTTCAAGAGAATTTTGCAAAGGTTTAAATTATGGGTTTCCAAACTTGCTGGCTGGGGAATTCTGGGAGTTGAAGTCCACAAGTCTTAAATTTCCCAAGTTTGGACACCCTTGTTTTAAGGTTTCAATGTTGTGCCTACAACATTGTGTTCATTTCTTTAGGATCTATTCTGACTTTACATGGATACAATAGGATTTATTTCTCATTAAATGGTAATTAGTTTTAATTCTGCTAATGATTTTATATTTTTCCTTTGTAGAATTGCTGCGAATTGTTTTCATGATTTAATTCCTCTTATGGTTATTTGATTAATAATGCATGAAAATATTTAAAGGCTAGTAGAAAAGTTCATATAACAAATACATAAATGAATTTTCAAGAATCAAGTGACTATCTGTATTGTGCCATTTGTTTAGACTTAATTTTGGTCCGTTCTGAAAGGGTTATTAGGTTATTACATGTTAATTATAAAATAGCACATTCTATAGTAGCAATGCATATTCTTTTGTACAATCTAAGCCACACACTTGTATTTCTTCTTATAAGGATTTCTGCAGTGTATAAGTGCATTAATATGGTTGTTGCAAGTTTGTACATAACATTGCTTTATGAAATCTATACAACTGCAATTTTGTAATGTAGCCATTTGTAGGAGAAGGGCAGAAGAATTTTGTAATGTAGCATTTGTAATGTAGCCATTTGTAGAACTATAGGGCAGAATTAAGCACAGCATCAGCTTAGAGTTGTTATGTTCCCACAAATGTTCCAAGCCCAACCTTTCCTGAAATCTGTTGACCCAAATATGGCACCAACTTTGCGCCTGGCACCATCAGATCTGAGAATATCAGGGTTCTTACTTAGGATAGAAATCTCTATATCTTTTGATTATTGCACACTGCAATGGAAACTGACAGATTTATTTCTTTTTAAAGATTCTGTTCAAGGAATGCCTTTCCTCATCGTTTTATAAACATTCTTATAAACACTTCTCCAGACAGAATTAACTCTTATGTAATCTAGTTTCATATTAATTATCTTGTCCAAAGAGTCATGATACATTTCCTTGTATAAACATTTTATTCTTCTCCTCTGATTCCCCCCCCCAATTTATGCAAGAAATAGAAAGTTATTAACTCATTTAGGCATTAAAAAAGGGTTATAGGAATGAATTGTTGAACAGAAGAAATTGTACATAATTGCTCTAAATGATAAATACTATGTTTAGAACAATTTCAGCACTTCTGTGACACAGTATAAATTGACTGCATGCCCTAGCAACTTAATCCATTCTAAGTTCTGGATTTAAAAGGATAACTGTGGGAAGAAGGGCACAAAATACTGGTTAAGTTCAGATTCCTTATACTATTATAAAAATGATTTTGCTAGATGTGGATTAGATGTGGAAAAGACTACATTCTAATTGAAGTACTATATTGACATTGAACAAATATAAGAACAATGGGAGGGGGAAGTAAGATACTTTACGCAGAAAAAATGAAACAAACCAGATTCTGATATGAATTATATCTTCTGTGATAAATAATTCAACTCAGAATGCAGGTAAATAGTCAGTTGAACTTTTACTTATGAGGAAAAGAGTCAAACCGTGAACAGAATTTGGCAAGAGAAGGAATAATAGATGAGAGATGCCAGAAATCACTGAATAACCTGTATAATAGAAAATTGGGGGGGGAGGGGAACCCCACCTCTGGTAGCTCTTGTTGCAACCATTCTATGGGTAAGCAATAAGAGCTTGCAATTAAAACAATTTTTATAGCTTATAGTATCTGTTTGTACATTACTTTATTAAGTAACATTTTTATCTGAGTAAATGCAGAACAAATAAATTGAAGAAAAGATTAGGTAGGTCACTTCTGATCAAATAAACATCATTTTATCACCTACCATTTTATAAAAGCTGCTTGATAAATATTTACACTCGTCTTCCAAAAGATTGACATTTTCCATTTTAAATCACTTTCCGTATCAATTTTGTAATACACACACACACTCTCTCGCACACAGATATTTATGGATGTATGTATATCAACATATTTCTACATGTTATACTTTTGTATAATGTAGAAATTCTATAATAGGTTTTCAGTGTGTGGTGCATGCCTTGGGCTTTCCTTTTCAATGAAGACACTAGTGTATTTTTGCCACTTGTAGTATTTGAATTTATGTACAAATGTACACAATCAGCAGAGATAAGGTGATAGTTTGACGGAAAATGTATATTTCTAATAGAAATCTCATTTTCTGATTCTTCCACAGGCAAATATCATAGATGGCAATTAGTCCTTGTTTAGTAAAGCTCCTATAAACATATATATTCAATGTGGAAAATTTTTTTGCTATAATTTGGCCGTTTCTACTACCACATTAAGCTTTATGATCCCAGAATGAAGGAAGTCTATAAAAATGCAGAAGAATATTACATCCTGGAACCAGCCTTGGAGGAAGGAGAGCCCCTGAAAAAACCATGCCTGCCACTCCCAAATCTCTACCAATTCAGAAGGATATATGACTGAGTGTATTGAAGGCCACCAAAAAATCAAGCAGGGTCAGGATGGATACCTATCCTAAGGCCAACACAGACCATTAACAAGTGCAATCAATGCTGCCTCAAAGCTACAAACAGAATGTAGACTGAGAGAAATCCAGATTCCTCAAGGATCTCCAAATCTATGAGTTTCTGAACAAGCTTTCCTAAAAGGAGAAGATTGGAGACAAAAAGTATCCAGCACTTTTGAATCTAGTACTAATTTCTTGAAGAGAGGATGAACCATCACTTCCTCCAGAGAAAGCAGAAATATTATGTCCTTCAAGGAAGCATTCACCATGACTTGAATTCAAATCCATGCCATATCCTGTTTAAATCTGAAACAGAGTAGCAGGAACTCAAAAGCCCCATGTATCCTATCCACTTTCTTAATACAATACTTAAATTTGTTATTTTTCTAATTGATTAGCATTTATTAGAAGTTATATAAAAAGCGATAGAACTCTAACTGTCCTCCTATTGCTACTAATATTAATTTGTCGTTTATTATATACAGGATATACCAAAAGCAGGCACTGTAGGACAATCACAGTGTGTTTTCTTAAGGAAGTAGAGGAAAATAGCAAGCCATTAACATTTAACATTTAAGGAAAATTACTTGATGCAGTTTCTACAGGACCTGACTTTTGATACATCTTCTATATTTATTTCTAACTGTCCGTTTCAAACATATCTACATCTAAGTACATGAGATGTTATGAATGCTGTTTATTAGGTCTGTATCCCACCTTTCCTCGAGGTGGCTTTCATGGAAATGTCCTGTTAAATTTATCCTGCAACAACTCTATGAGATACGATGGGATGGGAGTGATTGCACCAACATAATCTAGTGATTTGAGGAGGACTTAAATTTGGAACGCCCCAATCCAAGTCTACTATCTTAATCAATAAACCACAGTGGACATGTATAAAAAATGGAAAACACGAGTTCCATCCAACATGAGTCCATCATGGTATAAGAAGTTGGTTTAGAAGATTTCAGCTTGTCTAAAAATGCCAGAATGAAGAGTTGTCTAAGACAACACAAGAGAGTGGTTCTCAGAACAAGACAGAGTTTACATGTTAACTAAATGAGGCATTTCAGTGGAAAAGTAAGAACCCATCAAGCTATCCTGGAGGTTAGAAAAATGGGTGGAAACAGTTGTGCTTTGGAGCTATCTCACTGAACAAGAGAATGGCCATGATAGATATCTGCCTCAATTTGTCTGGAGCACAAACCTGGTCTGGCCAACTAATTTTGAATTGGATAGAGGTATGCATGCATGCATGCACGCACACACGCGCGCACACACACACACAATGTATGAATGAGTGAAGTTTTTAATTCAGAAAGCATGTACAATAGCAATTAATTGTTCATTGTATGTTTGTTTCATTAGCATTTGTTTCCATGTAACTTTGAGTTTCTGAATAAATAAGAATTAACAACTTTGGAAGTGTTATAAAGATTCTCTATGTGACAGTGCTATGGTAATACAGTCTGTCTCGCTTCTCCAAAATGACAGACGGTGTGCTATTATACAAATTGCTGTCTAACACATCCTTGAAAAGAGAAGATGGAAAGGAAAAAAAAGGCATGCTCTTTTACAATCTGTGTAATTAACAATATGGAACCTGCTAAGGTAAACTTGCCGGGCCAGTCTGTCCTACTTCATCAGCTCTTACAGCAATCAGGTTTTCTTTCTTTGGGACCGAGATACATATACATGTCCATTTGCATCAAACCCCTAACACAGCCGCCAGAAACAAGGTTAATATGGTAGATAAAATAAGCTATGCTGTGTTTTGGATTATGTAGAAGGAAGACTTTCTTCCTACAATAGAGTTAACTGCTATAACTCTCCTTGTTATAATATATCCCACAGCATGGTCCAAGAGGCCTTGCTGTCCAAGTTATTTGGACAGTGAGTCCAAATTTTAAAAAGACACCGAGAAGCACAGAAGGACAATGTGTTCCATTTAAACCATCTTTTCCATTTCTACTAATATATGATCTTAGCACTTTATATTTTTCTGCCTCCCTGGATTGCTCAAAGATAGTATGAGGCAGGGAAACAACCTGCTATAAAAAGGCACGTAACGGTCTTGAAACACACACATTCTAATTTCTTTGACATTACTCCTTAGATAGGCTTAGGCCTGTGGCTAAAAAGGGCAATCTTGTGTATAATGGGATAATAAATAACATTATAGGACCAAAATAGAACAAAACATATTAGATTGGATGTTAACCCTAACCTTAACTCTAACCCACTCCCATACCCAAAATAGCAAAATGGGATATATTTATTATATAGAAATATTTTCCTTCGATATTCTCTGAGAAATAAGTCCCAATGTATTAAAAAGATTTGTCAGAGGTGTGCTATGCGTGAAGCTTTAATCCTTTCCTTAAGGAAAATAGTCATTCTGTACAGCATTACTAGTATAATCATTACTTTTTCACATGTCATGCTAACATGAGCAGCATTTCCCAAGAGGTGTCTCAAGAGTGCACACTGATATCAGATAGAGTTGAGGAGCAGCAGGTGACTGGAAGAATGTGCTTCAATTAACAATGACAATGTTTTCTGACTTATCTGAACAAGGGGATACTGCATCAAGAGTGTGAGAGTTTTTCTTCCTTCACTCTGTGGCCAATATTTCCTATGACCTTGGCCAAGGTTAAGGAAAGAAAAAAAGAAGAAGAGACATGGGAAAAGCACAATGGCCACTCCTTGCAGTTACCTGTATACTATTAAAACTCATGTATCTATTTGGTGCTTTGCAACCTTCAACTGGGAGAAATGCTGCCTCACAGAGCAAAGCTTTGCCAACAAAGGTAACTCAAAGTACCTTATAGAATGCCAGGTTCCATTAGTTTTGAGGAAATGAAATGTGGGGAATTTTCTTTTTGCTACTTTAATACCAAATCCCCTGCTGTTGTTTAGTGCAATAGCCACAGTGCCTCAGGAAGCAGTGACATGATCCTCATTTTCAATATTGCATGGTAGCTTCCCATAAGTCAGTAGGAAATTAGGAAAGAACTGGTGTAATTGCTGATTTTCCTATACTCCCTGCCACCTTCCCACTGGCAGTCTTTTTCTTGAGGAAGCTTACAGGAAGAAAGTCAATGGATGGATGGTCTAGTCCCTCTGCACTCAGTCCTCATTGCCTACTTGATACTTCCCTCACTCCAGCAGCCACTTACCTGCATGCTGGGAAGTGGAGGAGAGGGGAGGAAGAAGAAGGAAGAGAAGGGAGGGAGGGAGGAAACAAGGAAGATATAGGGAGGGAGAGAGGGAAGCAGGAAGGAAAATTTCTGATGTTCACAGCCAGCTTTCCACAGTAGGGAAGCCAACAGGAAAATTCATGGTCATGCTGCTTCCCTATTTAGGTAAAGAAATATCTCCAAAACAAACATGGGTTGTGTACTGCATTCCAAAAGAGAAAAGGTTATGCATGGCCAGTATGTCTTTGTCCAAGGAAGCAGTCATACTTTATTGAAAAGGACCAACAGGACCTATGCTTAATTTTGCAAAACCCCACAATGACTGGCTAGCCTTGACTACTCATCAACAGTGGCAATAGTTGCTTCCTGCATCCAATCTTGCAGTCCCTTTGGGACAAGAAGATGTTGGACCAACAAACACTGTAACTTGCCTACAGGCGATCTTATTGTCTTCTTAAGGCAAGAATCTCCATGTAGTAGACTTCAGTCTACCTGACTCTTTGCACATGACTCATAGGGGTGAACAAAAACATCTGACTCCTAATTGTTTCACTCTAGGAGCAATCCTTGCTCTGAGCAATAATGCTGAACCGAAGAAAATGTGGAGTTACCAAAAACAAATCTTGAGAGCCATACTCAAAACGTCCAGGCTTAAAACTCTGCCGCACATTTCTCTCCTTTGAATGTGTACATCTTAACAGTCTACTGGAAGAAGAAGGGGGAGGGGGAGAAGAGCCTGATGATAGGCAATTCTGCTTTAAACTGAGCTAGGGAATTTAATTATATTTCCAAGGTGCCCAGAGCCACTTTTCTCAAGTCTTGAGTCCGCCCATCCTAGAGAAGGCTGCGGAGCACAGTCAGGGTGGCAAAGCTTCCTCACGTCCAAGCTCCGCTTCCAAAGCATGCGCCGAAGATGGACCAGTCAGACCCAGTTCTGGTTCCTCGCCGCATTTTCCCGCCAAGGGCCAACGAGCCTGCCATCATCTACCCTCCTTCTTCCCTCTCCGAGAGAGGGCGGGAGGGAGGGAGGGAGGGAGGGACTGAAGAGTCGCCCGGCGTTCACCACGGCGTTGCGCGCGACTCCCCTGCCCTCCCGCCCTCGCCCGCCTCCCCACGGGGATCTTCCCAAGCTTTGGCGTTTATAATCCAGACAACCTGCACGCCGCGTCTTTCCTAGGTCTGCCTCCCTCCCATTCCCCAGACAGCCAGCTCACCACCCACCCCTCCTCTCCAGGGACGCCAGTGCGAAAGAAAGTCGCACCCCAGCGCCGCCTGACTGCGGTGGAGGAGTGACCTCGACAGACGGTCGTTTGGGAGGGTGTGCGGTGTTCTTTTCTGGCCGAGCCGGCCAGCTTCTCGCTCGTCCGCTGCTCCCATATAGTCTTTCCCTCGCTTTGCGGGCGGGCGGGCGTGCGCGCGCGCGTGCCGGGCAGGTTCCCGAAGCGGGCGCAAAAAAAAAAAAAGGAGGCTGCTGCTGCGTCGTCGCGGAATGTCCCTGCGCTCTCCGCCCAGCCTTCCGAAGTGGAGATGAGCCACAGCCAAGGCAAAGGACGCCTCTCTTAAAAGACTCCGGAGCCAGGATGATGGTGCACCTGCGGCAGCCTTTCCCTCTGGTTGTGGTGGCGCAGAGTTTCTTCCTCCCGCTCGTAAGTCCACTTTGCCCGGGGGAGACTCTTCTTCTTCTTCTTCTTCTTCCTCCTCCCCTTTTCCTCCTTCGTTTCGGCAGCAGCTGCAGAGGCTGCGAAGCGGCTGCGTCCGGATTTTGCGGTCCGGGGGTTCCGGATTTTGCGGTCGCCTCTTTTACCTTGCCCTTTCGATGCGAGTTTATAGGCGTTCCGCGTTAAGTTTTGTACCCGGTCCGGTTGAGTGTTAAGACGGGGGCTTTCTTTGCCTTGAGAACGGGTCTTGCAGTTTGCTCGGCGCTTGCTGACCTCGCCGCGAGGGAGCCGGGATCGCCCGATGGGGGAGGTTCGGCGGGGTGGCGCGAATCCGGGGCTGAAAACTTTCTTCGACGGCCACGGGAGAACCGCTCATTCCTGAGCCGGACTTGTGCCGGGGGGGGGGGGGTCTCTGAAAACCGCGGGCCTTTATAGGTTCGGAAACCGGGCGGTGTCTTTCCTGAGGCTGTGTGTGAGGCGAAAGCAGGGGCAGCCTTGGCAGCCTTTCTTTCGAGGGAAGAGCTGGCTTTTGAAGGAAGCAAACAGGGGTGCCTTCCGCGTTTTTCATTGGGCACCCCGGGAAAGCACCTGTGTTGGCTAACCTCTGAATATGGTCCGAGTTTGGGTTTGAAGGTTTAGAATGGAGGAGCATTCACGACTGAATTACTGTCACTGGAGGCAGGATTTAGAAACTTGGATTGGAGATTACCAACTTTTTCTTTTTCAATTATCTCGATAAGCAATGGTTTCCCGGGCAGGAACTTGCGATTCTCTTTGCCCAATGCTCAAGATTGATAAAAGTTAGTTTATTTCTTGAGTGATGCTGTAGTTAGTTGACAAAATCTCTTTTCTACACAGGAGGCTCTGGGGTGATATGTAGTACAGAAAATCTAGGTGATTATGAAGGACAATTTTGAAAAGTGTTCGTATATACAAGCACTTTATTATAGACAATGTTAAGGGCTAAAGACAACTGGAATTTTTAAAGTTCAGCCTAGAAACGCCTGATATAGATACTGTATTGTTTTCTTTGATATAAGATTTACTGTAAACTTGAACTGGTTCGATTTTAGTTAATTGGTCCTTCTGTAATTGTTACTCATGTAAATGGGTGCAACATGTATTTATAATGATGTAACTGAGTTTAATTGGCTTTAGTGCTTTTAGGAAGCAGGTTTGGGTGGAAGTAAACCATTTTTTTTACAACCCAGTCAAGCTACAGGGTTGGGACAAGTAAACCAGACTGTAGTCTAAAATAAAGGGGAAAAAACTTTATAACTAAGGTATAGAGTCCTGAAGGTGGTTGTTGCATTGTATTTTAGAGAACAAATAAAAAAGCTTCAGATGTTAAATATATGGCATACTGTGTCAAAAGAAGGAAATAGCACTGAAATATACCCCTTTTCCTAAAGAAAAGCATTAACAAATTGTATTGCAATTATTATTTTTTGCTTAAAAGAATCAATGTCCTTTTTCAGGAAAATGTTAACTGCTTGCACACAGCAAGATGCAAAGTTTTATTTTCATCCCAGCTGTATGCAACCTGAAATGGTATGTGTATGGGAGTTTGTGTTACTGTAGTCAATAATGGAATATGTAATAAACCTTGAAGGGATTAAATAGCCTTCTTAAGAGCTGATTCTAATATTACAGTAGGGGTTGATTGATTAGTTTTTGAAAAAGCTTATTTCAAATTCTAATCCTTTTTTAAGACTGTGCTGGTCTTGTAAGATTGTGGGTCTTTTTCTTTCTTTCGCTTTGGTGTTTTATCAGAGCAATGAAATGCAAAGCTGCAGCCTTGCGATAAGGCACATACTTTCTTTCACAGTGGTTTCCTTTAAAAAAAAAACCAATAAAACCTGGGTAAATGCTTAGAATAGTTTCCAGCTAAACATCACATAGTGGTTAAGGATATGAATGGGAAATAGTGAATGAAGCAGGGAAATTTCACTTCCCTGCAAAAAATCCAGTGGATACATTAGGGTCTGATTAAAATTTCCAGTGGGCATTGGTTTTATTTCACATATGATTGAAGCAGTAATATTTTACTGCTTTACATCCTTATATGAGTGGTACATTGAAGAATCAAGACATTTAAAATAGAGAAAACTGTCTTCAGATGTGGTACTATGTATAAGCTATTCATTAGAACTAGTTCATTTTTATGTTTAGGTAATTTGAATCTCACTAAGGAGCAGCCTTTTCTTCTGCACTTTACTTTAATCAGTTGTCATTTAATCCCATATATGCATTAGGAATTAAGTTCTAATAAACTCTGTACATCTAGTCCCAAGTAAATGAATGTAGGATTATGTTGTTCTGTCCAACTCTTCCATAAGTTAGCTGTTGTAAATATATTAGATATCTTTGAATATAGTGAAAATATTGTATTGTCTGATAAATAGCATTGCATAGATTTTGGCAACTCTATTAAAACAATGCACTAGGTTTTTTTCCCCAGATTTTTCAATGCTTAAATGTCTTCCAAATAGTGACAGTATTCAAACATATTGTGAAAACTGGCAAATAAAAACATAGAAAATAGACTGTGCATGCTAACTAGCATTACTTTAATGAAATAAATGCTATTTAAATAGTAAACTGAAATTTATTTTATAAATATGATTGACATCTATCAGTAATCTTCATCAACTGCAGAATTTAAAATAGAATAATGCAATAGTGTTTTATTGTCAGTAGAACAAATCAAAATCCCATTTTATTTTGTGCATTCTATTTAAGTTTGCAGTCCTGATTGCTGATTTAACATACCCTGATTTTTTTTACCACAATTAAGTGGCAAACTTATGATCCTTTATTGAACATTAGCCCTGGTAGTAATTAATTTTGAGGGAAACAGAAGAAACTTTTAAAGAAATTTACATCATATTATGTTGTTGTTGTGTCTAAAATACAGAGGGTGTACTTAAAGTAAATAGTGAAACATATCCTACAAATTGCATGGAAAAATAAAATTGTACATCTTGCATTTTTCCTCTATGCTGTGAATAGCCATCAAATAGTAATTTTTTCATATAAATCACCATTTGCTAACATGGTAGTAAATATATGCTAAAACAATACCATGTCCAGTCAATAAACACCTAGTTATCACCTAAATAGTGACAGAAAGAGGTTTGTCCAGAATTATTGTCAGTGACTACTATTTTTTAAATCTAATATTAATAGTCATTACGTTTTCTATTGTAACAAATTATTCAGTGCCATATTAATAACTAGAGCACAAGAGCAAGAGAATTGAAGTCACTATCTACAGGAAAATGTCTTATAAAGGAGATTTTTATGACCCATTCCGCAGTTCTGTTCAAATTGAATTAAGCATGTTTATCATTTTCTTAAAAAACACATTATTTTCCTAGTATCCCATTTTCCTACTTATTGTATTTACAAATAAAAAAAATATGCAAGTGCACATTTCAGGAAAATTAATATTACAAAATGAACTTTAAATAAAGGTTTCTGTTTTTAAAAAATGGCAAGAACAACATTATATGCTATTCCTTGATTTTTCTGTTCAAAGTATATTTTGTTATAAAAAAGTAATATCAAGACGGTTACAATGAATGCAGTTCATTATATTGTAAAGTAGGTCCACTAACATTTAAAAAAAATATTTCATAAAGCTGTGAAAAAGAAACATATGTTCTTAAATATTCAGTTCATAGAGTGGAACTGCTGATATATCTATAAGACATAAATATAATTTTGAAATAAGTATTACTTTTCTTTGTTTTAAGTCTTTTCTATAATGGGAAAGGAGGCTTTGTAAACAACGTGGTAAATATGATACTGTTTTCATTTATATTTTATTTGATATTTTGTAATTAAAAATTGTTTGTGTTTCAGTTTTGATTTAAAAGCAGAGAGAAATGTGATGCCCAAGATTGATTTTAAAAAAGCATTACTTTTCTTGTTGTAAATGTAGTTTAGGGTGCTTTATTATTCAGATATTTATTATCCATGCCCAAATATATGCATACATTCAGGCAAGAAACACTATTTTATAAAAGGAAAATTAGATGTGTCACGTACAAGAGATTAGCCTAGTACTAACCAAGAACATTTTGAAATAGAATATGAAGAACATGTTACCTAAATATGGACAAAATATTTAATTGTGTTATTAAGCACTTCTGAGGTGTTAATATTCTGAAGATATTGTGAAGTATTAGAAGGAAGTGTATTTAAAATAGAATTTGACAATTAGTATATATGACAATCCAAAATGCAGCTTTTGATTTCTATTCATTTGTCTTAGTCTGTTGCCATCTCTTGTTCCATGGCTACACACAGCTTTTCTATGTTGTAATAATCTGCAATTATCCTCCCCAGTTATCACTAGATAGGAATTGAACTATTAATGTTTCCACAGTGCTAATGGAATCTGATATTTGTCTTATATTAAAGAGCTAAAATAGTTCAACAATGACAATAGGTTATAAAAAAAAAGAGGATTTCTAACATTTTTCCTTAGAAATCATAGAAAGAAGCTCTACCTCCCATTCTTTTGGTCTCAGGTTTAGTCAAATCTCATTGTGCCAATGCTAAGAGAACAGTGCTGTCTAACATCTTCATATGTAGGCCTAAATTCGCCTCCTTACTGATTTAATGCCAGTATGACAAATATGTAGAAGTTTGTTAACCATACATTATTTACAATTAAAAAAAAGTCAACACTCTAAAAAAGAGAGATGGAAAGTGTATCTTTTATTACTTTTGACAGTATTAAAAAGAAAACCTGCTACTAAAAGGGGGAAAAAATAGCACCATACATAGAATCCTTGACAGAGATGATGGTGGGAGAACTGCCTACAAACTAGAACAAAGTCAGAACTTGCACGAAAATATAATTTATGGTGTCATTAGCTATCTGGAGGAATTCTCTAAGGTAGAAGAAGATTTTGATGAATCCTCCCTTTACCTACCAAATCAAATCTTTCAGAAGAGAAATTATCAAACTGATATTTGCCAGCACTAGCAGCAACTACTGATCTATAGCTGGAAGCTACACATAGTAAAATCTGTAAATTACGAGTTAGTTAGGAATTGAAGCCCTTTTTCTTCTTGTCATGACTGGGAGCAACAAGTCATGTCTGGGGATGTCAGACAGGCTACAATGCCTTTTTTTAAAAAAAAAATAACTCCAGAAATATATGGGAAATTGAGAACGAGGAAATTGGAAGAAAAGCACACTTTTCCTTCAACATTACTGGCATCCTCATGTAAACTGCTTTAGACAGTCTCTGAAAAAGTGAAAAACTGCAAAGTGGTTAAAGATGTGGAAGTATATAAAACCACATAAAATAAGCTAAACATTCAGAGATATAAATCTTGGTTCCAACTCTTAACCACCGCCCATATTGCCTCCCTATGACACATCAATGATTTCAACTTAAGAGACAGGAAGACTATATGGAAAAGAAATGAAAGAAAGAAAATCAGATGTGAGAGTTTTTTTTGTTTGTTTTTGATGAAACTAAGAAAAGAAAAAGGAAGGATCTAACAGAGCTATACGAGATGGCTTTGTCTTCATTGCAATTGATGAATACAGGTAGTCCTCAACCTACAACTGCAATTGAACCCAAAACTTATGTTGCTAAATAAGAAACCTGTTCAGTGAGTTTTGCACCATTTTACGACTTTTTTGCCACATTTGTTAAGCGAATCACTGCAATTGTTAAATTAGTAACACGGTTCTTAAGTGACTGGTTTCCCCATTGATTTTGCTTGTCAGAAGGTTGTGAAAGGGGATCACATGACCCTAGGACACTGCCACCATCATAAATGTGAGTCAGTTGCCAAGCATCCAAATTCAAATCACATGACCATGGGGATGCTTTGTCAATCATAAGTGTAAAAAATTGTCATAAATCACTTTTTTCAGTGCCGTTGTAACTTCGAAGGGTCACTAAGTGAATGAAGATTACCTATATACTGTACATAGGGAACTGTAAGTTTGATTATAAGTAGAAGCCTAAAATGCATGTCCGACTTTTGTAGTACTGTGTGAAACTAGAAATTTGTACTGTGGTGATAATTGCATATTGAGCTCCAGTGAGTGTTGATAAAGAATTAGGGACAAGTGGTGGGTTTGTTTTTTTTAGGAGATAGGGATATTGCATTATTTTGCATGAATGCAATCTAGGGGGAAACTTTATGAAATAACAAGAATGGATGCGTAGGGATGAATTCAGAGACTACAGAAAAAGTAATCGGATTGTTTGATGACCCAAGAATGAAAGAAAATGATGATAGGTGATTATTTTAGGGAAAAGGTTCAAGCAACAATTCTTTAATACAGATATTAAATAAATGGATATAAAAGCATGATTAAGTTATTTATGGTGAAAAACGGAGTTACAGTATTAACAGCAGAATACAAGGGTGATCAGAAGTTAAGAGAGGGAGGAAAGAAAAACAAATACTAAAGAGACTCCAGAAGATTGAGTGGAATTAAAAATAAGAAAGATGAAAAGATTTGGGATGAAATTTAAGTGATGAAGTGATGAAAGGACAATTTTAGAGATTTGTATAGTAATTTTAACAATGTGTCAAACGTAGAACTGAAATAAATGCTACAAAGGTTAGTGCTAAAATTAATAAAAAATGCTAGGGAATACTGAAAAATGGTAATGATGTGGATGGATTCAGTGTAACTAAATAAATGTTTTAAAATAGATGTAAAGTTATGGAAAATAATGTCACATGCTTGTTTATACATTGGGGGGGGGGTGTACCCACTCAGACTCACTATTGTGAGATAGGCAGCCATATAAATTACGTCAATAAATAAATAAATCTCTCTATATAGAGTACATTTCTGCATGACAATTGGAAAAATGCCATTACTGACCTCTTATATGAGGTGAAAAGTAATAAAAATGCAATATATATATATGGGGGATTAGTTTGTTAAATGTGTTTGAGAGGTGTTTGGCATAATGCTGACTGAAATTGTACAAGAAATTATAGTGAACAATATTTGGTAAATGTAGTGTGACTTTATGTCAAGCAGGAGATATGTGGAGCTGGATTTTTGCTGGTCAGCAGATCATTGAATGAATAAGTGGGAAACTGTTTTCTGTATGTTCATTTAGAGAGGTTTAAGATAAAACATGCGATAAAATAAATAAGCTTGGAGTATGTAATATTTTTCATGTAGTTGAAAGTTAGTTGCTGAATATGATAAGCAGGCTATGATGGAAATTGGGAATGCATAAAAATGGAATGCTTAGCAAAAGGTTCAGCACTCTGCAGTAAAATATGTGATATCATTGTTTACTGGTACTCCTTGACTTATGAGCAACCATTAGAAATTACAATGATGCTGTAAAAATGGACTTACCAACTGTGCTCTAAGTTACTTACGTTGCAGTGCCGTCATATGGTCATGTGATCAAAACTGCGGTGCTTGCTAGCCCACTTACAACCACAGAGGTGCTCCAAATCCCCCTCTTGAAATCACTTGAATGAAGCCAATTTTCTATCGCTAGAACGTTGCCTATTGAGCAGGGGGTTGCAGGACTTTTTTGTTAACTAATAGGCTACACAGCCTGACAGTGAAGCCTTAGCCCAAAGACAACATAGTAAGATTATTGAGTCTAATTCTTTATTTGCTTACAACTGATAGAATCTTGCCAGACTAGAGCTATAACTTTTAAACTTACCGTATATACTCGAGTATAGGCCGAGTTTTTCAGCCCACTTTTTGGGCTGAAAAAAGCTGCCTCGGCTTATACTCGAGTCAGTGAAAAATTTGCCCAAATGGAGGAGAAAAAGGGGCGCCCCTTTTTCTCCTCCATTTCGGGACCCAGTGGAAGTTCTCTGCGCGAGGTGAAATGGCCGGCAGCAGCCTCACTCTCCTGCTGTGGCTTCCATTTCAGTCGCGCAGAGAACTTCCACTCGCTTCCCGGGCTTGTGTTCTGATGAGGGGGAAAGAGAGGACTTTCCTTACGCCCGCATGAGAGCTGGACGTAAGGACTTTACCCCATTGATGAGGCGGGCGGCGCGGATTGTAGCAAGGACGGCCGCCGATCGCAGCCTGGCTGCGCTGGCGGGGACGGGCGGGGCGGGGTGGGATGAGACTCCCCACTCGCCAAGATGGTAGGACTCCAAGTCCCATCCCCTCCACCCGTCCCCACCAGCGCAGCCCCTGCCGCATCAGCCGGAATCTAATTTCCCCCTCATCAGAGCTCGGCGCGGATTGTAGCAAGGACGGCCGCCAATCGCAGCCCGAGCCAGGAGGTTCCGCTGGTTGAAAGAAAGTCCTTCTTTGCACCAAGCGCTTTTCCCTCCCAACTAATTATAACTAATTATATTAATTAGATAGATCAGTGTTTCTCCACCTTGAAGACTTGAAAATATGTGGACTTCAACTCCCAGAATTCTGGGAGTTGAAGTCCACACACTTTCAAGTCTCCAAGGTGGAGAAACACTGAGATAGCTGATCCACTGTGTTTATTTTTGGAAAAAAGCGCCTCCTGCTCTGGACTGCCGGGAACGCGATCGCGTCTCTCTCTCTCTCTCTTCCCCCCACCCCCGGCTGTTCCCACCCGGGAATGTTCTGGCGGGCTAGGCGGAGGGTGCGTGTGCGTGCATGTGTGTCAAGGGTGGGGAGGCTAAGAGGGCGAGGTGAGATCCTGGCGGGGACCGCATTTCACCCGCCGAGCTTCCTTTTCCCCCGTCTTTTCCTCCGCTCGCCGACTTCCTTTCTCCCGTGGCTGACAGGTGGGTGGGTTTCCCTCCTCCTCCTCCCTGCTGGACGTGGATCTGCGGCGTGGGTGGCCGTCCTTGTTGCCCGCCGGCGGCAGGTCGCGGCAAAGAGAGGGAGAGGGAGAGAGAGAGAAATGCCGCCGCTCCCCGGCTCGCCTCTTTTTCCCGGGATCGCCGTGATGCTTTGAGTTTTCCTTCTGCGGAGGTGGGGTGGAAAGAAGAAGAAGTGGGGCCCTTCCCCGCTTCTTCTCGGACTACCTAAGCGTTGGGTGCGCTGTCCCCATCTGGGCAAGTAGTGCTGACTCATCAGGTGTCTGGGAACGGGTGGGGCTGAGGAGCGGCTGGGGGTGGGGGGTGTTTCACAGAGCGGCTGGGGGTGGGGGGTGTTTTACAAAGGGATGAGGTGGACTGAATTACCCCCTTGTATCTGCTGGCTGCAGCCTTCTGTGTGCAGAGTCCAGACACTGCTGACTCATCAACATGAGGTCACCCATAAGTATGCTCTGCACACACACAGACACACACACAAAAAAAGGAATGGGGGCTAACTAGGGTTAAGGGGAGGAAAGGAAAAAGGGGGACCCAAACAGATAATCTGCTGATTCATCATTTTGGGGGTAGTCAGACTTGACCTCGGATCCCCTTTCTTTCAGCTGTTTTGTCTATAAGCCCTTGTGACAGTTGCTGACCCTTAGCATTACTGTAGCACTGTGTGTATTTATAGGTAGGGAAGAGTGTGAACATGGTAAAAATGGTTTATGGGGTCATTGGGAATCCTTTGGGGAATGAATGGGAGAGCTGCTGGGATGTCCTTATACTCTGTGCACACCGATGCTGACACTCTTGTTTTGGATGGTAAAATTGTAGGTCCTGAAAACCTTAGCTTTATGGGAACACTCCTTCTGTTGCAGTGCATGTTGTCTCTTAGACCAGTGTTTTTCAACCACTGTGCCGTGGCACACTAGTGTGCCGTGACATAGTGAATAGAGAGAGAGAGGATGTGTATAATTAAGGTGACCAGACGTCCCTAGCAAGGCCGTGGGCTGGCAGTAACCGCCGCGGCCAGCTCCCTCCCCCCCCCCCGGTCAAAGGTGTCCCTCTTTACCAATCTGAAAATCTGGTCACCTTAATCATGAGGTGAGTGAAGTATTTCATTGAATACACCGGTATTGTGTGATAATAATTTGTTATCCAGAGCAAATTTTTACAATGGCTACTGTATATTTAATGGGCACAGGCAGGCTGTATATGTTATTCAATGGGCAATGGCAGGCTGTAATTAATGGACACAGGGCAGGTTGTATATTCAATGGGCACAGGCAGGACACTGGTAGAATGTATATTATGAGCCTATGAGTTTTGAAGGATTTTAACTCTTGTGTTTTAGCTTGGTTGCTGAATGAGCTAAGGTTTTTGTACTTTTAAAGTTATTGTTGATACCATATTGTTTTTATTGACCCTCTTTTCCACTTACAGAGCTAGTTTACTGTTTTTCTTTGAAATAAATATTCAAAAACATTATTGGTATCTATTTTTATTTTTGAAATTTACCGGTAGCTGCTGCATTTCCCACCCTAGGCTTATACTCGAGTCAATAACTTTTCCAGTTTTTTGTGGTAAAATTAGGTGCCTCGGCTTATATTCGGATCGACCTATACTCGAGTATATACGGTAATAGGGAGATTCCAGAGTGTGGCTGTCATGAATCTTTTCCTCCCTCTTCCATCCAGTTCAGGACTGGGCATTATCTTGTTGTGTTCGGAATGTGCTGCCTCTTCTCTGAGAAACTACAGTGCTACTCCCAACATCCCCCTTCCTCAAAATCAGAATACAGCTGGAAGGGACCTTGTAGATCTTCTAGTGTCCCCTGCTCAAACAGAAGATCTTACACCAGTGATGGTGAACTTTTTCAACATGAGTGCAGAAATGTTGCACATGCATGCTTGTTGGGGCCACACTCCAGAAAAGCCAACCTTCCAAGTTCTAGCACACATGCACGTCTGACAATCAGCTGGCCAGTGCACATGTACACACCAGTTTTCAGCACTGTCGGGCATGCAAAGGGATTGCGCTCTGGAAAGGCCGAATTTCCAGGTTCTGGCGCGCATGCCCACTTGAAAATCAGCTGGCCGGCAAGCATGCACTCACTGGTTTTCGGCACTGCCGTGTGTGTGAAGGACAGCTGATCATCATACACGCATGCGTGCCAGAAACCTGGAAGACAAACAGGCAAGGCCACACATGCTGGGCGACATGGCTTCGCGTGCCACTTTGGGCATGCGTGCCATAGGTTCGCCATCACGGTCCTGTACCATTTCAGACAAGTGGCTGTCCAGTCTCTTCTTAAAAACCTCCAGTGATGAAGCACCTACAACTTCTGAAGGTAAGCTGTTCCACTGTGTAATTGCCTTCATTGTTAGGATGTTTCTCCTTAATTCCTCTTTCAGCTGTACATTCCATCACCGTATTCCATCAGTGCATCTGTTCTTTTTCATCTTCCACAAAAGGTTACTGCTGAGAGAATTCTCCTACAGTCTTTCTTTTTTTAAAAAAATACTTTAAAAAAATTATTCCACAGTGCATATTTATCTTGCAAAACTTGGTAGGGGGCCAGGTTACTTGTGAGATCATTCCTCTCCACCTATATCTACTCATCCTACTTTCAAAGAAGAGGCATGTTCTAGTCATGCATTTGTTCTAGGTCGCATCGATTAGGGATTCTCATTTGGCAGGACCCAGGAACAGCACATTTTCTGTCATGACACTTGCCCTTTGGAAAGCTTCATTCCTAGAGAAATAAAACTTGCCCCAACCTTTCCATAAAATCTTAAGACCTGGTTGTGTTATTGCACGTGAGCCCAGGATGCGTGATTGAACTCATATTAACCTAATAATATTAACTGCTGATAGTTTTTTTAAAAAATCTTGGCTGTTATATACGTTGTTATTTTGTTGTAAAGTTTTTATTTATTTAGCTTGTTTTTATTTATTATTAGCCATCAGGAGTCATGCATTTGGGATAAAAAGGTTGTAGAAATGAATGAACAAACGAATGAATGATACAATGGTATACCATAGATATTGTTAACCATGCAACGATAAATGGGAATTGCATTAACTCTACTCATAAATGGTATTGTGTATTGTATTTTTCTCTTAGCATTCCCTCTAAGTTCCTGTTATTTAGGACAACCTTTGTTGCAGCAGATGGAAGTACTTTTTCCAGTTTTGACATTCTTGTGCCTATTGAAGCAGAGGAGTCACACTTGGAGAAATGTTGCCTCCCTATAAAACAGAATGCAATTACTTTTAAGTATTTTAACATTCTAAAGTTGCCAGCTGTAAACTTCATAAAGAGCCCTGTTCTGCAACCATAAACCAACTTACTCAAAATATTTGATATACAAATTGGCAATTTCTGCCCCAGACCTTTTTCTTTTAATATTGAACAGTATAAAAGTTTATTATTATTTTTTAATGTTTGTGTATTGTATAATAAAGAAGTTGGGATCAAAAATGAGAATGAAATTTAGCTACTTTTTTCTATTTTTAAATTTCTTTCTTTTCAAATTTCTGAAATACTTTATACTGCAATTAAAAAATACTTATTCAGTGACCCATGAATGGACTGTTATTTAAATACTAAATGTTTGGAATAGTACAGTGATGGGGAACATTTTCGGCATCGAGTGACCAAAAGGGAGCACTTCGTGTATCTACACACACAGTCATCTGGCCCGCGACCAGGAAGAGGCGCTGCCCAGGGGGCATGAGCGAGCCAGAAAATGGACTTCCAGTCAGCAAGTCTTCTGTTTGCTGGCGTGCATGCGCAAGCACCGATCAGCTGGCTGGCACACATACTCACGCCGGTTTCCGACATTGCTGCATACACAAAGGCCAGCTGATCACTGTGTGCGCATGCACTCCAGAAACCCAGAAGAGGAATGGACAATGCCGCGTGTGCCAGGTGACATGGCTCTGTGTACCACTTCGGGCATGCATGCCATAGGTTCGCCATCACAGGTATAGTGGTTAAGGCACTACTAGCACCTGGGAGGCTCAGCTAAGTGACCTCGTGCCAGCCTATCTCACACTTACAAAATAAGGCAATGGCAACCTCTTCCAAAACTCTTGCCAGAAAAAAACCCCTGAAGGGATAGGCCAAGACGGCCCCCTGAAGTCAACACTCACTTGAAGGCACACCATACAAAAGCAGTCTTTTAGCTAGTACATGTAATTGCTACTCTTTATGAGAAAAGTGTTGTGTAATTGTGTGGTTTATTTACTCCTATTAGAAGCTTAATTGGACTATATAGCAGTCCAGAACAAGACTAATAACCACAATTACAAAAATAATGATAATATGGCAGATTAATTTGAGTATTATAACCCACACTATAAGTTACATTGCATATTCCTAAACAGTTGTGAATTCTGCCTCAGAATTCTAGTCATAGTAAAATAATGTATTTGGGAACTAGTTTGCAGCAAGTGAAATTGAAATATAGGACTAGAAATTAAAAATACTAAAAATAGGTACAAAAGTGTGCAGATTAGTACACGGGGGATTAAAAAAAATATTTATTTCCTTAGGGAAAAATGATTTGTAAAAGAAATGATAATCATTCATTTCTAGTTTCATTAACGGCTGGCTCAAATTCTGCAGAGTGTTGTACTACTGATTGACTAATCAGTTTGGTTCTCCAGAGGTTTGGTTTATAAAATCATCAGTAGAAAATTGATAAATGTAAGAAGGCCTAGAGAGAATGGAAAAGGAGGAAAGGAGCTGGTGTAGTTAATTACTTCATGTCTTTTTGTAGAAACAATCCATTAATATGTGAATGTAGAAAAGAAGGGGACTTTTAATATTGAGGTAGAGTCATCAGACACATCTGCAAATGTTATTAGCCCAAAGAGCAAAGATGCTGCAAATTATACAGAATTAATTTTGTCAATTTCATAACTGGTATTTTACAATATCTGCTGATGTCTTTCATGCATTCCAATAGTACAGTATAAAGGAGAGAATTTATCTAAGTGGATACCTTCAATCTACAAAATATTAAATTTATATATTTTTAATTTATATGGATATCCTCATTTTTAACTAAATGTGATAACCAAAAAGCACAAACTGAGCATATGTGTATTTGAAAAAGAATTTTAACATTACACTAGATTGTCAATCCAGAATCAAAGATTCCTTAGGCTAAAGACAAGTCCAAAATCATGGCTGCTATCAGTAAAAAGTTCTAGTCAAATTCTTTTATAAATGCACATGTTCTGGTGACGTGACCTTTTGAAAATTTGTTAAGATTTAATTGTCCCACAGAACTATTGAGTATAGTTGTTTCCCTATGTATAATATATAATATAATACAGCATCTTATTATAATTTTTAGGTCATTTTCTTGGATGGTGTGTCATTTTTATTTCCCTTTTAATTTTAAAACTTCAGCAAGTTTCTTCTATAAATATAGCAAAGCATCCTTTTCCAAATCTGTCCCTTGGTCTATCACAGTGATGTTGAACCTTTTTGGCACCGAGTACCCAAACCGGAACGTGCGTGTGCACACGTGCCGGAGCCCCGGAAACCTGGAGACCAGCTTGCCGGTGAACATGCACACTGGCCGCCTGGTCTTCAGGTTTCCGGGGCTCCAGCACATACTAAGATCAGCTGGCTGGCGCACATGCCCGCACCGGAAACCAAAAGAGCAGCTGGTGATGGCGCGTATGCCTACAGAGAGGACTCTGCGTGCCACCTCTGGGTGCCATAGGTTCATCATCACAGATCTATCATTTGTTATTTCTCATTCTGCTGTTTCATATTTGAAATTCACATTCATTAACATATTTCAGATATAATCTATCCCTACAAGCAAACATCAATACTGGGCAGTGTAAATACTGACTTCTGGTTCCATTCTTCACAGATTTCATTTAATATTTCTCATGTTACAACATTTGTATCATCATATAAATACGTATAAATCCCATCAGGTTTTGTATGCTTTTTTTCCTTTAAAAATTTTTGTTCCCTTCTACAGTCCAATTTTTAAAATCATTTTTTTCTTATGACTTGCTATTATAAGGATAACCAAAACAAGTCTATCTCCCATGAAAAACTTTATATTTTTATAGTTGATTCCAAAAGCATATTATGAAAGTCAATATTTGAAATTTATCTGGACTCTTAATTCTTTTATACCTTTCATGGAATCAACAGAATCTTATTTAGCTTTTTGCTGTTTATTATTTATATTCATAAGCTTGTAATTACTTTTTCTTTTGTTCAGAATTAAAGTTAAACTTACTCAATAAAAACTTCTCAATCTTTTCATTCCAAAGTTCACTAATAGCTTTAGAATAGCTAATGTGCAATTTCCAAATGTGATTATAAGGTGAAGTTTGTGAATGTAGTGTATTTTAAAAGTCTCTTCCACAGTTGCAAGCAAGGTAGCTGATCTCACCTTCTTCTCCCACTAAAACTCACTGTAATGTTATGTGAGAATATAGTATGTGATAAGATGAGGAGTTTGTGGAGCTGCTTAGGAAACACTCAGATGAGATATGGAACTCCAGTGCCTTAACTGTCAGAGGAAGAAACTTAGAAAAGTCCCTCAGGCAGGAGATTTGTTCCTTCAAACTTGCAAGATACTATTACTATAACCTTACAGAAAAGTAGAATTAAGTCATCTGGATGTACTTCCTATCTGGTTTACCTGGGAGAGCTGACATCAGTCTTGCAAATCTGAATATACAACTCTCCCGCCACCACTTTTAACTGCTTGATCCATCAGAGCGAGTTGTTCCAAAGTTTATTCCTCTGACCATTACGCTACTGGAAACTCTTCCTTTCTTGTCTGATTATTTCCTAGGTAGTATCTCTTCCTCTTGTCCCTCAAGGCCATCCCCACATACTATTACACTTCTAAAAACTACTGCTTCAGTCTCTTTGTGAGGAGCAGCTATTCTGCAGTATATGTAGACAATCTCCTGTCCTCTCCTTATCTGGAAAGGTTCCTTGGTCTTTTGCCACAGTACTTCCCCCTAAAGTAAGAATTAGTATTAGTAAGAAAACAGCACAGAGTCAACTCTTCACACAGGTCAACTAACTCCAAGCCAAAAGTACATTGACGAAGCTATGCTAAAAAAGATAAGTAACTGAAAGTACACTAAAAGTAAGAAGTAGCTTAGAAAGGACAGAAATTAAAGTAATTTAAGAAGAAGAAGAAAAATAAATCTAGTTTAAATCAACAATGTTCACTCTACCTTTACATACTACATCCATACATCTTGCTTCTACCATAGGGGTGTCAAACTCGATTTCATTGAGGGCCACATCAGGATTGTGTTTGACCTTGAGGGGGCTGGGGCATGGCCAGGGGGCATGGCCAGCTCAGCTTCACTCATTGAAGCTCTGTTTTCGGCCAAGACAGTTTCCTGAAATCCCCTGCCAGTGAAAATGGAGCCCAGGAACCCATGTGTGTGCCTCCCGAACTCCATTTTCGCTGGCAGAGGCACCACGGGTAGGTCCTTCACTGTTTCCAGGGCAGGCCCAAGTGCCAGATCTAAGCACCCTGTGGGCCAGATGCAGCTCATGGGCCTTGAGTTTGAAACCCTGTTCTACCACTTTGCTCTTTTACATTATTCTTGGAGGATCCCATCAACTCCATCCAACCATGATTTCCTCAGACCTTTGTATGCAATCCACATTCATTTCTCACTTATTTATTCTGACTTTTTTCTTATTTTAGCAGACATATTTTAGTAATTTAATACAACTGCATTCAACTTTTCTACTTTCTCCTCACATACCAAACTCAGTTTAATATAATAAAATGGGCAGAAGTACGTTATTATATTTAGCTGTGCATATCTTAACCTTATGTTTTGTAAACATTTCACCAATATTCATAAATATACTTGTTAGAATTTTTGCTAGTGATATATAAATTGCAATTGATCACTCCATTTACCTTGTCAGACACAGAAACCTTGGCATTTGGTGCATTAATTTTCAGAATCATATTTCCCATTGCATCATGCAATATATTAGCTGCTTAAAGGCATTCAGTGTACAGAATCTTAGAACTGGTATATGTACATTTACTTTATTGAGGCTGAAACAACAGTATAAATGTACATGTTAGCTCATTTAAATCAATTACATTATTTTGAAGATATACCATAAATTTATTAAGCATTCAAACACATTACAGTGTACTGTGGGCCCCTAGGAAAACATTGGCAGCTTGCTGATCAGCCCTGAATAAAAGCAGAATTACAGTTTATTTATTTATTAAATTTATATGTGCCCATCTCACTCCAAAAAGCAACTCTAGATAGCTTACAATTACAATTATAAATATACAAAATATTAAATAGCTTATATACTTTTGTTCTACTATGCTACAAACACAAGATAAAGAAAATAACAAACGTATAAAAATTACAGCATGCAATGTTTTGATAAACCCATCTGACTGACTTCTTTATTTATTAATTTATCTTTTCCTAATACTGCAACATGGCAGATATGCTATCTTTGAGATATGTTCGGTAAATATAAACCATGAGATTTCCTAGCCCTTTGGTTCCTGTCTGGTTTTGCCCTCATTGCCACCCAGTTAATTCAGTTTGTTGTGCATACTTTATTAAAGGGCACTTTAAGTGGTTCACGTGTATGGCGGGCATTATGTTATAGGATTGGCAGTGATGTGTATGGAGGATACCTTTTATCATCACAATGTGTACAAGACACATCTGCCATCACAAACATTCCATTTATCCATAAAGAGATTAAATAAAAGTGCATCAAATTCCTTGTTCATTATGGAAGCAGTTGCTATATAGTCCATCTATTATTTGTGTGTATTACTTACTGGTGTTTTTCATGAATAGTAACTAACCTTGCACTCCATAATATAAAATTCAAGTTTATTTACATTATCATATACTTTCTCTAAATTAACATACATTACTATTTTTTTCCCTCATACATTTTTCAGTGACATGCTGAAGTGCAAATTATACATCTACATGTTGCAGCTCAAGGCAGTGCCACTGGATTTACAAATTTTGTGCAATGTATTTTCTTATACCCTTTCAGTTTCTCAAATTCCTCAGGCACATTTAACAAACCTGCATGTGGATTTTCTGTTCACTTTTGTGGATTTTTTTCCCTTTTACTTTCTGTAAGGACATAGTTATAGTATTCTTACAATTACCATGGACAGATGTACTCTTTGCATATACATCAAGCAAAACATGCAGCCATGTTTTTAAGATTTTCTAGTTATATCACTTCCATCTGCAGCCATTTTTTTAACCATACTACTCCTATTCCCTTGCAAATCTCCAAAATACCCTTCAAAGAGCCCTTCAGTTCAATTGTAACCCAAATTGTTCAATCTTTTTTTTTCTTAATTCCAGTCATGGTTTCAGTCTCCGTATTTAGATGTATTCACATATATCTTTGCTTGTCATCTTTATATCTGTTTTTCCAAAATTCAGTTTTTATAATGGTATATTCTACATTCAGAATCTTTCATTGCCCTTTATTGTACACTATTTTTCATCTAAGCAATAAACTCAGTCATGCTTTTACCTGCAATCTTTTACTATGTGCATTCATGGATAGATTTATACTTAAACTACATACTTGAAATAGATCTTTTTATAAGAAGATACTTGCCAAATAAGCACTATTCTCCTTCATTCTTTCAAGTACCTTTTCTATACTCATTAATCTTATTTCCTTCCATCCATTCATGTCACTTGGTAGAATAACTTTTTTCCATGGATCTTCTTTATTCAGAACATTGTACTTTTTTCCAGAAGAACTCTTACTTAATTCATTAATTAGCCCCATTGCCATTTATCAGCAACTTTTTATTTTTATTTTCGGTAAGTCTAGATTATGGGTGTCCAACTCTTTGGTTTGTCTGGGCTGCATTGAGTGTGTATAAAAAGTTAAATGTTTACAATCTTACATTTATTAGCTGCCCAGGGCCACATGGGACCCATAGTGTGTAGGTTGGACACACCTACCCTGGATGATACTAAATCATGTTTTCTGATATACATTTTAGTCCTTTGTTCATAATTAATCTACAATTTTCTGCCTTTTGACCTTCATTGTCTTGTAGCTTTGGTCAACCAAAGCCTTTACATGCCACTCTTTAAGAAGAGAAAGAGAGAATAGTCTCATTGCAGGTTTCCTTAGGTTAAAATCATATGCAGGATTCCCTACTATTAGATAATCATCAGTTAATTTTAGCATTTTTGTGAAAGTATTCCATACTACACAAGGCCAGTTTTATTTCAGACATCCTCAAACCATTTATACCACCCAGGACCTCATGCATATGCAGATGAAGCAGCCCAGTTTCTAAGAGGCCACAGACCATGACCAGTCTGCAGCCTCAGGGTTGGAGACCCCTAAACTAAGAGATGTATACAAATATTGATTCAAGGTAGGAATGACTTGGATGTCATTCGTACAGCTGATATTATTGAATACATAATGAGCAGAAGTCATAGTGACGTGGAAAGAATTTTCTTATTCTGATTTGCAATGACCCTCTCATAACTCTCATTTTTAGGGAGCCTTTTCAAAAAGATCTCAAATAAATTTCTATCAGATTAATAACATCGTCTTACAAGAATCTAAGTCTACTTCCATGTCATTTTTAGTTTTGTGTTTAGGTTGTTTTACTTGTGCTTCTTACTCATGTTCTAATGTTTTTCATGTTACCAGTATGTATCTTTTTGCTCCAGATCATACTCAATATCCATTCCCATAAAATATATAATTCATTTGCATTCTTTATTAATGTTCCTCGTTACTGTACTTTATGGCTATTTTAAGTTCCATATTTGTATTACATCCAATTTAGTCAATTTGACAAGTTCTTCCAAATAATGTTAGGTGTGTGTTTCAAGGTAATTTTTCAATCACTCTGTATGTAAAGAACATTTAATAACTCAGATATAAAAATTAAAATAAACTTAATAGTTTAGTGAAGTGAGCTAAAAATTCAGAATGAAATATGACACTTCAACCCTCTTCAATAAGGAAACATATTCAGTTGGACCTGGTTTGGTGTTTTAGGAACGCTTTTTCACTCTGTACTTTCATCAGAGTACTAACAAGTTTGGTTTAAGCAAGTTAAATCTCCTGACCATTGTTTTGCAAACTGATACCATCAGCGGTCTGTATGCTGATAGAATGCATGGAAGTCTCTTCCAAGATCTTTTAAAGATCTTCTGGGACTTGTTATTTTAATCCTTGGGTAGACTGATCTGTCACTTCAAACTTGTCAGCTGTGCTTTGTCTAGTAATGGGCGGTTGATAGTACTCTTGATTTTTTGGCAGCAGCTGTTAGAAGTTCATTAGTTATATTCTCAGAGGGGACAGATGGCTGTAATACTTTCTTAATTATCTCTTATGTGTTACAATTACAGCAGTTCTGGAATTTATTCAGTTTCCTGCCTATCAAAGCTAGGATGTAAATTTTCAAGTTTTAATTAAATAATTACAAACTTCTATTCCTAGATTGAAAGAGCAAGGTACATGGGAAGAGAGAATAAAAACAGAAACATACAAGAATACTTTTTTAAAAAAAATGAATAGCTACCATAACAAATAGGGGTCAGTACGTGTTGAAATTAAATCTCCACAATATTCTTATATGCAGAAAACAAATGAAGATAATAGGACAACTGTTCATTCATCTATCTATGAATGAACGATTTATTCATGTAGCTTTCCACTTGTATGCTGTGCAGATGGCTTTGCAGGGCAGGGAGTTAAAATGGTATAGAAGGCTAGTAGTAGAATGAGTCACACTATGATCTCTAATGCAAATATAAGTAGTCCTCGACTTATGACCACAGTTGACCCCAAAATCTCAGTTGTTAAGTAACACATTTCAGTGAGTTTTGCTCCATTTTACGACTTTATTGTTAAGTGAACCACTGCAGTTGATAAGTTTGTAGCATGGTTGTTAAGTGAATCTGGCTTCCTCATTGATTTTGCTCGTCAGAAGTGTGCAAAAGGTGATCACATGACCTTGCAATACAGCTATAGTCATAAGTAGGAACCAGTTACCAACCATCTGAATTTTGATCACATGATCATGGGGATGCTACAAAGTTCCGGCATGTTTGGCAACCAGTTTGACAGGTTAGAACATGCCATGGTCACCATTTGTAGCCTTTCCTGCCAGCTTCCCAAAAGGAAAATCAATGAGTTAGCTAGAAGGGAAGATCATAAGCCACTCAAGTAAGTTTCCCACACCCTTCCAGCCTTTCTTTACTCACATGCACCAGGTTCCCTTTCTCCCTCTTACTGGCATGCATGCCGTGCCCTCTTTTGCTGGCCTCCTTGTGCTTGCACATATGTAGAGACCCGCCAGCATCCTTCTTCCTGGGCCACTGTACACTTGTGTGCACACACCCTGTGCCCTCTTTCAGAGCCTCCCTGTGCTCACATTCACAAACTGTCCCATTCCAGTACACGTACATGCACACAAACAGCACAAGTGGAGTAAGTCTGTTTATTTCTCACAACCAAGCCTACTGTCATTCCCCAAGTCCCAATTCCATGTGAACAGTCATTTAAAGTCCATTCGATGCAACCTCGAAATAGTGAAAGCATGGGAGCAAGTTAAGCCACAGTCTGTTTTGCACCTAAGCCATGGAAATAGCACTGGCAGATTAACAGCCCCCAAGATGCTAAGGGTTCAAGGTGCAGGCAAAGCAAACATGATTTCAATGTGTTCAAGGCACAACAAAGGGCGCACGACTCTATCAGTTTACAGACACAGCAAAAGGAACTTGGCATCAATGGGTTCAAGGCACAACAATGGCACCATGGTCCCAGCGAGTACAAGGCAATCAGTCTAGAACATTCAAAAATGGACAGATTATGAAAGATTGTCTCCAACAACCCCCGATTCCAAGTGCTGAAGTAATTAGGCATTGACAAGTGCGCCTCATTTGGAGGGGTGACGTTGCTTCCTCATGAGCGACCTCACTGACCTATGTTGCACCCCCCTGCTGAGTTCTACATGACCTGGGTTCAGGCAAGGATAGCAACTTTTTTTCTGCGCTAACTGGCTGAAGCTGCATCTCCGGCTGGTATTTCTCTCTCAGATTCTTCCGACATTCCCAACATGGCTTTGCCTCAACCACCAATTCTGCTACAAAGCCTTCCATGTCCCCCTTGTGCTCCTTATATTTTCCTGTAGATATGGCGGGGGGGCTACAGCTGGGTTTACTCACAGCCTGATTGGTCCATAGACTGAGGGAAATTTCTTAAAGTATCCTTCCTTCCCTATTGGCTCCCAGTTTCCTCTCAGTCTTTGGTCCAAGCACTAGCTTTGGCTCCTTTGAAGTAATTGTTTATTGACATCTATATTAATAATTCGATTGATTGGATATTCTAAATTCCAAGGTTTTCGACTGCTAGCCATAGAGACTGATCTGTCAGCCTCAGAAGGAGGTAGGAGTGCCCTGGTCTCCTATCGCTGGGCCTGGGGGAGCCCTGCCCAGTCCCTGGGTGCACGGGGATGACAGGCTCCCACTTTGCAGCCGAGATCATTTCAGAGGCAGCAGCGTGGGCGGCGGCTCAGCTTTAGCCTCACAGCTCCGGCACTTGGGATTTCACCTATATGGCCTAGGACCCGGATATCTGTGAGACCGTCTTCTGCCACATACTTCCCAATGACCGATAAGATCGCACAAGGTGGGCCTTCTCCAGGTGCCATCAGCCAAACAATGTCGGCTGGCAACCACCTGGGGGAGGGCCTTCTCTATAGCCGCTCCGACCCTCTGGAATAAACTGCCCCCAGAGATCTGGACCCTACCCACTCTCATGGCCTTCCGAAAGGCTATTAAGACCTGGCTATTCCAGCAGGCCCCGGGCTGTTGAACTCATGATTGAGTTCCAGCCCCGATTAGACTGGGTGTATGTTGTGGTCTTTTTTAATCTATGTTTCTGTGTTTTTAACTTTTTTCTTTTTTAAATGCATTGTTGTAATCCGCCCGGAGTCCTTCGGGATTGGGCGGCCTATAAATTTATTAAACATCAACACCTAAGGAGCACCACAGCTTTGAAAGCCTTGCCGCAGTGTCTAAGGACTTGCCGCAGCTTCAACAACCCGCTGCAGCTTTAAATCAGTTTGCTGTGGCTTGAATAACAGCCATGGCATCAGAGACAGTGCCATGGCTTGTAATCAGCACCACGGCTTCCAAATTGATTATCTGGCCGGAAAGAGTTAACGGGGAAGGAATCGGCTCATCGTGAGGCTGTTGCCTCAGAGCCATTTATATCAAGTGGACTCTTTTTCCACGAGGCGTGGTGGCTATTTTTCAGTGACCTCATGGAAGTGGCCATTTTGTGCAGCAGAGCCCTGCATCACGGCCATAAATTGAGGCTGTCAGGCTACCTCTTCTCCATCCTGCGGCCTGCAGCATGGCCATTGATCGAGGCCAGCAGGTTTTCTGCACAGTTCCCTCCAGGCACTAGCCACGTGAGTGAGGCATGGCCTCCACAGCCCCTGAATCAATGCAGGCCCCTATGTCAGTCCTAAGTGAGGTGGCAGAGGAAGGCCAGGGCAGACTAAGAACCAGGGCAGCAGCCTCCAGGCCATCTGATGACCAGCGCCCTTCTAGAGTTGCTGTGAGAGACGAGTTAAGAAGGCAGAAGGCTTTGGAAAAATGAGTGGCCAGGGCAGAGAAACAAGCAGTCTGCTAGACCCAAATCTCCTTGCAGATCCAGGTCCCTAGTGAGGCCCAGCTCTTATCACACTGTCTCACCTCTCAGAGGCTTTAGCCCTTCTTCCCCTTCTATCTTCCCTGCTAGGCCTCATAGACAAGTAGTTTCTCCTCCCCCATCTGTCCGAGATCGTATAGTGAGGGGGGAAGGGATCCATTGGAAGGGGGGTCTCGGGACTACCTTTCAGCTTCACATCTAACCCCCCAAGGCCCCTAGACCCTTGGGCCTTCGGATGAGGACCTAGAGGATCTCAAGCTCCTGCCTGAAAGCATCAGGAGGCTCATTTCCTCTGCAATCACTAAAGGCATTGCCTCAGGCCTTTCCCAATGGGAACACTTTTCGCAAGGGGTGGCAAGGCCTCATTCTGTCTCCAGGCATTCCAGATCTCCATACTCTTCTCACGGTCAAGGTCCACTTAGGCCCCCTTCTCCATCGGTGATTAGCGAGGGCTCAGTACTAGGGGAGGGTGCATATCCAGACCTGGAGCTTTCTGAGGACGAGGACACCGCCCCTCCTGATCCCCCAACATTCCCCAGCCTCTTTACACCACCGGCATTCAAACCTTTCCTGCATAAGGCAAAAAAGACTACTCAGATTGGTACAGGGGCTCTACCCGTGTTCCAACACAGGGATCCCAACCTGGCTATGTTTATAAATCTCAATATGGATAAGGAGGAAGTCCTAGCCCCGTCACTGTTTCTAGAAGTGGTCAAAAACCAGTGGGCTTGGCCTTCCTCTTTGCCCAACCCTGGGAGTAATGATCACCACTTCTACAGTATGGAGCAGGCTTTCTCCCAGGCCCTTCAATTGCCGACGGTGGACGCTCCCATTGCTCTTCTCGCTAATGTATCTCCAGGGATGTGGCCGACAAACTAAAGCCCAAGGACAAACGTGCGGAACTTACTTTAATAAGAATTTCAACGCTTCTGCCTGGGCTATTAAATTGGCCGCTGTTGCTTCCTATTTTAATCACACTACCGTTATGTGCTGCACCAGTTACAGGACCGCATCCTGATCCAGGATGAGCATCTTCACCAAGACCTCACCAAAATTATCTCGGCCACGCAGTTTTTGGCGGACGCCACTCTAGATTCTATCAAATTTGCATCCAGAACATTGTCCACCTCAGTAACGTCCAGGCGCCTTTTGTGTCTTCGCAACTGGCAAATGGACAAAAAGTCCAAATGGAATTTGGCTGCGGCCCCTTACACTGGTCCCAATCTCTTGGGGAATTGCTTGCCCCGATTCTCGTGCAGAACAAAGACAAGAAGAAGGTCCTACCATCTAACGTCAAGAAGCCGGAGTCCCATCCAGCTTCTTACCATAGACCTTCCTCTTATTGGCCACCTGACCCAGATTATCGCCAGCAGAGATACACCCCTTATAGGTACAACAGGCAGAGTCACCGTCCCTTCTATCAGGTCAGGGGTAGGTACCAGGGTCAGTCCAAGCAGCCATTTCGGGGGGGGGGGGGTGGCCTACCCTTCCGTGGCAGAAAATGATTTCAACCCGAGTCAGCCCATAGGACGCCTAGCGTCCTTCGCAGATCAGTGGGACCAGATAAAATCGGATGATTGGGTCAGGTCCATCATCAGAGATGGCCTCCGTCTAGAATTTCTCTCCTTTCCTCCGACGCTCTTCAGGACCCTCCCCCCATCCATGGACCTGGAACGGTGTCACTTAATGAGTAGCCATCCTGCTGGACTGGTGGAACCAGTCTCGACGAAGAAGTATGGGTTGGGTCTATACTCCAACCTATTCGTTGTCCTGAAGAGCTTGTGGGGATGGAGGGCAATTTTGGATCTGAAGCACCTCAACTCTTACCTGGTTTACTGGCTCTTCAAAATGTCATCTCTCAGGTCCATTCTCCTGGGGATCCGGTGGGGCGACTTCATGGCATCTGTAGACTTGACAGAAGTGTATCTGCACATTCCGATCCTACCTGCCCGTCGCATATTCCTCCATTTCTCCCACAAGGGGCACCACTTCCAGTACAAGGCTCTCCCATTCGGTCTAGCCTCTGCCCCGCACATGTTCATGAAGGTCCTGGCAGCATTGGTGGCTCACCTGTGATCCCACCTGGTGAGACTCCAATGTTACCTAGACGATGTGCTTATTCAAACCCAATCATGCATGCAGGCAATTCACGACCTGAATCTGACAATCCACACATTGCAGTCCCTGGGGTTCTCTGTCAACTTCCCCAAGAGCCATCTGTCACCCTCGACAAGAATCCTTCTAGGTACAGTAATAGACTGTAGCGGGAGTTGTTTTACTTTCTTCAGAATGTCTCACAAATCTTCAAACCTTGGCACGTCACGTCCGCATAAGTTGGTCAGTTTCCATCCTGACCTTGGCCCACTTGCTGGGCAAGATGATGTCATGCATAGGGATAGTGCCCTGGGCCCATCTTCATTCTCAGCCACTCCAATGGACACTCATCCCTTATCAACACCAACGCATGAGCAACTCGCTGTGGACAGTCACTCTATTACCGGGCCTCCACTGGTCCCTACGGTGGTGGTCATCTCCGGCCCTGTGTTGCGGATCCAACATTTGGGAGCCGGATCATATCATGATCACGACAGATGTGAGCCTTTATGGCTGGGGGGCCCTGATAGAATCCAAACTGGCACAAGGTCATTGGACAATCTCAGACCTGCGCCACAATATAAACTGTCTAGAACTGAAGGCAGCCCAACTAGCCCTCCTTCATTTTCGGGACACTATTGTCAATCACCACGTGCTCCTTCTGACAGACAATGTAGCAACAAAGGCTTACTTAAACTGTCAGGGGGGGACTCATTCCAAGTGCCTCTGGCTGGAAGCTCAGAAACTCGGATTCTGGGTGGAGAAGAACCTAGCGTCAATAACATTGGAGCACATTTTGGGCATAGCCAACCATCAGGCCAACTGGTTGAGTCTGGCAACGGGCAACCATGGCAAGTGGCAGCTGATTCCAGAACTGTTCCACAGGATTTGCCACCGCTTCGGTTCCCCATTGGTGGACTTGTTCGTGAGCCCGGCCAATGCTCAACTGCCCCGGTTCTTCAACGGCTTCCCAGCACACAACGCGGAGAGGACAGATGCCCTCAGAAGTCCTTGGCCTCCGGGCTTTCTTTATACATTCCCCCCTCTTCCTCTAATCCAGGGGACCCTGAGGAAGGTAGTGATAGAGAGACACGCATCATTCTGGTAGCCCCATATTGGACAAGACGTCCTTGGTTTGCGGACCTTGTCCAACTGTCTGTATTTCCCCCATGGAGGATTCCTCAGGAGGGGATCATCCTGTTCCGGGTGATCCTATTCCATCTAGAGCCACAGTGGCTTCATCTGACCGCCTGGCACTTGAGTGGGCCTCCTGAGGGACTCTAACCTATCAGCCAATGTCATTTCTACCATTGAAGCTTCCAGGCGCCCGTCGACCACATGGATTTATAACTCGACGTGGTCGATATTTGTTTCCTGGTGCGGAAGGTTCAACCTTTCTCCAGCCAATGCCTCAGTTGCCCAAGTTCTTGAATTCCTACAATACGGTTTAGACCAAGGTTTTTCTCATAACACCTTATGGAGACAGGGGGCTCCTCTGTCTTCCGTTGTGGTGGGGGACGGCCGCTTTTTCTTGTCCCAAGTTCCCTTAGTCAAACGGTTCCTTAAAGGGGTGGCAAACCTGTGTCCTCCTCCATTGCATCAGTTTCCAACGTGGGACTTCTCCCTAGTCCTTAGGGCTTTCATGGGACAGTGCACCTCAGATTTTTAACCCTAAAGGTGACCTTTCTAGTCACAGTTACTTCGGCTCGACAAATCTCTGCACTGTCATCAAGGATGATCTCTGTCAATTCCACCAGGATAGGGTCATCCTTAGGCTAGATCCCGCCCTGGGACTTAGTTTGGGTATGTCCCAGCCCCTCCTGCCATATCTACAGGAAAAAGAATGTTGGTCCTTACCTGAATGTTTCTTTTATGTAGATTGGTGGGAGGGGCTACATCCCACCCTAGTATGGAGGTTAGAGCGGGGAGGGGCGGTCACGGGGTATGTTGTTTGTCTTTCTTGCATGAAGTTTTTGCAGCTTTCTTCATTCGACCTTGAGGAAACGGAGCCAATAGGGAAGGAAGGATACTTTAAGAAATTTTCCTCAATCTATGGACCAATCAGTCTGTGACTAAATATTCTCTGTCAGATGTCCCCAGAGCCTCATCGTCCAGGCTAGCGCCTGAGGGAGCTATCACACACTCACAGACACACCAGTTCCTTGTTTCCTGGGTTTTCCTGCACGCATATGCACCCTGCGCCTTCCTTCACCATCCTCCTTGAATTCATACCACAGCAGCAGCCCTCTCCCTCAACTTATGTGTGATCTGTACCAGACCTCCTCTACCTGCCTGGAGGAGGCCTGCATTCCTTACTTGGGATTCCCTCCAATTCCATTTAATGACCCATGAGTTTTGGATTACAAAGACAACTGGGATTGCTGTCACTAAGTGAGGTGGTCATGTGACTTTGCACTTTTTGACTATATCGTTTAGCAACAATTGCAGTTGTAACCTGAGGACAACCTTTGTACACAAAAAAATACTTGGCAAATTAAGTTATATCTCTGAATAACATTGTGATTAGAATCATTATACATGGATCCTGAAATTTGTTTTGCACCCAGCAGAATTTTTGCACTCCATCTTAAATTAATTAGAAAATACAGGCTTTTGAGCATCAATAGTTTCTTTCCATTTTTGTTGTCTCCCTACTCCCATTTTCTGTTTTTTTAAAATCCAACCTGCAAACTGCTACAAAACTCAAAAGCTCACATTATAAAATTTAGTTACTCCCCAAAGAAGTATTAACTTTCTCTGACCTTTTTTATTCTTTCTTTCATGGTCGATAGCATTTTTGAAAGTTTCAATTTCTGGAAACACATTAAGCTGCTGAGAGCTTGTTGGTTGTATATAGTAAACCTTAATTTCAATTGAACTTCATTTAGTGGGCTTCATATATATCAGGCATTATATGCAAACGTAAAAATGTACTTGGTTCTAATTTTATATATTTGTAAAAAGGTAAACTATGTACACATAAAATACTATTACATTCCACCCATTAAGTTTTAGAAGATAGCCCTTCCTTACACTAAATAATCTGGTTCAAATGTTTGCTGTACTTACAGGAGTGAAATTCAGCAGGTTCTGGAGAACCAGTAGTGGAAATTTTGAGTCGTTCGGAGAACCAGCAAATACCACCTCTGGCTGGCCCCAGAGTGGGGTGGGAATGTAGATTTTGCAATATCCTTCCCCCAGGAGTGGAGAGGGAATGGGAATTTTGCAGTATCCTTCTCCTGCCATACCCACCAAGCCATGGCCACAGAACCAGTAGTAATTTTTTTTTTAATTTCACCGCTGACTTACATCATATCTAAAGAGATACTTTTTATTTTAAGTCTTAACTCATTAACAGTGTTCCTGCTGTCTAAACATAAACCTTATTTGTTCAGTAAAATATGCCTTGTATAGCCAGATTATAAAGATTTAAGAATATCTAAACTGATTTAGAACAATTTTAAGTTAAACCATTAAACAAAGCTAGGTGCCATACAGATTAGAAATTAATATATTTATTTCTTGCTAGTTTCTCTCTTATTGCCCACAATTTTTCTGATTACAATCACTTAAAAATTGCTTTATTCTTAAAAGTCCATTTTCTAAATCTTTTTGAAGATTGCCTCTAAGCACAGTGGTGTCTCCTGGGGAGTAAAACATCTGTGAACTTGCAGTTTGGCAGCTATCAGCCCTATAGGTTTTTCAGCCAGCAGAGCTAACCAACATATAATTACAATCTGAAATTAGTATTTTAAGGAATTGATTTTAGTAAAGGTAAAATGAAATCCAGGGGTATTAAAGAAATACTCAAGAAGGGAGGACATTAAACAGTAAAACTCAGTAGAAGTGGTCAGCTGATGCCATTTGGAAACAAATGCAGCAACACACAAAAAAACCCCCTAATTTGTGACTATCCAGGGAAGTTTGGAAGCACTGTCTTGTGGATTGGCATTTCCAGAAAAATGAGAATTTTTGATGCTTCTTAAAAGATAAATAGAAAATGTTTTCAATGTGCTGCTCAGTAACACTTGGTTCAGTTGCTTTTTTAAAAAAATGCATATAATTTTTAATTATTTTTTTAAAGAAGGAATGAAAAAGGACATAGCCATTGGAAGTCTATTTCCAACATTCTACTACAGGAGTTTCCAAACTTGGCAACTTTAAGACTGGTGGACTTCAACTTGCAGAATTGCCCAGCCAGCATGGAATTGTGGAAGTTGAATTCCACAAATCTTAAAGTTAACAAGTTTGGAGATCCCTGCTGTACTATTTATTACATTTTTATTCCTACTTCATTCTAAGGTGAAAAATCACTCCATGGGATTTCTTCATTGTAGGTTTCTATGATGGTTTATTTCAGAAGAATCCTGAGTCTAACATAGCATCAGGGATTTTGATACAGAGAAGTATAAACCCACTGAATAGTTCCAAATTGTATTTATGGATTTTATAGCTCTATTACAGATTTTGAGACTTCTCAATGGTACTTTCTCTGCAAAAACTCTCAATAAATTTATGCCCAGAAAAAAAGGAACCTGTTGTGAGCAATGATTATTATATTATATTATATTATTATATTATATTAATTAATAACCATATTAATATGGTTAGTCAGCCAAATGTTTAGTCTAGATTTGAAATTTTTGTCCACTTATTGAGTCCGACCCAAGAACTTGGAAAGGCAGATACTGTTTTTCAACAAATGTTACCCAACACTTTTTGAATCATTATTACGACTCTTTGCAAGATCTACAATTTGTTTTAGGAAAATATCATCTACATGTTCTGGGTTGGCTGGTCAACAGTTGAGTGTAGATATTCTCAACAGACAGCAAAGGCAATATTCTTTATAGCTCCCAATTACATCTGTGCTGAAATTACAGCTTTCAGTCAGGTAATAACTCTGTGAAAATTCCTTCATTCTAATCTTTTGCTTTTGCAAGAAGTATGGAAGACACTTAATAGTGTTTTTCCCCCCAAAGAGGCTGTTTGTGTGATTTTATTACCTTTGTGAATATATACTTAGAACAGAAATGCTCATGGATTAACAAATGAGGTGAGAAACCAAGCACTATCTCCAGCTTATTCAGTAGGAAGCTTCAATAGTTTATGCAGAATTCTGTTAAGTCCCCATAACTGGAGCAGGATGGTAAGTCATTATTTTTCAATTCCCAAAATGTTTGCACCTTCATAAACTTCCTGAAGCTGATCTTCTTTTCTTTTTTTAAAATAATTTTTTATTTATTTATTTATTTCCAAAACAAACATGTATTGTAAAAAGTATATCAGCTGGTTACAAAAAACTTTTGTGCATCTCTTCCACCGTCATCAAATATAATTCATATTAATTCAAATATCTTAACTTGAATATTTACTATATTAACATCATCATACCTCCACTTTTATTTGACTACAGTTATTTAAACATCCTTCATCCTTAAATATACCAAGATTCAATCCATAACCACATACTGGCATTTGATTTACTTATTTATAAAATCCTCCATTAACACTAAGTCCTCATATCCTGTTTTAGTTAAACATCCATAATATTTAATACCAAAGTTTTCTAATCCTCCATGTATATAATTTATTATCATTATCCTTTCTTTATTTAACTATATCCTATATCATAGCAATTTCCCCCTATTAGTTAAAATTTAACTGTATATAGTTTTGTTTTTTTATGATAATTATTATTGTGATTAATAATCTTTATATATAGTCCAAAAATATTTCTAACCTTCCCTTCTCATATCCAATTATTACTTACATAGCAACTCAACATTGTATATATTACTATCATTATCAATTTTTATTTAACTATACCTATTACCAATGGATTTAACTAAGTTTAGCTAATTTTGAATTATACTCTTCCATCTATCAACCTGTATCTCTCCAATAACAGAACAGTCTTATATCTGCTACCATTTGTGGATCCAATTCTCCAAACATCTTTTTGAACGAATCTTTTGCATCTTGGAGCGAAGGGAGAGGACGCGACAAGAGGTGTAGCAAAAACAGTCCTTTATTCAAGCATAGTAACTACGATTCAACGTGGCGGTGGTTCGCGCCAAACATTTATACCCCCGAGTTTGAACAATGAGCCAATAGGGCGTCGAGTAGCTCAACCAATCGAAGAGAGGATTAAACCGGCTCCGCCCAAGAACCAATCAGAAAGGGAGACCTTACTTCCCGCGCTAGTATTCAACACCCCTCCCCCCCTAGTCAAGGTACCCTTAGGAAGGGCAAACATAGTCTTGTAGATAGGTGGGACGGTGACGCTCTCGTCCCGACCTTCGTAATTCCCCAGCGGTTTTCGTCGAGGGGGAAACCGCCGGCGGAGGCGTGTCCGTGGCGGGGCGGTGCGTCTGCGGTGCGGCCCCAAGAGATGGTGCTGGCCCGGGGCCCCGTGCCCAGTGTCCATTTGTCCAAGGTGGCGTCTCCGTGGCAACAAGAGTGTCCGACAGTGGCCCCCTGCAATCTGGTTGGGATGTAGATTCAGAGTCTCGATAAGGGCTTCGCGGGAAGGAATAGCCGGATGAGGCACGTCTGTCCGAGAAGTCGGCTTGTCCCCCGTTCCCCGAATGGAGACAGTCCGTTGGGGAAAGGGTCATCAAGGGTAGCTCACGCTGAGAGCGAGTGTCTGAGGAGCTCGGGCCGTCTGCTTCCGCGGGGAGGCGTCGCCTTAACTGGTCCAGGTGGCGCCTCCATTGTGTTCCGTCGGCCAGACCGGCCCTGAAGGAGCAGGGGCCAGTCAGAGCTGTGATGGTCGCGGGAACCCACCGTGGATCCCCGGAAAAGGAACGGGCCCATACAGGATCCCCTAACTTAAACGTATGGGAAGGAAGGGCCCCTAGGTTGCTCGGCAGATCCCCTGCGTAAAGTGGATGTAGCCTATCTAGGGGGGTTCGCAATCTCCTTCCCATCAAGAGCTCCGCAGGACTTTTATTAGTCGTTGGGCAGGGTGTAGAGTGCTGGCTCAGGAGATACGCCGCCACTCTTTCCTGCCAGTCGCCCTGGTCCATGCGGCCCAAGGCTTCTTTGGCTGAGCGAACTGCACGCTCCGCCCGGCCGTTACTAGCTGGATGATAAGGGGCTGTGGCTGCGTGTCTGATTCCTTGTTCGGCCAGGAATTCTTGGAACGTGGTGGAGGTAAACTGGGGCCCATTATCTGAGACTATCACATCCGGTAGCCCATGTGTGGCGAACATCTTACGAAGGGCCCTCACTGTACTCTCTGCTGTAGTGGAGGTCATGATTACCAGCTCCACCCACTTGGAGTAAGCATCGACTACTATCATAAAAGTTCGGCCATGGAAGGGGCCAGCGAAGTCAATGTGTAAACGGGACCATGGGCCTCTAGGAATTTCCCACTCCCGGGGGGCGGCTGTGAGAGGATTCGGCCTAGAGTTTTGACATATCCTGCATCGACCTACATAATCTGCAATTTCCGAATCTAGCAAAGGCCACCACACATAGCTGCGGGCTAAAGCTTTCATTCGCGCTATGCCTGGATGGTTTTTATGAAGTGCAGGCAGGATTCGTGCCCGCAGGGCTGTGGGGATCACTACCCTATCCCCCCAGACAAGACAACCCCCATGAAGGGCAAGTTCGGCTTGTCGTGCTTTAAACGGTCGGAATCCTTCCGCTACCTTTTCCGCGGGCCAACCCCTCAAAACCCATGAAGCTACTTGGGATAAGACCGGGTCAGCCTTTGTACAAGCTGCGACATCCGCAGCAGAGACGGGGAGGTCAGATTCAGCAATGGACAAAATAGAGAGAGAAGGCACGTGGGCTGTGTCCGTCTGTGGCAAGGGGCAACGGCTCAGGGCGTCTGCGTGCCCTAGCTGCTTACCCGGACGGTATAACAGCGTATACGAATATGCCGTTAAAAACTCAGTCCAGCGTGTCATGCGGGGAGACAAAATGGGGGGAGTTGGCTTGTCGCCTGCTAGTAGCCCCAGGAGCGGCTTGTGATCCGTGACAAGGGTGAAATTCCTACCATAAAGGTAGTCATGGAATCGCTTAATGCCGGACACTGCAGCCAAGGCTTCTTTATCGATTTGGCTGTAGTTCCGCTCCGTTGAAGAAAGTGTCCGGGAGTAGAAAGCTATGGGGGCCTCTGAGCCATTCGGGAGGGCATGGCTCAGGACCGCCCCTATACCATAGGGAGAGGCGTCGCATGTCAAGACTAGGGGCATCTTATCGCTGTATTGAATCAGGACTGCCGACGAAGTTAAAATATCTTTTATAGCCGCGAACGCGTGCGCTTCACGGCTACCCCATTTCCAGGCCGCTGACCGGTCAAGCAGTCGATGTAACGGTTCAGCTAACGAGGCCTTGTGGGGAATAAAAGGGGCGTAAAAATTTAACAGCCCCAGGAACGCCTGCAATTCCGCCCTAGAGGTGGGTGCAGGTGCGTTTTTAATGGCGGCAACTTTGGAGGGAGTGGGGTGAATGCCTTGTGCATCGATGAGAAATCCCAAAAATTCTACTTGGGGAACAGCAATTTCGCATTTGCTGCGCTTTAGTTTCAGTCCTGCCTCCCTAAAACGTGTAAGAACCTCCCGCAGTATTTTCAGGAGTTCCGAATGGCTATGGGCTGCGACCAGGACGTCGTCAAAATAGGGAACGACGCCGGGGAGTCCGTGGAGCAACCGCTCCATAAGGCTCTGAAAAATCCCCGGGGCAACCGAAACGCCGAATTGGAGACGGCGGCAACGGAAAGCCCCGCGGTGGGTGACGATGGTCTGGGCTGTAGCCGCGTCATCGTCTACGGGGAGCTGCTGGTAGGCCTGTGCCATATCTAGCTTGGCGAAAATACGGCCTTGCCCTAAGGAGTGGAGTAGATGTTGCACTACGGGAACGGGATATGGATTTGCCTGCAGGGCCAAATTGATGGTCGACTTATAGTCGGCACATATCCTCACCGATCCGTCGGGTTTGACCGGGAGTACTATGGGAGTTTCCCAACGGGCATGATCTACGGGCTCGATTACCCCCTGCTCTATAAGCTTATCAAGTTCAGCATCTACCTTTGCTCTCAATGCGAGGGGGACCCTGCGTGCCTTCAGCCTAATGGGCGCGACCTGGGGATCGAGGCAAAGGGAAATGGGGGTGCCCTTATAACAGCCCAATCTCCCATCGAACACATCTGCAAACTCGTCTAACACACTATCTACGGTGCGGGGAACTACCCTGTGCACCCCTTCTATAGTGAGACCCAAAACGGGGAACCAATCCAACCCAAGGAGAGCGGGCAGGTCATTCCTAACAATTAAAACTGGAAGTTTTCCTTTAAAATCTCCGTATTCCACCCGGATGTGGAATATTCCTGCCGTGGGAATCCCATTTCCCTGGTAATCTAGAAGGGAAACCCCAGCGGGGCGCAATTTACTCTGGGGAACCCTGGGGCAAAGGCGGGAAAACAAAGCCCAAGATAGAAGGGAACGGGAAGACCCAGAGTCCACCTCCATTCGGCAAGGCTGACCTTCGAGACGGACGACGGTGCTAATTTTGCGATGGCCGGCGGGAACGTGAGAAGCCTGGTAGACCACGCAGTCGGCGCTGGAGGGCTGATAGGTTGAATGGCAGTCCTCAGCTCGCCTCGCAGAACGTGGTTGTTGGCGGCCTTTCAGTGCCTGGCGCTGGTCGCTGGGCTGCATAAACGATGGGGCTGGCACAAGAGCCCGGCAGACCCTGGCGAGGTGTCCTTCTCCTCGGCAACGGCGGCAGACGGCAGAACGAAACGGGCAGGATGCGCGGCTATGGCGACCGCCGCATCCGCGGCAAGGAGCGTTTGAGACTGGCTGAGCAGGTGTCGGTGGTTGCTGGTGTGGCCTCCGCTTTGGTTGCGTCCTCATTTGTCCGACGGTTTCCTCCTCCTCATCTTCCGAAGGAGAGGGGTCGTCGACGAGGTTCGTCTGGGTGGAAGGCGCTGCAGCAGTTTGCGCGGGGGTTTTCAGCTGGAGGCGTTCGATGTCGGCCGTGGATTGTTCGGAGAGCTCTGCTGCTCGTGCGGTCTCCACGGCTTGCACCAAGGTAATTTTGTGGTTCCGGAGCATACGGCTGCGCAATTGCACGTCGCGGACCCCGCATACAAACTGCTCCACGAGGTTCTCCTCCAGGTCTGCAAAATCGCACTGAGCGGCCACTGTGCGCAAAGCCTCTAGAAACTGGCTGATGGATTCGTTGGGCTTCTGCACTCGGCGAAAAGTAAAACGACGTGCGATCAGAGAAGGTGAGGGGGCGTAATGGTCCCTCAGCCTGGACATCAGCTCGTCCCACCCCAGTTTGTAGGCTGGCCTCGGGGCGGCCAGAGCTCTCGCAGAGGCAAACATGGAAGGCTCACAGCAGGACAAGAAAAAACTGCATTTCTCCTCGTCAGTCTGTGCCCGGTTCTTCGATGCGATTAGATAACACTCGAAACGCTCCATGAAGCCGTCCCATGATTCTCCGGCAGATCCAAACGGCGCGAAGGGAGGAAGCGATGACGCCATTGTGGTATGAAGCCAGAGAAGGAAGAAGACGGCAAGAAAATTTTACGTTCGCTGCCGGAGTTCTCAACCTGAGGAGCGGATTCGTGCTGCTTCAGACGCGGTGGCAAGCTGGCTTGTTCTCCTCCGTGGTCGCGGGAATCTCATCCCACCTTCGTCGCCAGTTTTGCATCTTGGAGCGAAGGGAGAGGACGCGACAAGAGGTGTAGCAAAAACAGTCCTTTATTCAAGCATAGTAACTACGATTCAATGTCGCGGTGGTTCGCGCCAAACATTTATACCCCCGAGTTTGAACAATGAGCCAATAGGGCGTCGAGTAGCTCAACCAATCGAAGAGAGGATTAAACCGGCTCCGCCCAAGAACCAATCAGAAAGGGAGACCTTACTTCCCGCGCTAGTATTCAACAGAATCCATACGAAGAAATCTTTGCACCTTCTTGTTTGTGGTATCTCTCATATAATGTTGGCACCCTCTTTTTGTTTCCTTTATCAGCTTGTCTTTAATTCTCAGCAGTGGTATCAAATGTTTTGCAAATAGTATTCCATAGTCAATAAATTCTTTGATATTTTCTTCTCCTTCTATGCCCTGTCTTTTGAAGTAAATTTTCTCTTCATTTAACTCCTCTTCAAATATTCCATTCTTTCCTCCCTCAGAAATAAACCAATTGTCACGAATATCAACAAGCTCAAATTCTTTAACTCCGTTTTCCATCTTATTTTGTATTTAGTCCTCAGTTTTTTCCTCATAATTTGTTGCCAAAAACACCAAATAATCCAATTTTCTCTGAATTCTGTCCTCTGTATCAGACAGCCTCTTCAAAGCTGAAAGTATCGCTTGGAGAGATGCTTGAAAAGACGCCATGTTTATACGCAGTTATATTTTTTCTTAAAAGCTCTGAAGCATTCGCAAGTGAAAGCAGACTACAAAGGGAACAGCTGTACAATCTTATCTGATCTTAAGCCAGAACAGCCAAGCAATAAAAGTGTCAAGATGTAAACAGTCAAATTGTAGTCAATTAGTTTACAGCCAGCCAGCTTACAGAGAATCAGAAGAAATGTTGGGGTAATCTATCCATTTGAAAAGGTTTACTTAGAATAATCCATGTGAATAACATTTAAAGAGTAAGATAACCACTGTCCAAAACCATTAAAAAGATCAAAATCGCCGCTAGGTTCTTCTATTCTTTAATTTAAATTAATTTTAAATTTTTTTAGGCAGTCTGCTTTTCTTTAAACAATAAAAGGTTCTTACCAGCTGAAAAAACTTCTTCAAATTGCCCTGACTTTGTCAGCCTTAAAAGACTGGAATTTTTACTGCCAGACGAAGACTTTAAACCTGCTTTTCTCAGAGATTTGCGATATCCCCGAGATCAGCAAGATGTAATCTTCCTGTTCACCATCTCTTCGGGATGATTTAGGTCCGTTAGAACCCCCCAGCAATAAAAGTATCGAGTGCGATCTCAGAGCTTTGAGATCGCACGTCGTCTCATCATGGCATCCAGGCTCCGCGCCAAGCTGATCTTCTTTTCTGAATGAGCCTTTATGTTTGTAGAGGTATTCTTCACCTAGCAACCCCATTTAGCATTGTCAATTTGACTGCCATGGTTTCAAAGGACAAAATCACATGGCCATGAGAGGCTTATGATTTTACTTCTCCTTCAGTCATTAAGCAAAGTGATGCATTTACTAAGTGAAAAAGCACATGACCCTGACTATTTTACTTCAACCCTCTCTATTAACTTTGCAAATTTCACCCACTTTTATCAAAAAGCAAAACAAATGTTATTATAGGTATCCCAATGTGGAGGCAGAACGAATCATGTTTTCTTAATAAGATTTCCATCAAAGCCAGATGAGTAGCCTGTGAAATTGTTGAAGTACAATCAAGCTATTTCCAAATGTTCTAATTGGTCTTCATAATAATCATGAAATATTATGTTTTAAAAGGGGAAAAACATGGAAGTAATTTCAAACGTAAAATGCACGATGTTCTCACTGTAATTCTATGCACATCTAGATAGTTTTCAGGCATTGAAATTAGTGAATGCAGTCATTAGTCTTTTGTCAACAAGTTTGTATAATTTGCTGCTACTTACTATGAAATCAGTATAACTTCACTTAAAAGAAAAAGGACACTGTTCTTGAACAGGGAAGATAGATGGTTTGAGAGGGAAATGAAGGAATCTATGCTAAAATGGAAAATCCTTCCCTCAAAAGAAGTAAAGGTCTTAGACACAACTTTTCCCCCTTTTTTATGCTGCTCCTTCATCAGTCTCCAAGAAGATCAAGGCCACTTCACAGGATCACCAGGGAGGCCACTCTTAACAATTCACCTAAGAGAAGGATTAGGAGAGCAACGAACCTTATTGACTCTCTGGCTACATATTCTGTATTTTTCGTTCCATAAGACACACTTTCTTGCCTCCCAAAAGTGGGTGGAAATGTCTGTGTGTCTTATGGAGCAAATATTGCTGAAGCCCCATCCACCCACCAGCCCCCACCCTTTGGCCATTTTTGGCCTCCATGCACCCCCTTTTCAGCCTCCACATGCCCCATTTTCAGCCTCCACGCAGAGGCCAAAAACAGGGCACAGAGAGGCCAAAAATGGAACAGAGGCCGAAAAATGGGCATGCGGAGGCCAAAAATGGGAGTGCATCTTATAGTCAGGTGTGTCTTATGGAGCAAAAAATATGGTATATATCTTCATCGACATAGAGAATAAGCTTTGCCATGAGTCAGAAATGAAAATGTAAGCTGAGAAGCAGAATGCATAGGGAAGAAAACAAAATGGCCGACAAGCAATATTGAAACTTGGTAGAAGTTATTGGAAAGTGAGGGTAAGCATAGAAACTTTCAATAGTATTGGAAGGAGATGACACATTTCCCTTAAAAGCCTTACTTCAAGAATGGGAGGCTGATTCAAGTGATAAATACCATTGTGCTATTTACCATCATGAAACAAGAATGAAAAACGAATAATACCAAAATCACCTGAGATGGTCAAATTCTCACAAAGGTTTGTTGCGATCATCTCTGAAACTTCATGAAACAATACTGGAATTTTAACTAAATAAACAAATTGAATTAGGATTCTGTGTCAGCCATATAGGGGTATTGCAAGTGCTTTGATGCTGCTAGACGCTGTTACCAATTTTTGCCTTGGTTTGTTTGGGCCATTTCAATAACAGGCAAATTTCAGCTGAACGCTGTTCTACTTCAGTGGACCGTGCTTTTTGGGTTTCATAACCTTGCTGAGGAAAACAGAAATCTATCTATCTATCTATCTATCTATCTATCTATCTATCTATCTATCTATCTATCTATCTATCTATCTATTTTATCTATCATCTATCTATCTATCTACCCACCCACCCTACTACACTATCATCTGTCATACGTGTACGTATTTAAATTGAGTTAGAGACAATGGATTTTTTGAAGCAAAAATATTATCTTGATTGCTTCTCTCTCATTTCGCCCAATACTTTTAGAAGATTCCAGCTGCATTTTTTCCTACTTCTGCTTTCCAATTCTGGTATGAATGTCCTGAATCTGATCTGAAACAATGGTATAAATATTAATAAAAAGAGTCAAAAATTGTGCAAAATGGAGCGTTGGCTTACCTGATACGTCCATTCTCTGGAAAAGTGGAGACAGCATCCATGTGTCAGTTATTCTCATGTACCATTCAATAGAACTGAGTGTGCAAAGTTTAAGTCCCGCCTCTTCCTGCTTCCTTCCCCAGCTTTTGTGACTCAAGGCTACTTGAAAAGATGTGCTATTGCTCTCTCGTAGAATAATTCATCCTTTCGTGGTTTTTCTTCCTTAGATTAGCTGATTATTCTTCCTTACTCTCCTTTCTTTCATTTCTATGTTTTTTTCTTCTGATCTCCTTCTGTTCACTCCCAGTCCTTCCTGAGTTTGGCTCCTTTTGGAGCACCGCCGTGTGCACCAGCTCCAACTGCGATCGACAGCTGTTGCCCTCCGGAGGTCATCTGAGGCTGCAGATGCCCCTGAACGTCCAATGTGAGGTGTTGCGGGAGCGTGGTTAGCCGGGGGGGGGGGGTGTTGCTGCATCTTTGGAGGTCCAGAGCCCCTAAACTAGGCACAAAAAGTTGCAGCCACCATTTTGAATTTGACTTGAGTGGCAGCCACCATTTTGAAAGCTCCAGCATTCGTTCCTCTTGCAATTGGGGGCCCTGCCTTAGGAGTATTCCTACCCAGACCATCAGGTTTAGGAAATTCTAGGGGAAAGGATTAGATACCTTTCCCTAAGTCCAGGAGGCAAGCCATATACAGCACAAACCTCTCAAGTCTCTCTTTACTATCAATGAGGCATGTAACACAGGGACCCAGTGGGGCCTCCTGGTGTGGGCTAAGGGACAGGCCCAGGCGTGCCTGTCTAGAGGATCTACATTACTGCAAGGCCTTGAACTGCCACATTGTCTACTGGCAGTTCAAGATGCACTCTCTAATGGCCATCCAGAGGGATGATTTTCTCACCTCAATAGATCTGACAGAGGCTTATCTCCACGTCCCAATCCGTCTCGAGTACCAGCGGTTCCTTCCATTTTGTTATTGGAGGAAACATTATCAGTGTCAGGCCCTTCCATTTGGTCTCTCATCAATGCCCAGGTTATTCACCAAGCTGTTAGCAGCAATTGCAGCCCACCTGCAGACACGCCTCATACAGATTATGTGCTACCTGGATGACATTCTCCTGTTGTACAGGTCATCCGATAAGGCCCGCTGGGATCTGGAGGAGAACTTGAATGTCCTCAGAACCCACAGCTTCTCCATAAACTTGACAAAGAACCACCTAGTACCAACCACATGCATCATTCAACTAGGTGCTCTCATAGGCACCCAACAAGGCAGGGTATTCTTATCCAGGGAGCATCAGCAGAGCCTCATGGAGTTAGCTCTACAGGTGAAGAGGCAGTGTCGTGTCCAACCTTTCCAGCTGTCTCAGTTACTAGGCAAGATGGTCTCATGCTTTGCGATCATGCCCTGGTCCAGACCCCACAGCAGGCCACTCCAGTGGCTGCTTCTACCATTCCAAAAAGACAACAGCAGCTGTTCATCAGTGAGAATCCTCTTTCCTCCGAAAGTCTACAACTGTCTGACCTGGTGGACATTGAAGGCCATAACAAAGGGATCCTTGTTCCAGGAGCCCCACCGGGTGACGATCATCAACAACACCAGCCTCCTAGGCTGGGGCATTCATTCCAGCGCAGATCTAGCACAGGGCCAATGGTCCCAGACAGAACGGCAACAGACCATCAACTTCCTGGAACTGAGAGTGATCCACCTAGGCCTACTGCACTTCCAATCAGCCGTTGAAGGGAAACACATGTTGATCCTTAGGGAAAACATGACTGTGAAAGCCCACATCAACAGGCAGGGTGGGGCTTCTGGGGGCGGAGCCTGTCGCCGAAGGAGCTCAACGAAGCTCCTCTCAGAGTTCTGGTCTGTATATCTAATTAAGATCAATAGATATCACCCCTTTTTGGCAGAAAGGGGCAGGCAGAAGCTCAGGTGCTAGGATTTATTCGTAGTTCACAGCCCCTTTTCTTTTTTTGGGGGCTGCGAACGGAGAAAAGATCCAGCGTAACTGAGCTCTTATCTCCAGCCAGTTCTTCTCAGCTGCTTTTTTTTGCAGCCCTAGACAGGCGATCCCCCCCCTCAGGACAATGATAAACTGCTTAAAGTTACTTAAGACTAACACGAGCGGGTTTTACCCCTGAGATGTTCCTTTTTTTATAACTATCTAAACACCAGCCTCGGTTTTCCTTTGAAGCTTCTTTGTTCAATCGTGCTACAAAATGGCGTTTTTACTGTGTTGGTGATTGATGATGTAATTAACCGGCTTTATCTCCCCGGAGACTGCTCCTCATTAACAAGCAAAATCTACAAATAACTTATTGAGAACTGAGCAGGTGAAGATACTGTTTATCTGTTTATTCTCAGCTTTTATCTATAATGCCTCCCAGGTCTAAGCAGGCAAAACACTCCCCTTCGCATGTGCTTAAAGAACTTGTAAGAAAATCGCTGCCCTTGCCTCCTACACCCCCTACTGGAGATTCCTTAACACAGGAGCTTCTTTTTCAAATACTCAATGATTTTAAACAAGAAATCAAAGAATTTGTGCTGGATTTATGCAACAAAATACAGACCAAGATTGCCCAAATAAAGATGGATATGTTTGAAGCTATGTCTACTTTGACAGATTATATCGAAGAAATGGAGACTAAACTGGAAACTTTGGAGGAGGCTAATTCTAATTTGACTTCCAACATTCAAGCACTACAACAAGAGATTAGAGATACTCAAACACAACTTATAATGATAAATTACAACAGAAAGGCGTTTGCAATAAGAGTCAGAGGACTGCCCGAAAAGAAAGGAGAGAACTTGAAACAGACGTTTGTAGAGGCTTTCAGTCAAGCGGTGGGAAGTCCGGGATTCAATTTTGATTGGAATATTCGAAAAATCTATCGCCAGAATTCGTGTGTAGCAGAACAGCGACAGCTTCCAAGAGACATAATTATATACTTTTTCACAAGAGAATCCAGAAATGCGATCATCCAAAAGTTTTACAACAACAGGCTGCGAATCGATGGGCAGGATTTGTTTGTCTTTAAAGAAATACCACTCCAGATGCTGCAAGCAAGGAGAGACTATACTTTTTTAACCCAAGAGCTTAGAAACCACCAAATACAGTATAAATGGGAAGTTCCAGTTGGAATCACAGTTACATTCGAGAATCAAAGATTTCGTCTCAATTCTGTTTCGGAAGCTCGGGACTTTTATTATAAAACTCTGAAGGCGGGACTTCCTGACTCACTCGGAAATGCGGAAAGACAAGGTGAAGGAAAGACAAGCAGCAATTCACTTGGTTACAAGACGGAGGGAGTTGTTCTCCCCCTACCGGAGAGGCAGAAGAGCGGAAACTGAGGATTTAGCCATATCTTCAAAGCAGCGGGACACGTGGTTATAAGGCAGAGGGTTGCCTTCTCTTTCCGGAAGGGCAGAAGAGTAAAGAATAAAGATCCAGCGATGTCTTTAAAATACTTTTTAAACTCTTGGATTGATTAAAATTTTAGGATTCCTGTTTGGTATGAAATGGTAAAGCTGTGTACCGATGAGGAACGGAAAGAAGCATCGCTTATTTTGGACAGATATTGTATGGGATCTTTATAAGACTTATTTGAATTTTAATCCAAACTGCGCATGAATTGTTTTCTGGTGTGAGGAAAGCGGAGACCAAGATTTATTTGAATTGCGGTTTGGGATGAATGGAGTTGGGAGGAGTGGGGCAGAAGGGAAGGTGGAGCGGGATATCGATGAAGGGATCTTGGGACTGAATGAAGTGGTATGGATTTTGGGCACACATTTTACGGATTTACATGCTTGAAGTATAACATAAAAAGCTCAGGATTTTAAAGTGAAGAGCGAGATCCTAATCTTATGGAATTTTGGCTTGGGAGGAATGGAGATGAGAAACGAGGGGTAGGAAGAAGAGTAGCGAAAGTATGATTAGACTGCTCTGTATTTGAAGGTAAATTGATTTTTGTATAAACTATTATCTGAATATAAGGTTAAGAAAGGCTATTTGGAGAGTCTACAGGAAGATGGGGGTAAATATCAAAGAAGCAAGGGACGAAGACAAAATATAAATGGAATGATCTATACTGTTTAAATTTTAAGAATGATGGGAGGCTGGGCGTAATGCAAAAGATTTTTTTTCTTTTTTTTTTCTTTTTTTTCCCGGAGTGTTCTTTTTATTTTATTTTCATTATTATTGTTAATCTATTTGATTATAAGATATTCTAGAAGGTGAATGGTAGTGAACTGTGCCGGGTGTGGGACCTGGGAAGTCGGAGGGGATTAGGGAGGGGGGTTTATTGGGGGTGGGTGGGTGGGTGGAGATATAGTCTCAATATATAGAATAAGAAGAATACACTTGTATACTGTTGTTCCTTATCTTTTCTTTTTATTTTTCTCTTTTTTTTCTTTTTCTTTTTATTTTTTCCTTCTCTTTTCTTTTTAGCGCAATTTTTAGTAACTGAATAGATTAATGAATAGAGAAATGCACCAAAGTGAGAAGTAGAGGAAAAGAAGTGGGAGAAGTAAGGAGGGAGGAAGAGGGGAATGTAAGGAGGATGAGAGGGGAAGGAGGGTGAGGAAGGCGAGAAAGGAAGATAGGAGGGGAAAGGGAAGTAGGAGGGGTGATTGTTGGAGGGAGAAAGGAAAGTTGGAGGGGGAGAAGAAGGGGTGTATGAAAGCGACAGGTTGGGTTTATGATGAGTTGTGTTTAGGTTGGTTTTATTTTTTTATATTATTATTATTGCAAATATTCAGTATATAAGTGAATGTACAAAATTGAAAATGAAAATGAATAAAACATTTGAAATATGAACAGGCAGGGTGGGACCAGACCCAAATGGCTGATGATGTAGGTCCAGCGACTGGTATGGTGGGTGGAAACACATCTCTCCATTCAAGCCGAGCACATCGCGGGCTCAGCCAATGGAGCAGCCGATTGGTTGAGCTGGTTGCAAGTAGATCAGGTGGAATGGGAGATCCACGCATCCCATTTTTGGGAGTTAACCAGGAGGTTCTTCACCACCAGCAGTAACAGGAAGGTGCCCAGATTCTATGCAAGGTACGTTCTCCAGACATGGAAGGGGCAGATGCCCTCTGATGTTGTTGGCTTCCATGCCTTCTTAACACCTTTGGATCATCAGAAAGATGTTGGAGGAACAGGTGGAGCTGATTTTGCTGGCACCCCACTGGCTGTGCCTCCCATGTTTTTCAGATCTCCTGTCACTGTCAACAGCTCCCCTGTGGAGGATTCCTCCCTCCAGGACATCTCTGACTCAGGGAGACATAGCTCATCCAGATCCTCAGTAGGTCAAGTTGACCGCATGGAGGCTGAGCAGCACTCAATGACAGCAGAAGCCTTTTCCCAGAGGTCATCAACGGGATTCAAACAGCAAGGAGGCCATCAACAAATAGAATCTGCAATGTCATGTGGAAAGCCTTCTGCTCATAATGTCGGCCCAGGAAAATAGCCCCTCCACAGGCACTGACATGTTACATCCTTGACTTCCTGCAGGAGGGACTGTCCGCGGGCCTATCGCCTAACATCACAGCCCTATCTTCTGTACTGTGTTCTGGGCCCAACAAGTCCCTGATGCACGAACCGCTCATCAAGCAATTCCTGAAGGGTGCCTCCAATTTACGTCCTCCCACTGTCCACTGCTATCCATCCTGGCACCTGCCCCTCATCCTTCAAGCACTCAACACAGGTCCATTCAACATGTAGCACAGCCACTTTGGTGGCTTGGGGTACACAGGCTCCCTTACACAAGTTTGCAGGGCAGGCACATGGACGTCACCGTCCACCTTTATTAGGCACTACCGGATCAAAAGGTACGCATTGGCTGATGCGGCTTTTGGGAGGAGGGTATTACAACAGGTCAGTATCAGACAGGGTATCTCATCCTGGACAGTTTCACACCCGTAATCATGGACAAGCTCTGGTATGTCCCACACATGGATGCTGTCTCCACTGGATCAGGAGAATGGAGCATTGGCTTACCTGATACTCCCATTCTCTGGAAAAGTGGAGACAGCATCCAGCCCCATCCTTGGGGTCCGGTCTGTTGTTCTTGGAGAGATCATTTCTGTTTGAGCACGTCTGCATATTAGTCCTTGTCAAAAAAGCTGGGGAAGGCAGCAGGAAGAGGTGGGACTTTGCAGACTCAGTTCTTTTGGATGGTACATGAGAATAACCCACACATGGATGCTGTCTCCACTTTTCCAGAGAATGGGCATATCAGGTAAGCCAACGCTCCATTTTGCACAATTTTTGACTCTTTTTATTAATATTTATATCACTGTTTCAGATCAGATTCAAGTCATTCATACCAGAATTGGAAAGCAGAAGTAGGAAAAAATGCAGCTGGAATCTTCTAAAAGTATTAGTTAAGGGTTTGATTATTGCTAAGATGAATACCCTCAAGCTAAGTGGCACCCTTTACTTAAGTCTCCACAGTTCTGCTGTATATCTAGAAATTATTCCCAATGTACTGACGGATAAGAAAAAGAGGGCCCTTTTATATCCATTATCCTGTATAGATTTTATCTGACTTTCATTCATTCTTTCTAGATGTTCTCTCTTCCATCTGTTGGATGGTGTTTTGAGTAACAATTTTTAAAAATACCATAAAAGAAAAAGAAGCTTTTAGGAAAACTGAGCACAATTTATAATTATCTTCCTTTTTCTACCCTCATGTTTAAAGTTGCTACTAACATTTATCAGCTCTGCTACCTTTTCAGAAAGTGATATATTACATTGGAAAATATTAATATCTACAATTAGTATATTGATATATAGCTCACTTCTGTCATTCCTCGCCCACTTTCTATCATTTTCCTATTATGCTGCTCTGACAATTTCCTAAATATTCAGAAGATATATGGTTTTGGAAGAAGCTTTATCACTGATGTTTTATGGAGTAGGATCTGCATCCAGTATTTTAGCAGAGATTTTGGTGTACCTAAACTTCTAAAAGCTAGATAGTTCTTTTTAAATATTTATTTACCAACAGAATATTTCATATGCTGCTAAATTTGTTCATGAAAGGGTTCCCTCTGTGCTATTTTTCTGCTATGGGGTAGCTTGTCATTTTGGTAAACTAAAGGTGACAGGACAGAATTAACACAATCCAATTATCTAAACTATTGAACAAGGGATTTTTAGCCACTTTTCATTAGTGAAATAGAACTATAAATACCTGAAGGTGATTTATCAATTGTTAGATACGAAGCAAAATTTGCAATCTCAAATGCTGTAGGGAATTGACTCATGTAACTTATTAGACCTATTTGTAAATTCCAATTCCCACCTGGATTTCGGATATACTTCTACTGAAAACTCAAACACAACACACTTTTTTTAAAAAAAGTCTCTATTAAATTTCAAAAACAAACATTAAAATACAAGCTAACATAAATTGATTATGACCTGAAAACATTTTTGGTAAAATCTCTACCTTTCCTATCTTGTATGCTAGATCCTATGAGAGCTATATCATACAAATTATTGGAAAAGATTTATGCCTTTCGGGGGGGGGGGTGTTCTTCTATATATGAGTCTCTTGCAAATATGTCATAACTGAATTTAATTTTCCCAAATGATGGAAAAACTTTCTTCTCTTTTGTGGAGCATTAACTCCATTTATATTCCAAGTTATATATTTATAATCCTTATCTGGTCATAAAGTCCAACCCACTCGTTGGCTGTGGCCTCTATCTCCACAGCCAGCTTGGTGTTCTGTGTCCCCTGTTGCATTTTTTCCCTAAAATTTGTGTATTTGTTGAAGCTTGTCCTGATCAAGTGAAAACTTGTATCAATGGAAACTATAAGGAAAACACTCTTAAAATTATTCCAAGAAAAGGATGAGAATAAGCACCTCTAAAATTTTCACTCAACAGGATTTAGGATTAGGTATAAATTAAACCTTTATTGAATGGGGACAATTTAATTACTCCTAAACAATTGAAAAGGAGTCCTTTTTTAGCAATAAACAAAAACTTCTTTGTCAAACCTTTGATGCAGTTCCTGTTTTAAAAAAAATGGTAATAATGATGTTGGAAAGATTCCTTGTCGATATGGACTTGAGTAATGCCTAGCTGCACTATCCTCTGCCATCTTTTCTCAAATAAATCCTAATCTCCAAGCAGAAAAATCAGATGAGTTAGAGTTGGAAGGGACTTTGGAGGTCTTCTAGCCCAACTGGTGTAACTGTGTGCCAGTTATGTCCTTTCCTAGACCAACAATCCCTACTCATAGTCACTCATGCCCAAGTCCCATGATGGTGAAACTGTGGCCACAGGTGGCATGTGGAGCCATTTCTGTCGGCAGATGAGCCGTTAGTTCCAGCATGCATGAGTGTGCCGGCCAGCTGTTTTTTGGCCTTCCGGAGGGGCCAGGGAGACTGTTTTCACTCTCCCCAGGCTTCAGGAAACCCTCCGGAGCCTGGGAGGGCTTCCAGGGGCTGGGGGAGGCTGGTTTCACCCTCCCAAGGCTTCAGCCTTCTTCCGCCCTCCCCAGGCTCCGGGGGCTTTCCTGAAACTTGGAGGGGGGGGGAAACATCCTTCCCTGGCCCTCCGGAAGCCAGAAACAGATCATTTTTGAACTTCTAGTTGGCCCATTTTTTACCCTCCCCAGGCTCTGGAGGCTTTCCTGAAGCCTGGGAAGGGAAAAAATGCCCCCCTGCAGGTCCTCCAGAAGCCGGAAATGGATCATTTCCGAACTTCCAGTTGGTCCGTTGGGCCCACTTTTCATCCTCCCCAGGCTCCAGAGGCTTTCCTGAAGCCTGGGGAGGGCGAAAACTCCCCCCCTGCTTTGGGGGGGGGGTGTCATGCATGCATGCGCGGGGGTCATACACACACACACAAGTGTGTGGATGCATTGCATTGTGGATGTGGGGCACATGCACAATTTTGTCACACATTTACAAAAAGGTTCACCATCAATGCCCTAGTCACTTCCCGCCTTTACTATTGCAACATGCTCTAAATGGGGCTTCCCTTGAAAAGCATCCATAAGCTTCAGTTGTTGCAAAATGCAGTGGCTAGCATGCTTTTGTGCAGATCCCGGTGTGCACATGTATTGCCTCTCCTGCAGGAGCTGCATTGCTGCCAGTTTACTTCTGTGTGCAATTCAAGGTGCTGGTTGTCACCTGTAAAGCCCTTCATGGCTTGGGATCAGGTTATCTGAAGGACCCTCTTTTGCTGGTCACAGCAACCTGACCCATCAGAGCAGGGAGGCAGGGAATATTGCTGGTCCCATCCCCTAGGGAGATACACCTGGTTGGATCCAGAAGGGCATTCTCTGGAACATCATTCCCACAGAGATTAGAATGGCCCCCCACTCTAACACTCTCTGGAAGGCGCTGAAGACCTGATTGTACCAGCGGGCCTGGGGAACCAAGAGCTGGGTGGAGCCCATTAAATGGCTCGTGTGATGTGCTGTCGCTGGGGGTGTGGGTGATTTTATTATATTATATTAATTTATTTGATTGTTTTATTCTACATGAAGTTTTATATTCTGTAAGCTAAGGTAATTATCAGATCTGCACAAGATAATTTCACCATTTTCCAAATCAGATGCATTAATCCATCTATTTGTGCAAGTCTAATAAGTTGTCAGTGTACCTTTATTCTATCTGCTTATGCCTAATTCTACCTTTAGGTTGCTTTACGTTGTCAATATATGAATTGTACCGATTGGTGTACTTGCAGTTCCTTTATTAAATTAGGAATACCAGGAAAGAGGGCCAATGCAATTGTTTCAATATAGCATTATCATGGATCATGATGTCATTGTTGGTGGAGGGAGCTGCTTTTTCCACTTGTCACATTATCTAGAGGATAGTGTAGATGAAACAAACTACATGTGATTCATTTTTAAAGGTGAAGGACATGGAACTTGTTTTCACTGTATCTGGCTATTAATGTGTCTAGGTTCCAGTATGTTTTAGGTTCTGTCAATTAAAGTTTGCCATGTTATGAGATTCAGAAATGGGTCTTTTCTTTTAAGGTGCCTGTCCTTTGACACCAAAATCCATTTTGCCCCAACTTTGTTGGTCTTTTGGAAGGCTTTAGAGACATGGATGTCTTCCCAGGCTTGAGGTCTGGGAACTTAGTTGAAACCCATTCATAGTCCTGAATGTATGATATATTGTTTTCTATAACACTTCTGCCTTTATAGATTTTTTTAAACAGTTATCCTATATAAAAATATTATGTGTTGTGCTATTATATGTTAATTACCCATATAAAGTTGCTATGGTGAGATGGGCAGCCATATTAGATACATACATTAAGAAAATTGTTTCGAGACATTTACCTATAGAAGAGAAATAGTGTAAGTGTACATTATATGCCAATAATTTTTCAACGTAGACCACCTTTCCTTGAATGATTGGGTGGACTGGACATTAACATTTGAACCACTGCAAGTCCATATATTTGCCATATGCTAAATAAATAAATGCCAATAATATACCATGAAAGTGTTTTGCTTATATCTTAACACAGATGCCTTGAGAGAAATAAGGACTGGGTCATTTTCCAACCAGACTGTACTTTTGCTTATGCACTGACGTGACTAAAATTCACTCCTAGTAGAATTTGGTACTGTATTGCTGCTTATCTAAGGCAAGGCTATATTGTAAAAAAGAAAAGAAAAAGAAATATACCTGAGTATCTTCTCTCAACATCAAATGTCAACCTCATTTTGTAATTTGATTGTGTCATGAGGTAGAAATGGGGGGGGAAGGGCTATAAAATATATATTACATTTTTGAAAAATGTAAATTATTGAGGACTCTGAGTAAAAAGTTCAGAAACAGACTTATAGAAACTGAAATATTTTTCACATGCCTTGTAAAGACTGGAAGATAGTAATAAACAGGTCGTATGAAGGATGGGTTTTTAATTAAGGAATATGGAAAATTCCATGTTAATATTGCTTTGTACTATTGAATTGCAAAAAAAATTATTTGGATATTATGCAGACACACATAATATACTAGTTTTACATAAGAATACATTGTAATAACAATTACAATCATTTTAATAAGAGATGAAACTGTAATCAAAATATTCTTATACATATTCACAGTTAGATTAACCTAGAATAAGCATTAATTAAATCACAAAATCCATTAATATTTTAAAATAATGTACCTTTTCCAAATACAATATGCTGCAGTTCACATACAGAAAAATGAGTAATCCAATCCTCATAAAAAAGAAAATTAGCCCACTTTTAGGACAAGTTGACTAATAAAACATTTTAATCACCTCTCAGTTCAGAGTAGAGGCATTTCTAGTTTTCTGGAAGGATTAAATAATATAGTATCCCTCCTCTTTCATTGCATATCAAAGTTTTATGAGCCTTAACTCTTACATTTAAATGTGATGGGATAAATATACAAGGTATATTGTCATATAGAAACAATAACAAAATTATATAGAAGCAATAAATAATATTTAGTAACTCTTAAGCTATATTAAGTAAGCGTTGTTTAGTCCCTGCTCACAGTTGCTCACAACCCTAGTCACCTCCCATATTGATTATTACAACACACACTGCATGGGGCTGCCCTTGAAAAGTATCCAGAATTGGTTCAAAATGCAGCAACCCATGTGGTTTTGTGCAGGCCTAGCTGTGCACATGTCTCTTGTGGGAGTTGCATTTGCTTCCGATTTGCTTCTGGGTCCAATTCAAGGTGTTGATTGTCATCTTCAAAGCTCTACCTGGTTTGGGACCAGGTTACTTGAGGGATCATCTTTACACATCTACCAAACCCACTAGAGCGGGGAAGTAGGGAAGGTTACAGGTCCTCTCTCCTAAAGAGTTACATCTAGGGGTGGGGGGCAAGAAGAAGAGCCTTGTTTATGGTGGCTCACTCCCTTTGAAACATTTTTCCTGTGGAGATAAGATTGCCCCCTGCTTTGACACTGTTTCGCAAAGCCCCGAAGATCTGGCTTTGGCAAAGGACCTGGGCAATCCAGGGTGGAATGGAGCCCATCAAGTGGCTTATGGATTGACTGAGGGGGAGGGATTATTGCATTTTATTATTTTTATATTAGGTTTTTTTATCTTTGTAAGCTTCCTGAAATCATTGAGAGTGAATTGGGTGGCCATGTAATTTTTTTTAAATAAATAAATTATTTTACATCATATATTTTTGATATATGATACATACCTTTTTATACTAGTACAAGAAGAATATTATCAAAAATTTGTGATGCACTTTGCAGGTAAAACTGCTGTGTTTAACATTGTGATTCTTAAAATATTCATGAATGAATAATTCACGAGTGCTATCACTTATTCATGAAGTACTGCCAATTTAGATATTTATTTTATTTACTATGTGTATATACTGTATAGTCCTCTTGTAAAACAAGGAGTTTTCTGTTTTATAGTAATGTCTTATAATCTAAAATACATGATACAAAAATAAAATGAATAGTCTCACACGTTTACATCATAAGATTATATAAAGAGAAGGTGTAATAGTTCTTAATGAGAGTTTGAGAAGGAAACATGAATAATTTGATTAATTCACAACTCTAACAGTTATAAGAGAAGAATAACATCTGAATAGAATCCAACAAGACTGAGCTCAGTTAATCTAAACATTGTACAATAGCTCAGCGATGTTGTAAACTTTTGTGTACTTTCTTTCTGAAAAGAAAGCAATGATTAAAAAAATACCATATTTATGTTTCTTAAGTTCTTTTCTCTTTCTCTTTTGAAACAGATATTCTGTGATGCTAAGCAAATCATCCAGGCCACAGACTTATTGGACTGGGAGGATAAAGATGCTGCGGATACTTTGGTTGCTAATGTAGTCCATTCTCGGATCATCAACCCTTTACGCCTTTTTGTGAAGCCCTCTCCAACAATGAAACATGGGCGGCTGCCATATTCACACAACACGGACAACTTTTGGGATTGGCTATCCAATATCACTGAAGTTCAGGAATCTCTTGCACGAACTAAACGCAGACCAATTGTGAAAACTGGAAAGTTTAAAAAAATGTTTGGATGGGGCGACTTCCATTCTAACATCAAAACTGTGAAGTTGAATCTTCTGATAACAGGGAAGATTGTCGATCATGGCAATGGAACCTTTAGTGTTTATTTCCGGCACAATTCAACAGGCCTTGGAAATGTTTCTGTAAGCCTGGTGCCACCTTCCAAGGTTGTGGAATTTGAATCGTCCCCTCAATCAACTCTAGAGACTAAGGAATCCAAGTCTTTCAATTGCCGAATTGAGTATGAGAAAACTGACAGGGCTAAGAAAACCGCATTGTGTAACTTTGACCCTTCAAAAATCTGCTACCAAGAGCAGACCCAAAGCCATGTGTCCTGGTTATGTTCTAAACCATTTAAGGTCATCTGTATTTACATTGCTTTCTACAGTGTTGATTACAAACTAGTGCAGAAGGTCTGCCCTGATTACAACTACCACAGTGAGACACCATATTTATCCTCAGGATGATGTACTCTTTCTTCATCAGTGACTGTTATATCAGAAAAAAAATATCTGTCTGAAGTTCTAGTTTTAAATTTCTTAAGGCATTGTTCCTAATCAGGTTAATTAAGCAGCTTTCTTCTCCCTAAAGGAAAATTATCACTTGTGGGCTGGTTCACCCATACATGTTCTTCACTTGGTGACTAGAACATCATGTAACAACTTCCATATGTCAATGAGCCATCATGATTGAGCACCACGTAACATTTTTATAAGGCTTCAGATCAGAGTCCCTATTTAGCCATGCAGTTGTGATTTCATGATGAATCACTGAATGAGTGGACCAGCCTGAAGAGTTTGCGGTTATCATAAATATTTCAATATCCAAAAATCAAAAGATCACTTTTTCACAATACAGTACTTGTATTTAATTTCTCATTGTGTCAGATCTTATCAAATATTAATAGTATATAGATAAGTGTGAAAAGCCAAATTCTTTGCAAGGAAGAGACACAAATGATCTCTTACTAAGACTTGCTGCAACAGCAGATTCAGCTGGTAGTATTGGAAAAAAACATTCTTTGTTAGCATTTTAGAAATGTTAAACTGCCAGTGCCAGCAAATTTATCAAAGGTAATATTCAGGCTCTCTAACATGTAGAGATGTTATCAAAATGGATTCTGAAGGTAGCCAAACTTTTTTTTATGAGATTAGGGAGAAACATTGAGAGAAAGAAATCTCTCAGATGTGCTGCCATGAATTTTGCTTAAAACTTAGGCAAAAATTCTATAGGAATTTAAAATTAGAAGACTTTCTATGAGATTTGCATAATTTGTTCATGAATGAATCATTCACAAGCAGTATTATTTGCTTATTAAATACCTACAACCATTCTAGCTATAATCTGACAAAACTGTCCTTTATGTAACAATTGGGTAAGTCAGTTGCATACCTCTAAAGCCATGTTTATATCGGTAAAGTACATGTTGTAATAGGAGCAGAGAACTGGATAAAAATTTTTCTGTGGATATGTTTCCCACTATATAGCTTTGCAGACAGTGCCATTCTTCATGAAAACAAAAACGGATTTTGTTTTCAAAATCAGTGGGTAGAAAGAACACATAGTTTGATAGGACAGAATTCTACTGAAATGTCCATTTAATGCAAAAATATTGAGAAAATGTGTTCTGTATTGAAACTGCTTTGTCCTTAGTCTAGTCATGCAATTCAGAAATTGGAGTGTCTACCAATTTTGCCATTCTGAAAGCATACTAAAATTAGAATCACAAGTTCTTTAAGAGGGCTGTTTTCATTCAGTGCAATAAAGTATAATTCTGATTTCATTGAGATAATGTAGCAGGGATGATAATCTCCTTCTCTGCAATGGAATCGTGTAGAGATACAAATGGACTTGCCTTTTTAGTATCATCAACCCTTGCCAGGATCATTATAGAAAACCTTGAAGAAGAATCGTAACATAAAATTATGATGAGATTTTTACCACCTTGCTTTCATTGACTAAAATTCCAGATGACGTACATTTGTTTAAATTTTCAAAGCAGTGAATTTTTTCAAAATGAATGTTTTACATAAGATTTGCTTATGTAAATATTCACATTTTACATTTGGATAGGAATCAATTGGCTGAAAGCAAGTAGCTTCCAGGTGACCTATTCATTAACTTATCTCAGACCTGGTAGGCTTCATCAATGAGATAGTATCATCTCAAACCTCCAATTACTTTTTAAAAAATTGTTAAAAATTTGTCAAGAACTATTTTCTTCAGAGAAAATTTAATTATATCCCTCGTTTTTCCCCCCAGAGGCAGAAATAAATTCTTTTTTCTCCTTTTTTCTCCCATTCACAAATCTGTTCCACATTTTCTGGAGCTTAGTTGAAGAGATAGAAGAGGATACATGGAAATTGTCACTCTCACTAAACTTTCTGAGAACTTCATTCTCCACATCCGCAAGAGAAATGAAATGAAAGAGGCATATAAACTGTGAAACCTTTGTGCATTTTGGGATTGTCACATGTGATGATATATCACCCAAGTATTTATACAGCAGATTCTAGCATTTCTACCTATAGAAAGAGATAGAAGTTATTCATTGCAACAAAAGTAATAACCAAACAATTCTCACATTGCATGAAATCCCACTCAGCTACATTTGGGATTCAAAGGTTTTCTCTTCATAGAAGATAGGAGATTACTCTGTTAGCCACATACAGAGACAGGCAGGCAGGCAAACAGCTCCATTTCATTATGCTATGAATATAATGCATTTTTTGCAAAATGAATGACAAACTTTAACAGCCTGATAATAAGATACTCAATAAATTTACCATCATATTGGAAGGATATGAAAGATTAAAGATTCAAACAGTTTTTGGAATAAATCCATGATGGCAGTGGCATCTGCAATCAAAGTATGAAAAATGAGATTTCTGCCTATGAAGTGGGGGAGGGAACCCTCTGCCCAAAAGATCAAGGATCAGTAAGGAGAGAAAATAGCTGCTTTCTGATAATGTAAGGCCCAGACTATTAGATTTGCTTTGTTACAACCATCCATTTAAGAAGAGGAGAATTGAAATATAATTTGGCATGTAGTGAGAAAGTAGCCCATTCCATATTATTTAATAATAATACTATTAGAGCTGTCTCACCTACATGTCTGACACCGAGGGCTTCCTCTCCAGGATCTGGGGAAAATTGACATTTTTCCATGATTTTCAGCAAGGAGGAACTCCAGATTGCATTATAAGCACCTCCCAAACAGTATATCCCAGGCATTTATATATCTAGTTGGTTCCTATCTTGACCCACACTGTTCATCAGGAACATGTATGCTCAAAATCATTTTGTTAAAAGAAAGAAATGGTCTTTGAAATTAAGTTTGGAAATGTGTATGTTTTCATGTATGTGATCAAAAACCTGATCACTTCCCTAATTTGTCTTGAAGAGATTTGCCAAATTAATTTTTCCCCAGCTTTTTCTTCTCAAATAAGAAAACTACTAAAGTAAAAACTTAACTAAAACTTCTAGTTCACATTTGTATCATGTGGCCTAGATCTGGCTGTATATAAGCTAGGATTTCTTGCTAAAATTTATGAGTTCATTACTGGGTGATTTTGTAATTTAGTTGTAAGCTGTTATTTTTGAACTTGTATTTTTACCCAATTCTGTAGCTACTTTAAATACAAATGAGATTGTTTATTGTAGAGTATGTGGAAATTATACATGTATATATACTTAGAAATGTATGTGTACAAATACAGAATATATGTGTACACATATTTCTATGTAAATAAAGAGAGTTGATTAAATCTGTCATTTGTTTAAAATAGATTTCCTTTTGAAGTACAGTACTTTTTCTCAATGTAGAAGTCTAAATAGATTGGCTTTAGATACAGGAAATTTATAACATCAGAATTTAGACTATAAGTATGTCTAAACTGATGTATGAAATTACTCTGATGCCTTAAAAAATATTTATAGAAATAAATGTATGCTAGGAAATTTAATTAAATTTACTACCAACTTAACAGATACAAGCATACTCATTTTGCAACCATAGTTGGGAGTAGCAACTCATATGTTAAATGAAACATCTCTACAGGTGAAACTTGAAAAATTAGAATATCGTGCAAAAGTTCATTTATTTCAGTAATGCAACTTAAAAGGTGAAACTAAGTTATGAGATAAGACTCATTACATGCAAAGCAAGATAGTTCAAGCCATGATTTATCATAATTGTGATGATTATGGCGTACAGCTCATGAAAACCCCAAATCTACCATCTCAGAAAATTAGACTATTACATGCAATCAATAAAACAAGAATTGTACATAGAACAATATCAGACCTCTGAAAAGTATAAGCATGCATATGTACTCAGTACTTGGTTTGGGCCCCTTTTGCAGCAATTACTGCCTCAATGAGGTGTGGCATGGAAGCTATCAGCCTATGGCACTGCTGAGGTGTTATGAAGACCAGGATGCTTCAGTAGCGGCCTTCAGCTCTTCTGCATTGTTCGGTCTCATGTCTCTCATCTTTCTCTTGGCAATGCCCCATAGATTCTCTATGGAGTTCAGGTCAGATGGGTTTGCTGGCCAATCAAGCAAAGTAATCTCACAGTCATTGAACCCACAGAGATCTGGACCCTTCCCACTCTCTCGGCCTTCCAAAAAGCCACCAAAACCTGGCTGTTCCGGCAGGCCTGGGGCTCTTGACCCATGAAGGAGGTCCAGCCCCCAGCTAGGTCGAGTGTATGGTGTGTTCCTTTTAAATTTGTTCTCGTCTTTCCCCTATTTTTTTATTTTTGTTTTATCTTTGTATTTGTAAGCCGCCCGGAGTCCTACGGAATTGGGCGGCATATAGGTTTATTAAATTACGAATTACGAACCAGGTTATGGTGCTTTTGGCAGTGTGGGCAGCTGGAAAATGAAGTCAGCATCCCATAAATCTCTTCTGCAGAAGGAAGCATGAAGTGCTCCAAAATCTCCTGGTAGATGGCTGCGTTGACCCTGGTCTTAATGAAGCACAGTGGTCCAAAGTCCAGTTGCTCAGTGTCCAAAGTCCTCTTTTCTGATGAGAGCAACTTTTGGCAAAAGCACCAAAAACTGGTTCAATTACCGTGGGATTACTGTGCTTGATTGGCCTCTCCATTCTTCCTCCATACTCTGGGTCCTTGGTTTCCAAATGAGATGCAAAAGTTGCTCTCATCAGAAAAGAGGACTTTGGACTACTGAGCAACAGGACTTTGGACCACTGTGCTTCATTAAGACCAGGGTCAACGCAGCCATCTACCAGGAGATTTTGGAGCACTTCATGCCTTTCTTCATTTTGCAGCTGCCCACACAGCCAAAAACTCCAAAACCTGGTTCAATGATTGTGGGATTACTGTGCTTGATTGGCCAGCAAACTCGTCTGACCTGAACCCCATAGATAAACTATGGGGCATTGCCAAGAGAAAGATAAGAGACATGAGACCGGACAATGCAGAAGCTGAATGCTGCTACTGAAGTATCCTCGTCTTCCATAACACCTCAGCAGTGTCACAGGCTGATAGCTTCCATGCCACGCCGCGTTGAGGCAGTAATTGCTGCAAAAGGGGCCCAAACCAAGTACTGTGTACATATGCATGCTTATACTTTTCAGAGGTCCGATATTGTTCTATGTACAATCCTTGTTTTATTGATTGCATGTAATAGTCTAATTTTCTGATATGGTGGATTTGGGGTTTTTATGAGCTGTATGCCATAATCATCACAATTATGACAAATCACGGCTTGAACTATCTTGCTCTGCATGTAATGAGTCTATCTCATATCTTAGTTTCACCTTTTAAGTTGCATTACTGAAATAAATGAACTTTTGAACGACATTCTAATTTTTCGAGTTTCACCTGTAAATGAAACTGCAACTGTGCTTATGGTCTTACTTAAGCTTTGTTTTACATACCTGCAAACCCTCTAAATGTTGTCATTGGTTATAACATTTTTTTCATCACCCTCCTAACTATTCCATTATGAAGTTACTTAGCAAGGAACACCTAGTGCAATTCTATATAGAGAAGAAACTGTTTAGTTTAATGAAGCAGAATGGGGGGGAGGAGGTGTTTCTGCTTTTAATAAAACAGTCCATTATATCTTTCACATAATAATTTAAAGGCAATGTATGAAGTACGTGCAAGGATAGAAAAGTACAGAGAGGTATAGTGAATACTGTAGCATTAATCCCAAAGGTGCTTTTTCAAGAGGCAACTGGTGCCTCTTAAAAAAGCAATTTTGGGACAACTATGACCTTGATGTCTAGAATCTCCATAGACTATTTTATTGGCATAAATTAAACATAGTTGTGCAGGCTTATTTTTATATTATCTAACTTCCAAATAAAAACAGAATACAATTAACGCACAATTAAAATTTCAAAGAAAACTCATATCACTGCCTGCCCCCAGAGCATTTCAGAATAATGATAATGATTAAACATTATGCCACCCAATTTTCAATGACTCTGGATGACTTGCAACAATCAAAGTAGAAAGTATGGTATAAAATGAAAATGAAAATTAAGGGAAAAATTGGCAAGGATGATGAACAGAGGAGTCTCACTCTCCCTCAGCGAAGGCCAGAGTGAAGAGCAGGACTTCACAGCTCTTCAAAATAACAGTAGACTGAGAGCCATCCAGATTTCAAGGGGAACCTTGTTCCAGAGGCAGCCACCACTATAAGGAGACACACTTCTGGGATCCTGAGAGATAGCATTGTTTAATGGAAGGCATCTATAGCACACTAGCCCTACAGGATGAATCAGCTAGGCCGATGTTACGAGAGAAAAAATAAGATGGTCTCGACCAGGGGTGTCAAACTGGATTTCTTTGAGGGCTGGATCAATACTGTAGTTCTCTGCAGGGCGGGGAGATGGGATGGACACCTGCAGGACTTTGCTGGCCAAAACAGTGCATCCCCAGCCCATTTTTGGCCTGGATGGCCTCCTGCAACACTTAGCCGGCAAAAAGAGGGCACGGGGGGTAGCACACACACACACACACACCCCATGTCTCGTTTTGGCTGCCAGAGGCACTGCAAGCTGATCCTTTGCTATTTCCAGACAGGCCCTGCGGGCCAGATTTAAGCACCCCGTGGGCCAGATCCGAGTTTGACACCCTAGCACTCTAGACAGATCAATGGATTTTAAACAAGGTGGCAATATTCTTATTTTGGTGAGTACGTTGTTCCACCATGTGACCATAACTGAGAGGTTCTGTGTCTGGCCTGCCATCCCCTTAACTTCATGTGGAATGGGGACACAAGTTGAATACCAGACTTGCTAATTCTGGTTGAGTATGCAGCAGGGGTGGGTTTCTCACCCCGTTCCAACTGGTTCGGTTGGAACGGGGCCGGCGGTGTCCTGCACGCGCGCAGTGCACGCATGCATACTAGCATCTCTGCGATGCTCCAGCTGCTCCTGGAGGATCGCGCAGGCGCTGTATGCGTCCTGCGCATGCGTGGAAGCACAGAACTCATCAAAACCGGGTAAGGAGCGCTAGCGGGCCCTTCACTGTTCCCGGAAATTACTTACTTCCGGGTTCGCCGACCAACCGGTTCGCGGGGACCGCCGCGAACCGGTTGAAACCCTTGGTATGCAGGCACCAAGACATCTAGAGCTTTAAAAGTTTAAACTAAACCATTGGGTTGGCTGGAATTCTGCTGGTAATTAACATAGTAAATCTGTCAACATATTTAATTTTGTCTTCTCTCAGGTCCTTAATTTCTTTGACTTACCATTCATTTCTTTCTTCCTTTGCATTTTGCATATTGTTACATATCCCAAAAGGGAATATATAGATAGTCCTCGATTTATGACTGCAGTTGGAACCAGAATTTTCATTGTAAAGTCAAGGCATTCATGTGACCAGATCCAATTTTATGACCATTTTTACAACAGTCTTTGAATTGTGGATCTAAGTCTGAATTTGGTTCAGACCTTGGTTGCGTCCGCTGAGTCCCGCCCAGCCGCCCTGTTTAAGATAACCCGCTCCCTATTAAATAAAAGGGAAGCGGGGGAACCCTTGCAGGGCAGAGCTGAGGATTATGCCCAATTCTTAGCGGACAAAATTGCTCGGTTTCGGTCGGACTTGGACTCCATCCCCGCAGTTCCAGCCGAGGCACAAGAGGATCAGGTGGAACATCTCTGGGTTGAGTTTCAGGATGTTACCCCCGGGGATGTGGACAAGGCCATGAGGGCTGTAAGTGCCTCCACCTGCGTACTGGACCCGTGTCCCTCATGGCTGGTTACTAACAGCAGTGAGGTGACACGAGGCTGGATCCAGGCGGTTGTGACCGCCTCTCTTCGGGAGGGGAACTTCCCCACCGCACTGAAAGCGGCGGTGGTGAGACCCCTCCTAAAGAAGCCATCTTTGGATCCAGCTGTTCTTAATAACTATCGCCCAGTCTCCAACCTTCCCTTCCTTGGGAAGGTTGTTGAGAAGGTGGTGGCCTTTCAGCTCCAACGGTCCTTGGAGGAAGCAAACTATCTCGACCCCTTCCAGTCAGGCTTCAGACCCGGTTACAGCACAGAAACCGCTTTGGTCGCATTGACCGATGATCTCTGGAGAGCCAGAGATGGAGGACATTCCTCCATCCTGGTCCTCCTTGACCTCTCAGCGGCTTTCGATACCATCGACCATGGTATCCTTCTGCGACGACTGCGGGAGGTGGGAGTGGGAGGCACCGTGTTGCGGTGGTTCTCTTCCTACCTCTCGGACAGGTCGCAGTCGGTGTTAGTGGGGGGGCAGAGATCGTCCCCTAGGCCCCTAACATATGGGGTGCCTCAGGGCTCGGTCTTATCCCCCCTACTATTCAACATCTACATGAAACCGCTGGGAGAGATCATCCGTAGGCACGGGATCAGATACCATCAATATGCGGACGATACCCAGTTGTATCTGTCCGCCCCGTGCCAACTCAATGAAGCGGCAGACGTGATGAACCGAGGCCTTGAGGCCGTTATGGACTGGATGAGGGTTAACAAGCTTGTGCTCAACCCAGAAAAGACCGAGTGGCTGTTGTGTTTCCCTCCCAAAGATTCGACCAATATTCCATCACTCAGGCTGGGGGGTCAAATTTTATACCCCTCAGAGAGGGTTCGCAACTTGGGAGTCCTCCTGGATCCACAGCTATCGTTTGACCACCACCTGACGGCTGTGACCAGGGGGGCATTCGCCCAGGTTCGCCTGGTGCGCCAGTTGCGACCCTACCTGAATCGGGAGGCACTCACAACAGTCACTCGGGCCCTTGTGACCTCTAGGCTGGAATACTGCAATGTGCTCTACATGGGGCTGCCCTTGAAGAGCATCCGGCGACTTCAGCTGGTACAGAATGCGGCCGCGCGAGTGATTGTGGGTGCACCACGGTTCACCCACATAACACCTATCCTCCGCGAGCTGCGCTGGCTACCTGTCGATCTCCGGATGCGCTTCAAGGTGCTATTAGTCACTCATAAAGCCCTGCATGGTAGTGGATCTGGATACTTGAGAGACCGCCTCCTGCCAATCACCTCCCTGCGACCAATTAGATCTCACAGATTGGGCCTCCTCCGTATTCCATCAGCCAGCCAGTGCCGGCTGGCAACCACAAGGAGGAGGGCCTTCTCAGTAGTAGCCCCGACCCTTTGGAACGAACTCCCCGTGGAGATTCGTACCCTCACCACCGTCCAGGCCTTCCGCACAGCCCTCAAGAACTGGCTAGCCCGTCAGGCCTGGGGACATGGATAGTTGCCCCTCCCGAATGATGAATGTATGTTGCTTATTACTTTTATTATATGTGTCTATGTCACTGTTTGTACTTCCCCTCCCTGATTTTATGTGAGCCGCCCTGAGTCCCCTCAGGGAAAAGGGCGGCCTACAAATGTTAATAAAATCTAAAATCTAAATCTAAAATCTAAATTTATTTTACCCAAAAGGCATTTTTTTTTTTGTGGGAAACTAGCAAAAAGTATCAAATTGCAGTCATACGACGGTGTGATACTGGAATCAGTCCTACATATGAGCCAGTTGCCAATAGCTCACATGTATGATCAGTTCATACATGCGGCATACAAACCCAAATGTAATCATATGACCGGGGGAGGGAGACATTTTATGACAGCCAGAACTGCTTAAAACACCCTTTCTGAGGCCATTGTAACTTTAAATGGTGATTAAATGACCATTTGTAAGTCAAGTATTCGTGCTATGGAAGTGGCAAAGAATTTCCCATTTGGAATATCTGTTTGTTTTAAGAAAGGAAAGCACTCTTTATATTACCTAATTACTGCACAGAAACCATTTCCGTCTAGAAGTTAATTAAACACTCCTATATAAATCCAAAATACATTTCTAGCTGTGCAGAGTAATGAATAATTAAAGCATTGTACATATCTGGTAAGAAACATCTGTGTAGAGCCTGCAATTGATATTCTGTATCCTAGTAACTTATCATAGAAGACAGAATTGAAGATGGTGAAGGAATGCAAGAGCTCTTCACAGATAAAAGAGACTATAAATAAAATCTCAACCATAAAAATGAAGTAAGCATAAGAAAATTAAAAAAGAAATTAAAATAATCCTGTCCTGATTCTACGTAATATAAGGGAGTGCAGAAGGAAACTGCAGCAAGCTTTCCAGATATTATTACAATAGTAGAGTTCCAGTAGTCCTTGTGAAAGCTGTTTCTTAACCCAGTTTACCTTGAAGAGCTGACATCTTTAGGATTTATTAATATAAAGGTAAAGCCTTCCCCTTTCCAGTCGTGTTTGACTCTAGGGGACAGTGTTTGTCTCCATTTCTTAGCCGAGGGAGACAGCCTTGTCCAAAGATGTTTCCGTGATCATGTGGCCAGCATGACTATACACTAAACTCTGTTACTTTCCCACCAAAGTAGTACCTATTTATCTACTCACATTTGCATGCTTTCAAACTGCTAGGTAGGCAGAAGCTGGGGCAAGTAACAGAAGTTCATCCCGTTGCAAGAATTGAGCTAACGAACCGAGTTGTCAAGTTTTCCAGATGACAAGTTTAGCCACTTAATTTTTAACCTTTCATACCTTTCAGCCCCATAGGATCAAACCCCAGGTTGTGGGCAGAGTTTGACTGCAATATTGTATTCTAACCACTGCACAACCAAGGCTCCTTTAACACCCAGATACCAAACCATAAATCTTGGTTTGCAAAGCACAGTGGTTAGATTCATATGTCATACTTAGCCAAAGCTAAACTAATAAAAACCTCACGTAGTCATCTTCATTTCCACTTTGCCATGTGCTGCATTCTAACAAAGTTGTTTGCTCACACAAACCTGGAACAATCAGATCCCAGTTTCTGGGAACTGGGTCGATTATGCATAAAAGGCTTTGATTTATATATACAAATATACAAATATACAAATATACAAATATACAAATATACAAATATACAAATATACAAATATACAAATATACAAATATACAAATATACAAATATACAAATATATATATATATATATATATATATATATATATATATATATATATATATATATATATATATATATATATATATATATATATATATATATATATATATATATATATAGTGGAAGTGTGACCTTCCTCCCATACTTGGGCATACCAGGGGTTGTGACTTTAAGTGTATATATATATATATATATATTGAATAACTTCTCTCAACACCCAGACACTTTCTCTCATTTGATTAAGACTGTATCCTTTTTATCAACTGAATCTGCAGTTATCAGAAAAATCCTTACTCCAATGCACACATTAGCTCTACAAAAATTAAATGAAACTGAATCACCACAGGGAATTTCTGCCTTTTTGTCATTGCTGAATAATTTCTTTCAGCTCAGGCATAGTTTCCTCCCAGAAGAAAAATAACTTGTATTTTTTTATACTGCATAACTAATTACAATATGTGTTCCTACTCCAAGCTTTACTGTCTACATAAAATATCAGTCCGTAATGAAGATAATTGAAAGTATGACTTTCATCAATATTTAATTAGCATTTGGTGCTAACTCATTATTTTGGTACAAATTTGACATCCTGCCGTCCTGCTCAACACATATCTCATTCCATACAGTTCTTTTATTAGTGTGGCCAAATCAGAACTAGACACACAGAAACCTGCCCGGAGGCGTAGATCACAGACTGTTTGAACTATGGAAAATATGACTGACATTTTAATTGAGTCCAGAATATGATAGCATAATTTACAGGATGCTGAAAAAAAATGCATTCATTTCTTCTTGGAGAAGGAATATCCTTTGTCCAATGAAGATTCTTGAAACACATGCATATTTTCATAATTATCTCCTTGATTAGCTATTGAAACAACGGATAATTTATACCATTTTTGAATGGCTCAGCAAATTAGGATATAAATACACTGACTGAGATAGTAATCAATAGAAGTCACATATACTGGGCTAACTTGGAGATTACAGTGGCTGTCGGGGTAAGAACATTTATTGTAAGAAAAAGGAGGAACCACACAGTGGAAGTGGGGAACATTAAAGAGAAAGGATGATAATACACACTTTATTTATTTATTGGATTGATTTGGTTTTTTAACTGTCTTACTTTCAAAGGCTTCTAGGTGGTATTCAAGATATGGAAGTAATAAGCCACATAAAATCAACTATTCTGTCATGGAATGAGACCTTCAGGCTCCTACCCTTGGCCTGTAATTACAATATCTTCCAAAAGCTTTTTGAAAGACTCAGCTTTTAGGAAGCCATAATAGTGGGAACCATCTTACCTTGGGGATTAGCTGTTCTATAAGAAGAAAGTCTCTGCAGGGAATACCCATCAGCCTTTTCTGGTAAACTCAATAAGACAAAGGGTTCTTTTAACAGCTGTCCTGAATTTATCAGGAATTTATCTAGGAAACATGGTATCTTAGAAAACTAGGCCCTGGCAAATTCTATGCGAAATATAACTGTGAGCACTGAAAGCTTGGGCCTCCACCAAGATTTTTACAGAACATTTTAGATAATACTACATTCTGTGTAGTTTACCTTCACAAATATGAAAAAAGTGGAAATATATGTGAAATATTTATAAATCCATTAAAAGGTAAATGTTTCAAAATTCTTCAAATGCAGGAAGTTATATCTGGTTATCTTTCCCAAACCACCCCAATTACCAGACAGTGTTAACCATTTCAGTACAGCTTGCCTCCAGAAATAGAATAACCAGGAAGTGATTTCTGGTTAGGGCTATGGTGTCAGCTTCAAGGGAGAGAGGTGATGCCTCTAACCTTGAAAGGAGCAATGTTGGATACACTTCCTTGGATCCAACAGATATCTATCATCCTGTCTCTTTTTAGAGAAGATTGTTGAGAAAACGGTTGGACTGCGTTGTTAAGAAACCTGAAGGAAGCATATCATCTCAGCCATCTTCAAGTCAGGTTAATATTCTATGTGGGGACAACTTTGGATGTGCTTATTGATGACATGTGGCAGAGTTGGGCTGAAGGTGGTTCATCCAGTCTTGTGTTTCTTGATCTATTGATGGCTTTCAAGACCATTGATCATGGTATTTTTGGGGGGGGCAAGCTCTGGGTGCTGGGAAATGGGAGTGCCTTCTTGCCCCGGTTCTCTTCCTTCCTTCAGGACCAGTTCCAGTTGATATTGGTTGTGAGGAAGAGGTTATTCCCAAGGGCTAGGCACCCTGCTTTGTGGATTGGCACAGAGTTCAGTCATCACTCCTTTCTTATTGAATGTCTATGTAAAACCTCTGGGTCAGGTTATCTACCAGTTTGCGCTTCAAAATCATCAGCATGTGAATTTGGCTAAATCAATATGGATGCCTCTATTTTTATAGTAACTACTTATTTCACTGCTGTATTCTTGCAGCCAGATATTGGAAAAAGGGAGATGACTGTAAATTAACAAAAATGTAATTCAATTATAATATGAAGTTTCATAATGCTATTGAAATAAAATGTATACATAGTAACTTATAGATTTTATAACACATAATAATCTCAAATCTTGAAATAATTATTTGAACTAAAATGTTGGAAATAGGGAACATTGGATTTGAATATTGTTTCTATAGAGTGGGTCTGAGCATCATGCAAAATCATGGATTGTTAGATAAACCACAATTGGCTAAATTCACACATAACCCTAAAATAGTCTTCCTTCATCCCATACTCGCCATATATGTTTGCAAGACATTTCCATTAGATCCCACAGATTAGGCCTCCTCCGAATTCCATCCGCCGGCCAGTGTCAACTGGCAACTACCCGGAGGAGAGCCTTCTCTGTGGCTGCTCCGACCCTCTGGAACGAACTCCCCGTGGAGATTCGAACCCTCATCACCCTCCAGGCCTTCCGCAAAGCCCTTAAAACCTGGCTGTTCCGACAGGCCTGGGGCTAAAGAATTGTTGCCCCCGTCTCGAATGGTATGACTGTTGTGTGTTTTAAATTATGTATTGTTTTGTGTCGTTTTAATTTTTTGTTTGTATCCCCCTTCCCTGGTTTGAGTTGTGAGCCGCCCTGAGTCCCCTTCGGGGGAAAAGGGCGGCATATAAATAAAATAAACAAACAACAAACAAAACATTACTCAATTACTATGGGTAATTTCCAGGTTAGATTAGTATTAAAAAAGTTATTACCGTATATACTCGAGTATAGGCCGAGTTTTTCAGCCCACTTTTGGGGCTGAAAAAAGCTGCCTCGGCTTATACTCGAGTCAGTGAAAAATTTGCCCAAATGGAGGAGAAAAAGGGGCGCCCCTTTTTCTCCTCCATTTCGGGACCCAGTGGAAGTTCTCTGCGCGAGGTGAAATGGCCGGCAGCAGCCTCACTCTCCTGCCGTGGCTTCCGTTTCAGTCGCGCAGAGAACTTCCACTCGCTTCCCGGGCTTGTGTTCTGATGAGGGGGAAAGAGAGGACTTTCCTTACGCCCGCATCAGAGCTGGACGTAAGGACTTTACCCCATTGATGAGGCGGGCGGCGCGGATTGTAGCAAGGACGGCCGCCGATCGCAGCCTGGCTGCGCTGGCGGGGACGGGCGGGGCGGGGTGGGATGAGACTCCCCACTCGCCAAGATGGTAGGACTCCAAGTCCCATCCCCTCCACCCGTCCCCACCAGCGCAGCCCCTGCCGCATCAGCCGGAATCTAATTTCCCCCTCATCAGAGCTCGGCGCGGATTGTAGCAAGGACGGCCGCCAATCGCAGCCCGATTGCGCCAGGGGGTTCCGCTGGTTGAAAGAAAGTCCTTCTTTGCACCAAGCGCTTTTCCTTCCCAACTAATTATAACTAATTATATTAATTAGATAGATCAGTGTTTCTCCACCTTGAAGACTTGAAAATATGTGGACTTCAACTCCCAGAATTCTGGGAGTTGAAGTCCACACACTTTCAAGTCTCCAAGGTGGAGAAACACTGAGATAGATGATCCACGGTGTTTATTTTTGGAAAAAAGCGCCTCCTGCTCTGGACTGCCGGGAACGCGATCGCGTCTCTCTCTCTCTCTCTTCCCCCCACCCCCGGCTTTTCCCACCCGGGAATGTTCTGGCGGGCTAGGCGGAGGGTGCGTGTGCGTGCATGTGTGTCAAGGGTGGGGAGGCTAAGAGGGCGAGGTGAGATCCTGGCGGGGACCGCATTTCACCCGCCGAGCTTCCTTTTCCCCCGTCTTTTCCTCCGCTCGCCGACTTCCTTTCTCCCGTGGCTGACAGGTGGGTGGGTTTCCCTCCTCCTCCTCCCTGCTGGACGTGGATCTGCGGCGTGGGTGGCCGTCCTTGTTGCCCGCCGGCAGCAGGTCGCAGCAAAGAGAGGGAGAGGGAGAGAGAGAGAAATGCCGCCGCTCCCCGGCTCGCCTCTTTTTCCCGGGATCGCCGTGATGCTTTGAGTTTTCCTTCTGCGGAGGTGGGGTGGAAAGAAGAAGAAGTGGGGCCCTTCCCCGCTTCTTCTCGGACTACCTAAGCGTTGGGTGCGCTGTCCCCATCTGGGAAAGTAGTGCTGACTCATCAGGTGTCTGGGAACGGGTGGGGCTGAGGAGCGGCTGGGGGTGGGGGGTGTTTCACAGAGCGGCTGGGGGTGGGGGGTGTTTTACAAAGGGATGAGGTGGACTGAATTACCCCCTTGTATCTGCTGCCTTGTTTAGTGATTGTTTTGTTTGCAGCTATAATGATGGTGAAAAAGACCTGTAAAGCAAAGGAAAACTGAATAGGATCCTCAGCCCAGTCACAGTTTCATTTAACAACCATTTAATGACCAAGATACTAGTCCCAGTTATGTTCACTAAATAAGGATTATCTGTAAACTGTTCTTTTGGTATCCACGTATGCAAAAGACTGATAGCTGTAGGAGATGACCAAGCTGAGCCCAAGGGAAGGGTCAAACACATCAATGGCCAACGTAATTGTTTCAGGGTTCATTTTATTTACACCAAATATAATTCATTTAAGAAATTGGACAGCACATCCTTTATTAGTTTCAAATTCTTTCTTTAAAGATATCCATGGTGGAATGTAACATGCTGAAAGCAACAGTGGCAATGGGATGCTTTTGTGGCCCTTTGGGATAACCAAGAAATAAGTGTGTGTGTGTGTGTGTGTGTGTGTGTGTGTGTGTGTGTGTGTGTGTGTGTGTGTGTGTGTCAGAGAAGAATTTTTAACACAGGTATGTTGTACATGCATACATTTGGACAAACTTTGCAGAAATCTCCTCTTTTTTAAGTTTTATTTGGCATCATTCAATAGAGCAAAGTCTGAAAATGAAGCTGCATGCTACTGTAGGAGTCCAACAGTTTAGCAAATAAAAAGAGAACTTAGTGTTCCAGGGAGATGAATTTAAACTGCATGGAGATGAGGTGAGTGAAGTATTTCATTGAATACACCGGTATTGTGTGATAATAATTTGTTATCCAGAGCAAATTTTTACAATGGCTACTGTATATTTAATGGGCACAGGCAGGCTGTATATGTTATTCAATGGGCAATGGCAGGCTGTAATTAATGGACACAGGACAGGCTGTATATTCAATGGGCACAGGCAGGACACTGGTAGAATGTATATTATGAGCCTATGAGTTTTGAAGGATTTTAACTCGTGTTTTAGCTTGGTTGCTGAATGAGCTAAGGTTTTTGTACTTTTAAAGTTATTGTTGATACCATATTGTTTTTGTTGACCCTCTTTTCCACTTACAGAGCTAGTTTACTGTTTTTCTTTGAAATAAATATTCAAAAACATTATTGGTATCTATTTTTATTTTTGAAATTTACCAGTAGCTGCTGCATTTCCCACCCTAGGCTTATACTCGAGTCAATAACTTTTCCAGTTTTTTGTGGTAAAATTAGGTGCCTCGGCTTATATTCGGATCGACCTATACTCGAGTATATACGGTATGTGTAATTTCCAAGTTAGCTTGCAACCAGCACTCCCCCAGTCAGTTTCTACATCTATATCAAAATAAGCATACACCAATCATCTAGCAAAAAATGTAGTTTGATATTTATTTATTAAATCTCCACAAACAACAAAAACAGCTGGTAAAAAATGAGATAAAAGACAGAGAAAAGCAGGCAGAGAGAGACATGAACACCCGGTAAGAATTTATACTAATTATATACTTTATCTCTAGCAATATTTCAAAAGACAGAGAACTTTCAAAGACACTGGAAACAAGACTGTGAATAATGAACATGGATAGCCCTAGAAAGAAAGAGAGAGACCTTTGGTTATTCCAATTTTAAACTTTTTATGTACAGAATAACATCAGAATGAGGACGGATATTAGGACATCAGGTGATTCCTTCTCTATTTTGTGCCATAATGGAAACTATCGGTGGATGAGGAGGATCTATCCAATAAACACAACTCAAGAATAAAACTTGAGATTTACATTATCCTCAATGTAATGAAACAGTCTGGAGGATATGTAGATGGAAAACACAGATTTAAAATACCTTACTGAAGAAAGGAGTAGCAATGCTGAGTAACTAAGTAGTTGTTGTTTTTTAACTTCCCCATCCCCTCAGCCCCTTTTCTGCATGGTAAATTGCTTTTGAAGTGGCTTCTGGTATATGTTACACTAAACATGTAGAGTCACATGAAAGAAGTTAAACAAATACATAAGGTGGCATCATACTCCTTGACTTACAAACTTTCTTTTAGTGAAGGTTCAAAGTTTAGTGAAAAAAGTAACTGATGATCATTTTTCACACATTGCAGCATCCTCATGGTAACGTGATCAAAATTCAGATACTTGGCAATTGTCACCCCTACAATCAACCCCAGCCCCACATATTCCAATCTCAACCGAACCATTCTGCTTAAGTCCTGTGCTGTGTTAAATGTTATTTTCAGATTCTGGCTGTACATAAGGTAAATTGTTTTGATATGGGGATCCCAATGGGTCATTCGTTTGGTATATAGACCAAGGGACTGTCTCTCATTCTTATACAGGCAACAATCAAATAGGATATCAGCCAGGTCTTCTACCTCTGCCACTCTGCAAATGCAGAGACATCCATTGTAGAGTATAAATGGAATCTCCCAAATCTGACCATTGTGTCAAGGTGTTTGAATCTCGCTTGTGTAAATATCTCCCTAAGATGTTTTGGCAGTTGTATCTTTAAATAGCTGTCTATTTGAAAAGTATGTTTGTATTTGCTCAGCCATTTCAAGTTACCCACCTTACTAAGGATAGCTATATCATTTTGTGCTTCTAGCTCCTTAATTCTTTGGGCAGCTCTTTTTTTAAATCATTCTCCTGTTAACGCAAGAGACAGGAAGGCCACAGCTTCTTACAAAATTTGTTGGTTTGGTGATCCAGGAGATTTGAGATTGTGATTTTATCTGCTCTAGTAGACATAACTTGGGGAGTCTATCAGTCTCCATTTCATTGACCTTGGGGCAGTAGTTACAGTATATGTTCTCATTTTGGATAGTGCATGAATTGTATATTTTACTAAGTGAACAACTGCAGTGATTCACTTTACCATTGGGGCAAGAAAGGTTGTAAAATGGGGCAAAATTCACTTAACTGTGGCAAAGCAACAAAAATTCTAGCTCAACTGTGGTCATAACTTGAGGACACCCCATACACCGATGCCTAAACAGGAAAGCAACAGGTCTTTTTTATTAAAGTGAGAATGATACTTCAGAATCTCCGAGAATACAATAAAAGAATCAGAGAGGTTTTATATCTGTCTGTTCTTCTTTTAAAAACTGTCTCTGGAGGGGCCCTATTCAGGGTCTATTTTTGGGTAACATGGTTTGTGTCATTTGACTCTGAGCTCTAAACATCAGCTCTTAAAAAGAAACAAAAGCACCCATGAAAAAGAATATATAGATTCTTAAGAGTTTTCTTTTTATTTACCATTGGTAAGATTCCTAACCTTTTCTAATCATTGTCTGGAATCTAAAAAACAAGGCAGCTCTTGTCTGCAGCTCTGAAATCTTAAAGAAAAAGGATAAAAGAAAATGAATTCCAGGACCATCTCTGGAAGGAACATAATTCTAATGATTTGATCAGAAAACTCAATTTTAAATGCAACTACTTACCAGCAGCTGTACTTTCACAGAACTGTCATTTGAAGTTCAGTGTCCTTCCTAGCAGGAAACTTCATATAGCTGCTTATTAAGGGATGAGGACTGGAATTTCTACTTACAGTGATGTTTGTTTTCTCTGATCTTGCCTGGGAACCAGAATATGCTGCCTTTCAGTCATACAGCCCCAAGGCATAACAGCAGTGAAAGAAGCAAAATTCAAGGATTATTTAGGTCCCCCAGTGCTATTGGAGGTGATTAAACTTTATGTTTTCAGGTTCCAAAGCGGCTAAGTGCCATAGGGGAAGAAAAAGACTATAAATCTAAAAAAATGATTGGAACTACGACTTTAAAAAAGGGCCAACACCGCTTCAGACAGCAACATTAGATGTATAATCTAAGTCACAGAATGGAAGAGTTCCCCTCTGTTTCATATTGGTCAGATTCCCTATTGTAAGTCCATTTGGATTTTCAAATGAAGGATTCTGACAGACCAGAGCTGAGAATTATGAGAATTAGAAATTTAGTTTTACTAAAAGAATCTGAAAGAACTGAAAATATTTGGACTTGAGAAGAAAAAAACAGATGGTTAGGTGGGAGAGAAGTACAGTGGTGCTCACTTGACTGATATCACATAAGGAAAGCCAATTCCTCTATCTAAAAGTGCAGGATATGGAATAACTGTCTTAAACTATAGGTTTAATATTAAGAAAAACTTTCTAACAGTAACCACTGCTGGAAGATAGAGATGGAGATGGAGAGAGAGGGAAAAAGAAAACGAGAGAAAAGAAAATAATAGACAGATGATATAGTGCATTCAGAAAGTATTCAGACCCCTTCACTTTTATCAATTTTGCTATGCTGCAGCCTGACTCTACAGTTGTTGAAATTCATTTTTTCCCTGTTAATCTACACTCAATACCCTATAATGACAAAGTGAAAACAGAAGTTTAGAAATGTTTGTACATTTATTAAAAAGAAAAAAAAACCTGAAATATCACATTGGCATAAGTATTTAGACCCTTTGCAACACGTGAAATTTAGCTCAGGTGCCTTCCATTTCTCTTGATCGTCACAGACATGTTTCTACACCTTGATTGGAGTCTGCCAAGTAAATTAAATTGACTGGTCATGATTTGGAAAGGCACACACCTCTCTATAGAAGGCCTCACAGCTGATAATGCACACTGTAGCAGAGCAAAAGTCATGGATGTCAAAGGAACTTCCTTTGTAAGTCGAAGACTACCAGTATTAGGACTGTATTTTGCTACGTATTCACTACTAGTATTATAATTACCTATTTTGTAACTTTGAGAAGGCATTCATTGGCTGTTTTTCAGCAAGATAGATAATTCAAAGATATGGTCCTTTTCCCTTCATTTGGATATATAGTATTTAAGCAGGATTTTTTTTAGTGTGGGTTCCTGCTTTGAGTAGGGAGTCAGCCTCTTTAAAAAGGAAGATCTTAAAGAGGGGAGAGCAGGAACCTTCCAACATTAGCATCTTACATGTAAAATATATATTGTTTCTAATCAACAACTATTGGACATGTTCAGTATAAATTAATCATTTTGGTTAAGGCTCCAGGTTAGAAGTACAAGAATGTGAGTTCTAGTTGTACTTTAGGCATGAAAGTCAGTTGAGTAACTTTAGGCCAGTTCCCCTTTCTCTTAGCACAACTCATCTCACAAGATTGTTGTAGAAAAAAATAGGAGGAAGGAGTGTTAGGTATGTTTGCTGCTGTAAGAGATGACCAGGTTGAGCCTAGGGGAGGGATCAAATGTATCATCAGTCTTGAGTCCCTGTGCCCACAAGAGATTTAAGTCCAGCCCACTTGAATTCCATTAATTCTTCTCTACTGCCAATTCGTTTTGACCATTAGTAGTTCCGATCCTTGTGGAGAGTGTTAGCATGCAATAAACCTGTAGTCATTTGAACCGCCTGATTTTCTGCACTTGAAAGCTGCCTTGAGTTTGTAAAAATAATAATGGTGGCATATTGAATAAATCACTTTAAAAAATAGTCCATGCAAATCAACAGCATTCCATTTTTTGTCATCTGTCAATGCAGAAAAGAACTCCAGTTCTTGCCAACCCGACAATATAGCCTGCAGCTTTTTATAATGTATTATGAGCACAGATCAGTGCCGACATGCAAAAGTATTTACAAAGGCAGCTATATGTCTCTTCCCAATACCCTGACACTTCTACTTTGATGAACCTGTATTTGAAGCTATGGATTACTGTTCAGAGCCATTTATTTTATGTTCCATTGAAATACATATCTTGCTCAGCTGTTTTCACCAGCCCTACTTTCTTCCTAGTGAACCTAGCTGTCAAAAAGACTTTCCGCTTGATCTTTTTTCCCCATTAATTGTCCCCTCACTAATTTCCAGTCTTCCTACAGCACAATGCTGGTTTAAATAGGAGGCAAAATGGGGTGGGGTGAGAGGAGTGTACATTTTGTAGAACTATTGTGAGAAAATAATTTCATGGTCTATTTACCATTCACAAGTGCTCAGTGGAGTGTCCCATTTGCATTCTTTGCAACACTCATCACAAATAAATTTGATTATTGCGGTTTGGAAGCATGAAGTCAGGTAGTATTAGCAAAATTACACACACCGGCTCTCATAATTGCTCTTTTTGGACAGCAATGGCAAAGTCTGTCCATGCAGAGCAGATAGCATTCCTATTGTTGGCACGATTCAGCTGATGGAAATGACTGCTTTCTCTGCCCAGTCACCAGACCAGATCTGTTGTCTTTCCAATGAAGAATGAAAGGTGACAATTTTTTAAAAAATACCAAACAGCATGTACACATATATAAAGGAGCATGCTTGATAAATACTCTGAGAGTTAATAGCAATAGCACTCAAGACTTATATACTGCTTCACAAAGCTTCACAGCCCTCTGTTAGTGGTTCGCAGAATCAGCATATTGCCCCTAACAATCTGGGCCATTTTATTAACCTCGGAAGGATGAAAAGCTGAGTTGATCTTGAGCCTGTGAGATTCAGCATAGTTAGCCTGCAATATTGCATTCTAACCACTGTGCCACTATGGCTCATGTTTTAATCTTAAAACTATCTAGAAGGCTCAGCCTCCTTGATGTTCAATCCAGCTTCTAGGATAAGTTCTGTCTATTCACTGGTTAGAACAAAAAAGACCTGTAAAGTGGCTTCAGTTCGACCCATTACCTATGGCTTAAGATTTTACGATCACACTGAGAACACTCATTACACAGTCAGCCAGATATTCAGACTGGATTTGGCATGTTTGCCAACCTATCAAATTCCTCCCAAGGACCTAGGGTAGGCAGATGTGGGCATTTGATGGTGTTAATAGATATCATCGCAGGACATAAGCTTTTCTAAGTAAAGGCACTTTTTGCAATTGACTGATGGTGACTTTGTCAATGTTGATAGTGTTCAAGTGATGCTCCAAATATTTTGGGAATGCACCAAAGGTGCCTATTACTTTTGGTACTACCTTTGCTTTCTTTTCCCACAGTTGTTCTATTCTATTTACAGGCCTTTATACTTTATTATCTTCTTTCTCTTTTATTCTGCTTATTATCCTGGACTTCCTATTAACGAAATGCAAAAAGTGCATTCTAAAAATTTAGCAGTGCAGTTGGGAGATTTTGGAAGGCTCACAAAAGAAGGTGGGAGTTTATATGTTGGTTTAGGATTATGGTTCATAACTATAAAATAAAAATTTGAAATAATTATTGGTATTTACATGGCCCACCTAGCCTCACTAGGCTGATCTATAAACAAAACAAAAGATAACACCTAAGTAGATTTGGATCTGGTTGTTTCTAGCCTACCCTATAGCCTGTAGCTATAGGGTAGGCTAGGAGGAAACATGAAAAATCTTAGATAAGAGCAATGACACATCCCTTTTATAATGTTGCCAAAAGAATGACATGTAACTGTACACAAATGGCACTGGGAATAAAACTCAATTTGAGTGAGAGTTAATTTTATCTCAGAATAAAAACAGAGGTTTGAGAGAAGTGGGACAAATTGCGGAGCTCTGAGTTTTGGCTTCGAAAGATACATGAGGAATGGATATTTTTAATGAGGAGAAAACTGGAAAAGTAGAACAGCCCTTCCACTCCTGCAGTGCATTGCTAAATTTCACTCCAAATCCATAACAAACATACGGATGAAGTTCTCTGAGGTGGAGATAATTTATAGTCACAAGCTCCCATTTACTGCCATAAAGAAACAAACTCACTTAGTGGGCGAGTCCCTTATAATAAGCTATTAAAGAGGTTCAATAGGTTCAATCCCAAATAAGCTGCTCATCAAGTGAACAGATTTACCTGAGGGAAAAGGTTGGGTTTGAAAATCCTGTGGACTTATCAGTAATGAACATTATCTGGGAAATGTTCATTTCAACCATTTATCCCACCAAGGAAGTTTGACTCGCCCTGACAACAAATCTGCATATTTTTGATACGCCAGAGCTTGAATATGCAGATTAAAAGAATGTATTAATTATCATTAGGCCTTCCTTCACAAAAACACTAGACCTAATTAGAGAAATAATTTGGGAAAATTGAACGACATGACGGGGAAAAAATTAAGATTCATCAAGTTTCAATTCTCTAATTCTGTCAGCTTGTCAAAAGTAGGACCCTGTTATTAATCCTAGAAAATAGTTTCTCTCTCTCTCTCTTCTCCTGTAGTTTAAATGCTCTTTAAATAGCTGCTTTCAAAACTTGGGAGGATCCTCTTTTTGTTTTCAGTAGTTAAAGAAGTTATTTTAAGCACCAAAAATAAAACTATCATAAAAATTTTCCCCGTATGCCATTCCAGAACTGAAAGCACTTCTTTGAGACTTTGGATTGTTACATTCAGAAAGTCCAACATGACCACCAGTATTCTCAAAATGTCCTTAATATGCGTGAAAAATGCCAGAGATCTCTGCTGGGAGAATTTCTGCTTTAATGAATTTTGCACGAACAAATAATGCCTTGGACCGACAATCACCCTTCAACAAATGGAAGGCTGTCTACCATTCACTGAAGACAGGCCCAAGCCAAGATGACATAGCAAAAATCCAATCGTGTTCCAGTCTTTGTTTAAACCAGGAGTCTCCAACCTTAGCAACTTTAACACTTGTGGACTTCAACTCCCAGAATCCCTCAGCCACCCATGCTGGCTAATGCACATAATTTTGCCAAACTAACACTATTTAGATGTAATTTGGTTTAATGTTTAAGACACCAGGCTGGAAACTGATAGGCTGTGAGTTCTAGTCCTCCTCCCTTAGACATGAAAGCCAGCTAGGTGACTTTGGGCTACCACTCTCTCAGCCCAACCCACCCAATTTTTGTTGTGGGGAAAATAAAAAGATGGAGTATTAGGTATGTTGGCCACCTTGAGGTATTTATAAAAATAAGGTGAGAGATATATAATTATACACATATTTATGTACATGAATAAAAAAGTAAAGGTTCCCATCGCACATACGGTATATGCTAGTCATTCCCGACTCTAGAGGGTGGTGCTCATTTCTGTTTCAAAGCCGAAGATCCAGCGCTGTCCAAAGACATCTCCAGAACACTGTTACCTTCCCATCAAAGTGGTCCCTACTTTTCTACTTGCATTTTACATGTTTTCGAACTGCTAGGTTGGCAGAAGCTGGGACAAATAATGGGAGCTCACTCCATTATGCGGTGCTAGAGATTCGAACTGCTGAACTGCCGACCTTTCTGATCGACAAGCTCAGCGTCTTAGCCACTGAACCACTGCATCCCACCATGTACATGTGCATGCACATATACACACACAATTGAATCCAGCCTTTCTGAGGAGGGAGCAGCTGCTGCTCTTTAAGATAAAAGGGTCTTTTCCTTCAGGTACAGAAGCAAGCAAGGAAATAAAACATTTTCCTAACATCAGAATGGAATTTTGTCAACCTTTTATTTTTTGGAACCTATAGCAATGTGATGAATCAGTGGCTGATTCATAAGATGCTATGCCGGCTTGCTTTGGATTTCCTTTTTTTTGCTGAAAATTTCAGCATAAAATTTAAATATAGCTAAATAAAAAACCAGCAATGGTGACTTAATTCCTTGTGAAGGGGATTCCATTAACTGGAAGTCAACTATAAAGAAATTATCATTAATAGGCTGATTTTTTTATTTTGTTTCTGAAATAAATTAAAAAAAGAAAACAGCACAGACAAGAAAGTAAAATATTGTGTCTTCTGAAAAGGTTTCTTTAACTTGAAACAACATGATGATTACAATATCTATAAGGTTGTGCCTATTTTATCTCTCTTAGGGGAATCTGAACTGTAGCAAAGTCAATATCCCAAAGACATCAATGTGCACATATTTCTTTATAAGTAACAACTTTATTGTAACTTGATGTCCTGAAATGCAAAAATATTTTCAGCAACAAGGTACAAAAAGTATCTCACTGAAGTAATTCACTGTTAACATCAGGCAGATATAAAAGGCTGGATGGTTTGATGCAAGTGTCTTAACATGATAGGTAATATGGATAATTTCCAATTAAGCACAGGCTTGAATTCTTCCAATCTTTCAATTCTAAAACAGGACTCAAAAATATACCTTCATTGGGACATATCAAAATCCAGCATAAACTAGACTACAAGAGTATGATAAACGCAAACCACAACAAACACTGATAAAAATAATGTGCATCCATTTCAGAGATAGTCCATTTGCTGCAAGCAAAACAGCAAGAAAATCAATGCAACAGTACAATGCGCTGAAACTAATTAGAGTCCATAGGAAGGATTCCGATCAATCCAGTCAATAAAAATTAAATTTGGGCTACACATCAATTGGTTTAAGAAATCTTTTATAGCTTTAAAACAAAGCATGCCTCAATGGTTATCCCAATACCTTTTATTAGGAAGTTGACAAAAATATCAACTTCTTGAACTTGAAGGAATCCCTTTATAATAGAGCCATTAGTGCCTTGCCAAGTACTCTCAAATAGCCATTACTCATCACATTGCCATACTTAAATCAAGGAATTACAAAACAAAAGCAGCCACACATACCTTAGCTATGCCTCATCTTAATAATTCTCTTTCTAGGATATCCAGAGCTATCTTCAACCTGCAATTGGCTACCAGAAACAAGTATATCTTTTAAAAAATATTTGGCATCTCCAGTTTTTGAGATGAACAACTGTGATGAGCTGGCCAGATACAATGTTAATGACTTCTATATCAGTCTTTCTCTCTAAATTCTCCCACAACTTTCCTTTTTTTTCTTCATTTCATCAGCTTGCATTTCAAAAAACCACCGGGCACTATATGTCAGCGTGCAGTAAATGGACTGCCAAAATCTGGATGAGTTACTGAGGCTTCCTTCATTGAAAAACATCATCAACACAAGTAATTTAAATGGTAACTATCGCTTTTAGCAGAAATCCGAGTCCCATGTTTCAGAAAACAAATCTTACGAAACCCATACACCATAACACAACACATGCAGGCTGCTCTCTTTGGGGTCAGGGAAAGAGGTCTGATACTGAAGGCCTATGAAGAGGAACAGAACAGGCAAGCCAAACACAGCAGTTTGATATTTGAGCTGAAAATCTGGGAGTAAGGGTGGGCTTCCTCATCCTCACAAACTTTCCAGATTTCAGCCAGTAAGTAGAGAAAATACAGATTGTTCTTGCCAGCTCTTTTGGAAGAATGCAAACACTGAATGTGGTTCCTTGAGAAAATAAAGATGGATTAGCAAATCCATAGAAAACAACATTAATTTTACTTTACTGAGTATTTTGCTGTAGCCAACAAGTAAAACAATATTATTAGTTCAATTCATACGATTGGCTATTAAGGTCATCTATGGCAACATCTTGTAAATTTTGATACAATGTCTTAAACAAGTACTTCGTTCTTATCACACAGTGCTTGATATTTTTGGTACAAAGTGTGCTATTAAGATTTTTAAAATGTTTAACGAAAATGTTTAAGATGTTCTTCTTGACTGCTGTATCAAGTACTACCAGAAGAAGCTGAAATGGACAATCACTCTATTAAATATTCAAGTCACTTTTATATTATAGCTGCAACATTCAAAATGCAAAGTTGCTTATATGAATATGTTGTTTACTGTGCAGCAAAATCTTATTTTATCACTGTGGGACATTACATTCTTTTAATTTCACTGGTAAGAACACCTACCTGTACATGATCTTAATTTAGATAAACAGAAACTTCCTAGAAATATTACAAACTATAACACATCTCTGGATAGAACAGTGCTGTACCACTTTGGTTCACTGAGTAATGTTCAGGCCCATTGAAACCACAAAAATGGTCCTTTTAACTGCGCTTCAAGGATGCATGTTCAAATTCTGCACTGACCTTTTCTGTGAAAGAAAGAGTTGAGCCAGAATGGAGATTTGTTTCAAGTTTTAGCATTGGTTTGGAAGCACTCTTTTTTTTTGCTCCCAACTGTTCTTTACATATATTCAAAATAATAATCTTTCAGAACAAATGTGCCTTAGATCTTTGAATTAATGCTTTCCTGCTGAAAACAGGGAATATTTTTTGAAAAACTAAGGAAACCTTCATTAATTGAGCATGTCAGTCAAATGGGCTACCTAAAACCTTTTATGCAAAAGCACAAGAAATTCCCTTTACTTATGGTTCAAGGCAATTTCTCCCACACAACAGATATATCACATCACCATTATTAAGGTAAATCCATGATAATAAAACATTTCTAATGTGCATGTTTGCAGAGAAATCCCTCCAATTGTAAACAATGCTAACACACACACTGAAAGTGTTGGCATTAAAGCTAAATTCTGAATAATAGTAACAATAATTATAGTAACTATTTAAAAAAAACCTTTCTTTGTTACAAGCAGTTTACAAGGTTGTTTATAAGCTCCTTTTCACATTAGGCAGAATTTCAATACCATCCACAATGCTAGTACAATAATGAAGGCTAAAAAGAGCAAGTCAGTGCTTATAAATACTGACATTTCAGACTTCTATTCTTCCTGCTAGATGTGTGTGTGTGCAATTTTCACTAGTGAGAATAGGCTTGTGCATACACACACTAAGGGAACAGAGTTAAGCCTACCCAAAGTGTGGAAACAGAACGAACACTTGAAGATATTAAGTTAAAATCAGCATCTCTAAGTCATGCGCTCCTTGTTTGCAGTAACAAAACTAAATCCCATGTGGCTGTGGGCATCTTAATGTATTTCAAAAGTTAGGCCACAAGTACTGTACCATATTTATCAAAACCAAAATATATATGTACCACACAACATACAAAAGTTACACATTAAAAGTGCATACTGAGATTCCATTTTGGCCCATTTCTGAAATCGACATTTGGTCGCTCTTAAGCATCCTTAATCTCCCATGTATTCTATTTGAGAAATAACCATTTCTTCCACAGCACATATCCCTTATTTCCTCTCCGTACCAACTCTCACTCTGGTTCAGTACAAGGTAAAAGAACAATGGATCATAAAGCAACATGGGCCAAAAAAAAATTACTATTTTTTTCCACTGATGGGCACACTCACATAGTAAGCATTTATAAATACTAGTAAAATACATTTCTGAGCCAAGACATTGCATATTTCCCTCAGTCACCTGAACCAATGAAAAATAAATTATATTCAGAGTAGTATATTGCCACTGCATGCCTGACAGCACTCTCTGAAGATAGGCAGATACATCCTAAATACAATATTTTGGACTGGAGCGCTTGTTTGCCCCCAGTTCAAGTGCTTTTTTAACAGGGGGCTAGTTGAAATCCAGTTACCATAAGACCAACCGATAATTTTCATTTTGGGATTTAAAAAAAAGGAAAATAGAAGAAGATCCTTTTGAAAACGGTCTTCGTTGATCAGCATTACTGCCTTATGGAGCTAGTGCAATCCTACAAAGCCGAGTCAAAAACGACGAGGCATCATTTAAAAAACAAAAAAACAGGAAAATCACAAATGAACTAGAATAGTTGACGTTAAGGCCTTTCAGTGAACTGGAGAATTATCAGTCTGATTTAAAGCTGATTATTAAACCATATATTTTATCCGTTCTTTAAAAGCTTTCTGGTTCTGTTCTGCAGAGAAGGGTCACATTTGAGCAGTTGGTTTGCAAAACCCCTTCTGGATATGGACTAGGAGGCGTTAGTTCCCGAGAGTTCATGGAAGATTTCATGACTGTTTTAGCCGTTTGCGTGGAATGCCGAACTGCGGACACTGTGCAGAGGCCAGGGCCCGAAAGGCCTCAGCGACCAAGTGGGGATGAGAGTGGATCATCGATTTCCATCCTGCGGTTTCCGTTATGTCTGTGGCTTGACTGTAAAGAAAAAAGATGCACAAAAAGTGGGTTGAGAGGATTTGCAAAATACTATAGGCATGTCTACTCAAAGGTCAAGCTATATAAAGATGAACAAGACATATTTCCAAGTGGAGATATGGGGAAGATAAGGAACCAAAATGAAAACATTTTCTTTTTTAGTTTTAGTCAGTGATTACCAAAGCCAACTTGTGTGATCAAGGCTTGCAAAAAGTTACTTTTCAGTACCTGAAAGACTGGGAAACCTTGCTTGACATTTCAGCAAATCCCTCTCTTGTTGTGAGTAGGAATCACAAAGCCATTTGTTTTATTTATTTATTTAAAACATTTATACAGTTCCCCATCTTTCATACAATTCTGGGTGGCTGCCAATCAAAAGTTAATATAAAATATAATATAAAAAGCCATATTAAACTATAAAACTAAACACAAAAACATTAAAAGCAACAAAAACCTAGTGCTTATTAGAGCTAACGTGCCATCATCTAATCTCCCAACATTTAGGGGGAAAAGCCAAGTCTTCAAAGCCTTACTGAACGCTAAAAGAGTGGAACCAAACCTCCCATCAGATGGCAATATTTAGGGGAAGGGACTAAGAGAGTGCGCACTCCTGCACTTCATTCAATACTGCAATTTATATGTGAGCTGCAATGGATCTCCCATTAATTCCAAAGCCATATTATCAATTTATCTTTAATTGGCTTCCTGATCAAATTTACAAAATACACAAATATAAAACATGCATGTAACCCACCTGGGAAAAGACTAAAATACAATAAACATAAAATAGGGAGAAATTTATAATAGAAATATGGAGGGCACCCCACTTATTCTCACTCTTTATTCATTTCTTATCTCTCGCGATCAAGACAACACAGAGATTACAGAGAATGCGTAAGTGAGATCAAAGTACATACCTGTTGTTCCAGTTTTTCCCATCTTTACAGCCAAGCTGCCTTAGAACACTGCACCTGTACATGAGAAAATACTCAAATGTTATCTCTCTGAAGAGCTCCTTTCAAAGGAGAAAGATTTTTTAATGGAACAAATCACATACCTGTTAATGAAATCTATTGCTTGTGCTTTCAACTGTTCTGCACTGTGCAAATCTGCGAGAATCAGAATGTCTGCCACATTTTCTACTGAGAGGTTACTACACAGAGCTTCTTCACACATGATCTTCAGTCGTTCAAGTGCATACTGACCAAAGGGAAAAATTATTTGCAGATATTCAATGCTACTTAAGTCAGAAAAACAGACATCTCTAATATACAAATGCCTGGCAGAAATTATGAAATACTTGATCCCTTACAATGAACTACAGTATCTAAATGATAGAGCATGTACTGCTCTATCCTCAATGAATTCACATTAGGAACAATAATTCCAAGGGCTACATATCTGGCAAAAGAAATGCTAAGTCTGTAAATTTATTGATCCATTATTAGTAATTAAAGCATGTTAATCCTTCGAATTGAAACACCAATAAAAATATTAATCCCATCTATGCATTTCACTTCTCTAGTCTTTTACTGTAATATCCTAGAAAGAGGAAATTATGACAACAGGAGGTCTGAAAAGACCTTTCTTCTTTCTAAATAAATAATTACATGTATGGTTATTCTCCTCGGTTCTCCAGAACACTGCCCAAAATAATGGATAACAGCTTATCACTAATAATATAAAACATGTTTATATAATGTCTGATCTTTCTTTACTCATGTATGCATCCATACATGCTTTCTTTAGCATGTATTTACTCATGCTACCGTGTATTGGTAGCATTCCTGAATGTAGGAAAATGTCAAAATGAGTTCTTTCTACATTTTGTAAAATAAATAGCAAAGCACTTCTATAGTTTTTCTTTACTTACTTTATCTGCTGCTGCCAACAAGCTATCCGCCATTTTTTCAAGATTTGGAGCCTTGCCTGTATAAATGAATCTCATCATCTCTTTAAATACGTCAGGATCTACATCATTTATTTCGACACAATTCTGTCACACAAATCAGAAAAAAAATCTTGTTATGATTTTGAATTAAAGCATTATAAACCACTTAACCTAAAGCAATGCAGCTACAAAACGCATTAGGCCCCCATTATACCTGCTGATAACATTAACTAAACCTATTGTTGGGTTCCTTCAATCTTGGAAATAACATTTTCCCCATGAAATCCAATAGAAATTTAGAAGCTGTAATGGTGCTCCATTTGGATTCATATAAAAAAGTCAAAGTAGTAAAAAATAAATGAGTCAGAAGTTGAACTAGAGCTTCTCTGCAAATTCAGATACTGCTCTTCCTACATTACATGTAGGTCCAATATTGCATTTTCTACACTTACAAATCTGTTTTAGGCTTCGAGCAAACTACTAGCTTTAAATTTAAAGAATGTTATAAGACAATTGCCGCTGAAGGCTTGACAATGCCTGGCCAAAGGAATGAGTAAAAAAACAAAAAACCCGCAATAGTACCAGCTAAGGTCCTTTGGGAAAGCAGTTCAAAAGGAGGCAACAATACAAAGGACTATGAAACCAATTTTATTCTGATGGATCAATTATTTCTTCCTAACTAAGTACAGGAGTCAGGGTATCCCAAATATGATTTTCCAACAGCAACTGGAATGTCTTGTTTTTTTCCTTGAAAATGTTTCGCTTCTCATCCAAGACATTTTTAACAAACAAACAAAAAAAAAAAAGCAAGAAATCCAATTGCCTTTTGAAAAGCACCTTTGGGACAACCATGACCCGGATAATTGAGACTCTCCATAGACAGGATAGTTTTGACAGACAACCCATGCTTTCTATATCCTTAGATTAACATATTCAATCCAGAAAGGCCAATTCTATAACTGTTGCTCCAAGGTTCTGCATGTGATCTACTGCAAATGAATATCCACAAAGCACTTTTATTTTATGGGTCACACATTTGCAACACTTCATATAGTATTATATTTTAAATGCATTGTTCAAATAAACTGAGATACTATTTGGCCCTTGAGTTTTTTTCATTTAACCCAGGGGTCCCAACCCCTGGGCCACGGATTGGTACAAGTCCGTGGCCTGTTAGGAACTGGGCCATGCAAGCGATGGGCAAGTGAGCAAAGCTTCATCTGTGCATGTGCAAGATCTAGGTTGCGCCCGAAACCATTCCCCTTCCCCCTGGTCTGTGGAAGACTATTTTTCTTCCAAAACTGGCCTCTGGTGCCAGACAGGTTGGGGGCCGCTGATTTGACTGACTGATTGGTTTCTGTCACCCTATGCTGATTCAAAGGTTAGGTCCTTTGGGACATCATTCCACAGAAATGAAAGCAGCACTCCACTCACCTTTTTGCTTTCTTCCATTTCATGTTCAAACATGGCATTAAAAACAGGTGAACGAGCTGTGGGAAGAGACTTAAGCGTTAATAGTAGGTCAAGATTGTAACAAAAGCTATGAAACAAGACAGAAGTATACGATACCTGCAAGGATAGATTTATGAGCTTTGAACTCTTGTCCTCCCACATAAAAGCTGCAGTCTGTGAATCTTGTGGTTTCCCAGAGGTTGCCTAAATCTTCAGCTAGTCGACATTCAGGTACTTTTAAGGTGTTTGTACTGGACAGTCCTGATATATTCACGGAGTCTTGGACCACACTTACCTAATCAAAACAGTAAATAATATATCAATAACTGTAATGTTAAGGCCCTCATAGGGCAATAATGCATACATTAGGCAATTGGTTTCATTTCTGATACCCCAAAATCATGATATTTAGCTTGGAAAATAAAATAGACCAACATACCAATATGACCAATACAATTCAACATGTATTGTACTATTAGAATATTAAGAAAAAGCAAGAGATGAATATTTCTTATAGGTGGTTGTTTGAAATCTGCTCCTAGTGAAACCTAACAACAATATATACAATATAATTGTTTTATCTTGTATCATAGAGTTCTCCAAACTTTCTAGCTTTGCAGACTGGTGTGGGAGCAGAGAAGGGACAGTTTTGCATGACTGGTGGGCAAACATGCACATGGGCGCAGATCCACTTACATGAGCAGTGTGCACTTGTGCCCACCGCTAAGACACACCAGAAAGGGTTCTGCAACTGGAGAATAGGAAGCCTATAGTTGCTGAATTACATCATCTAGCAGCTCTGATCAGCATAGGATGCTGGGCTAGCATTCCTATCCCAGATAATGTCTTATTATACTTATGCATATGAAGCAAGGTATTTTAAGTTAATACAAGACAAAACAGAATAATATATCTGGCTTAATCAAGCCCAAAATAGTAAGTTTTGATAAAAATGGAACATAAGAAGAACGGCAATTTAAAAGTTACTCCATGGTGGCAATACCCATCAGTAGGCTATATTTTATATACAGAAGACCTCTCTAGTAGCTAAAATCTTTAAAAATTGGACAAATAATCTAACCTAATATAGGTGGCTACCAAATGGTAGTGAAATTATTGTGATCTTGGAAAGAGGTATGGGGCAACAGCCATAAATTCAAAGACAGGTGTAAGTAGATTTTTAAAAGTCTGTTGTAAGTTTGGTCATTAAATTGTAATAAGCCCGTGGCTATCTGAATGCATGTGCATTCAGATTTCCATCAAATGCACACATCTACATGTATCTGTGCATACACAAAGCCTTCAATAATCTGCATTCATCTGAGATTATTGGAAATGAAGATTAGTGCTCTTCTTCTGGGGTGCCTGCCATATACTTCCCCACAATTTACCTATATCACACTAGATACCAGATTTTCAAGAAGACCCAGCAACATAGAATCATTTCAATAGTGAGAATGAGGAGCTATAGACCTCCCTATAGATAATCCTCACTTAGCAGTGATAATGGAGACCAGCAACTCCATTGCTAAGTGACATGACTGTAAACGGTGAGTCATGTGACTGAACCAACCTATGGCAGTTGCAGCAGTTCTGGCTGCTGTCATTAAGCGACTCCTGTGTGATTGTTAAGTGCAATGTCACGATCACCAGTTGCAACCTTTGGTTTTCCCATTGACTTTGCTTATCAGAAGCTCGTAATGAAAGTTGCAAAGATTGATTACATAACCCCAGGATGCTGAAATCACTATAATTGTAAATTGGTTGCCAAGTGCCCAAATTACAATCAGCTGACCATGGGGATGCTGCAACATACACAAGTATGAGGACTGGTCATAAGTCTCCATATTCAGTGCTGAAATAATTTTGAACTGTTGCTGAACCAGTCATCATCATGTAAGGACTATTTGTATTGTAAAGCTAATTATGTTCAGTTTCCAAACAATGACTGAAGCTCCAAAAGGAGTTAGCAATAGCAATAGCACTTAGACTTATATACAACTTTACAGTGCTTCACAGACCTCTCTAAGCAGTTTACACAATCAGCATATTGCACCCAGCAATTTGGGTCCTCATTTTACTCTCCTTGGAAGGATGGAAGGTTGTCAACCTTGAGCCTGGTAAGATTTGAACTGCCAAATTGCAGGCAGGCAGCAGCCAGCAGAAGTAGCCTTCAGTACTGCACTCTAACCACTGCACCACCGTGGCTCAGTTTTTTAAGAAAAAGAAGTGCAAGACTGGATGCTCCTGAATCAATGCAGCAAAAACACTGCAATACAACAGACTTCATCTGTTGCAAGCACTCCTTGCCTTCGTCCATATTAAACATTTAATTCTAACAAGTTTGGTTTGCAGTCGAACTGTTTGATTCAGGAATATTGTATAACATGAGAATCCTTTCAGATTTAGGCTTGTTACATCCACTTATCAATGCAATAATTGTATTCATAACAAATTCATCACACAGCTAATTTAGCCTGTCTGTCTAACTAAAATAAGATGCAGTACATTTGTACCATTTAGTCTCAAGGGCCACATTTCAATTATTCTTCATGCACAATATAATGGCACATAATTAAGTTGTAAGCTTGCCAAGAAATTTTTGCACATATTTCTTGTAAATACAAAGATCAAAGCAAACTTATTAGCAGTTACAGCATCTATCATCTTCCTAAGCCACTAATCAGTCCCTGGCAGACCAGCCAAAGTATATTTAACACTCAGTGTACTGGGATCGTAACCTTCTTCACTAGTTTTCATTTGGAAAAACCATAAGCAGTCTTTCTGGATTTTACTAAGACTGTTTGGGTACTGACATAATTAACAGTGATTTATTGATTTAAGCCAAGCATCTTTTTCATCAGAGCATTTATACTGATTGGATTTTTAAATTAATCTAAACAACTTTCACTCTTTCAAGCATTCATGAACATTTGGATTGTTGAGAAAAGTTATCTTAATTTTGTAATATTGTTAACAGATTTAAATCTGAAGAATGTCAGAATAATTTTTAAACATCTAATGTCATGCAGGGAATTATCAATGTAATGAAAAACCACAACTGTTCTGAAAAAAGCAATTGTGTCAGTTTCACTACACAATTACTAATTCTAGCATATCAACCTTGTAAGTGAGAAACTCCATCTTCTTAAAACATGCCCCATAACTGTTCCCCTCTGTTTTCTTGGTTGGTAAGCTAATCAGGAAAGGTCTGGGATCACCATGATCATTACACATTCATTGTGGAAATAAACTATTTTGTCTTTTAAGACTTTGCATTCAAAGTTCTGGTCAATTTGAGCCAGGGGTGTCAAATTGGCGGCCCCGTGGGCTGGATGCATCATGTGCAGGCCATGCTCACCCCAATTCTGTGAATGGGAAATACATCACAAAATGTCACATGATGGCAACATGACCCTTTGATCCTATGATGGATCCCTATGCAATGTAGAATAAAGTGAAGCATTAGGAACATGCAAACAGTTTTATGAGGATGGAGTGGAAGTTGGAGTATTCCTGTGATTGATTGATTGATTTTGACCGACAGACAGACAGACAGACAGACATCAATCACAGGAGTATTCCTCAGGTTTTTTTTCATTTTGTGCTAAATAGCAATGTGTCTAATGGGCAACTTATTTATAGAAAATGGATCTTGCATCAAATACGTAAGAAAACCATTAAGCTTAAACCTTTGATCAGGGTGTTTCTTTAATACAGAAGGGATAAACTTAACATTTAAAGCTTTCCTCATTTCTCATTCATAGCCATGGAAACCAATATTCTATTTTAAAAAGCACAGATTGATTACCCACCTCACAAAATAGCGTAAGCTTGTCATCTGGTAAAAGACCATTAGTTTCCTCAAGTAAAAAGTCTCTTCGAATGAATTTTTTAAAACCCCAGTCCTTGCCTTGAACAAATCGATATGCTCTTTGGCTTTCTAGTAGTAAATAAATAAAACAGGAGTATATTCAATTAAAAGACATTTTAAAATAATTACAGATGAGAAATGAAATCCAAGGTTCCTACTGAGCTGAAGTCATCATATTATTAATAGCAATCTATGTATCTATGAATACATTTTTGGCTGAGAAACTGCCCTACTTGCTGTGCATTGAACATAGTTTAATATAAATTACCAGTGTTTGATTCAATTACCAACAACACAGAAATAAAATATAGAGGTAAATATTTGTTGTTATAAAGACCCAGTTGTTAAGTTAGTAACATAATTGTTTACTGAATCTGGCTTCCCCACTGACTTTGCTTGTCAGAAGGTCACAAAAAGTGGTAAAATAACCCCAAGAAATTGCTACCGTCATAAATATGAGTCAGCTGCCAAGCATCAGAATTTTGATCATGTGACCATGGGGATGCTGCAATTGTCACAAGTATTAAACATAGTCATAAGTCACTTTTTCAGTGTTGTTGTAACTTTGTCACCAAATGAAGTGTTATAAGTCAAGGACTACCTGTAATCTTAAAGTATTCGGTAATATTTGGATGCCGATTAGTCAGGTAACAAACATGTTACCTAGAAAAAGTATTGTACACAGTCATTTTACAAAGGTTGTGCAGGCTTTTCTACCCTTCCGTTCTCCAATCAAGCTGGAGAGAAATTCTCCCAATCCTGGCCTGGGTACCAAAACCCTGGAAGGTGTCAAGTGGGGGAACACTATATTAGAAAAAACAATACTGCTGTTATGAAAGCTACAATGGCAGTAAAGTTATTTTCATCCACTAGTAACCTATGGCATTCTGGTGGGAGTCAGTTATAGAGAAGCTAAGCCTAGTGAGAAAAGGCTCTTGACTGTGAAACAATTATTTTAATACATGGGAGAATGAAGTGAACCTAGCCCAGTAACAGTATCCACTGTGCAGATTCATGAGCCACCAATAGGTCTTCCAAATAGCCCAGTATCTCCATCACAGGACACAATGCATCAACGCCACGGATTTATACTGGTATATTTTAAGAAACAGGAGAGAAAAATAAGAAAGCTCCATAATAGGATAATCAACAGCATTTCGCACACAAATCAAAGGACAGAATGAGGCCTCATTTAACCCAGACAGCAGGCTGTCTGGCTTACCTGAGACCTCATTCTATCCTTTGATTTGAATGCAGAAGCAGGTTGCTAAAACTCCCCAAGTAAGACACATCAAGGAGTTAACTGTTTAGCCATCTCAGCAGTCACAAACTGACAGATCCTACAAATATTCATTAAATGGAAATTACAGAATCTTAGTAGCTTTTTCTGTGAAAGGCTTTACAGACAGCATGCTTTCCCAATCATATCTACAAAGTGATTTTTAAAAAATGGAACACAGAATTTAAATAAACAAATTTCCTGTACTGTCAACTAGACAAACATCAGCTTAAAAACCCAAGGCAGCTATTGCAAAGTAGAGGTTAAGAAGGGGGGGAGGGAGGGGGAAAGGAAAGGAAGGAAGGAAGGAAGAATATAAAAAAAATCTATGGAAAGCTAGAATGTACAATCTTTTCTGAAAAGTTTGATTTGCCATAAACATTAAGTATTTTTAAGGGAATAAAAAGGCGATGAAGCTTAGTGAAGATTCTAATTCACCCTTTTGACAGTCTTTGGAAAGGCCCAAGTATTTCTTTCTCACACTGAAAGTCAACATGAGAGTAATTTTAAAAATACACTTACCCATTGCCTTTGTTTCTTCTCTTTTTGCATTTAACAGAGAAAACTTAAATTTTGCTCTCACTTCACTTTTTGGACAACTAACTAGAAGTAAATACAATGAAAGATAATCTTTGCTTTCATCATCTAAACCTTTTGGGTTTACCCTCAGGCACCTGGAATGTAAGAAGTCTGGGTTATACATCAATGCTCAATAAAAATTGTCCTCGGCTAGACAAATTTATGTCAGGCCTTATAGGGCAATGTGTTTCAAATGTGCTAGAATAAGGTCTCTTACAAGGAATCATAAAATAACTCTCTTTTAGATTGATATTTTGCAAAATTGTTTTTGAATAACATGGCCTTAACCAAAGTTACAAACTTCAAATATTCCACTATTGTGGATTAGTGTCACATCTGCTATTCATTTATCTTCAAGTCTAGTCTTGCTCTCCTACCTCAATGGCAAGATTTTACTATTTTATACAGTAGAATAGCTCCTCTAGAAAAAATACATCTGACAAACATCTTAACACAAGGAAAAATCTGGTATTTGTCCTGTCAACACCTGCATTCACCATAAAAGTTTACAGGGCTCTTTAAAACAATATAGGATAAAGTGCAGAAAAAAGTGACAAAATCCATCCCCATCTTTTTTCACTTTCTTTTTTAAAAAGCTTCATTACAATCTATGGTGATTTCTAAAAGCTACTCAATGGAGCCTGTAAATACAGGTAGTCCTCGACTTATGTCCACAATTGAACCCAACATTTTTGTTGCTAAGCAAGTCAGTTGTTAAATGAATTTTTCCCCATTTTACAACCTTTTGTTAAGTGAATCACTGCAGTTAACTTAGTAGCATGGTCGTTAAGTGAATCTGACTTCCCCATTGACTTTACTTGTTAGAAGGTTGCAAAAGGAGATCACATGACCCTGGAATACTGCAACCATTATAAACACATACCAGGTGCCAAATGATCACATGACCATGGGGATGCTGCAACAGTCATAAGTGTGAAAAATAGTTCTTTTTTCAGTGCCATTGTAACTTTGAATGGTCACTAAATGAACTCTTGTTAAGTCGAGAGCTACCTCTATGTTCAAAACACATGGATTAAAAAAAAACAGGCTTTGTAAGGAAAACCAAATATAAGCACATTTTTCTCTTTAAATAATAACTTCTGATCTACTCAATTTGCATCTCACCTCAAGATGCTCAGGATAATAATAATCCCAAGCTTTCAGAAAGCATGCTTCCATCACACATTCAGGGACAAAAGGAATGGATTATAATCAAAATTTTAACGTTACATAAACAAGGGAATTACATGAAAACATTCTTACACCACACTAATTCAAGCACTTAAAATAGAATGTACACGAATTCCTGATTTATACATAAAGTTAAATAAGCCACAGAGAGCTACACTAAATTAACTTGGCTTCCCGGTTCAAACTTGCTTAAGTAACCATCTATTTTTGTTTATTTAGCAATTTGTGTTTAAACCAAATGTGGTTTAGCATGATATATGAACCCTATCAGAGTTTCAGTAGTCTTAAAATGAGAAGCTAGTTTGATATAAATGCAAAACATTGGTGGTTCCTAACACAATAAATGTATTTTATATACAAACACAAAAAAATGAATATTTATTAGCCAAACCTGCACCATTAAAGACCACATTTTGTAGGATTTTAGGAAGAAATGTCAAAACATTGACAATCTGGTGATCTCAAAATATTTTTTTGCCATCATGTACATAATTTTTCATATTAACTACTTAATGCTGAGCTGGGGCAAAGTATCAGATATGGTATGATAGGGAAAGGTGTACATTTTCAACCGATAAATTAGTGATCTCATGTTTCCAGTGATGACACAGTGTTTTTGTTACAATATTTAAATTTAGTAGTTGGAATATTGGGGTTGAGGCAGAACACACAGTTATAGCTGATTAGTTTGAGTGCTGGCTCCTGCATGAGGCAATCTGTCCTGTGATTGGTTACTGTGGGTATGGAGGGGACCTTTTTCTTCTGTGTACCCTATGTGCTCAATTCCCTGATAATTTCATATCAGAGAAAAGTAGTGGAAATCACTACAGTATATTTCAATATGTTACAGTATGTATGACAAATTATATTTCAGTCTTTAGCTGTGCTGACTTGTCATTATGATTGGTAGTAGTTAACAGTTTTTCTGTTAACTATTCTAATAAAATATTGTATCCTAACAGGAGACATTATATTTTCATGGAATCTCTTATATTTAAGGCAAAAAGAAATTAATGCATATATCTTACCATTTCATTTTATCATTTGGCCCTGAAGAAAAAGTCGAACTTTTTAAAACTTCACCCATTTCTTCTCGGCAGAAACTGAAGTTATTAATGGTCCACATATAAGAAAACTTCACAACTTTAACCTACATAAGAAATGCAGACAGTTATGTAAATTTACAAAGTTCATCTTTTTCAAAACTAATTTTAAAAAATTACCAAAGAAGTCAACTGCTCACCCACTTAAAGATAACAAAACAATATCTTATTGAATTAAGGAATCACTCAACTTTATATTTTAAAAATTATGTCAACACATTGCATAATTATTTTCCATTAATTCAAAATTGCCACTACTAACTCTTGGTCCTGGAGAGCAATAAATCTGTAGGCTCCCAGACTTGAGAAAGCTGTATTTATGATTAATTTGCTTTCTAATATTTGACTAATTCAATTGCTAATAATGCTAATACTTTGTATTATGGATTGCCAGGAAATAAGTGTTTCATTGATGATCATGTCAGGCAGTAGAGCTATTAATGCATAAAACTTAAGCTTCTCATTTTGAGATAATTCATCTCATTCTTTCTAGTTTTATAGAACAAGATTACAGCATTTTATCCCCACTTTCTCTTAATTGGAAACAGTAGTAAATTAATAATAGGAAACTTAATAGCTCCTCAGAGTTCAAAAAGCTAACACATGTAATAATGTTTTAACTTTTTAAATTTTAGATATTAGACCTTGGGATATTTCAGAACATCCCTTTTGCATTCGTATGTTGCATACTATAATTGTATTATTTATTTATTAATAAATCAATCACATTGGAAAGCTGCCCATCTCATAAAAAGTAACTGTACTTTGAAAATGATTTAAAAGACTATTCAAAATGCCTTTGGATCAGCATTGTTTTAAAACAGCTACAATATTTTTGAGATTTATATGAAAAACTGAAACAAAATGTGGTTGGTTTAAAAAACTGAAACAAAATGTGGCTGCTGTGCCCCTCTTCATTCTGTAGTACTACCCAATCATTTTGGAAGCATGAACAGCCTTACTATTCACTTCTACTAGAATTTTCTGGTCTTCAGAATTAAGCAGAATTACGCCTGGTTAATCTTTGATATGATACTGCCAGAGGAAATCAGAGTCGTAGATAAATAAACATCCAGACAGGCAACTGCATACACTTTCCATATCACTGCTAAGAAACTCACATGGACATGTCATTAAGAGGAGCTGAAACTGACTCAAAGGGATGGGGGGAAAAGACCGTCATTGCATTTCACCAAACAGAGAGATACAAACTGAACTGTGTAATACTAACGGTTGAGATCTGGTTCATTATTGAAAGGCTAAGTGACCAATTACCACTGGCCACTCTTTGTCATTGTCAGGTACAGGTTGAACACTTCAAAGACTTTAGGCTGTTCATCTATATTTTTTTTTGACAACTCACCAAACTCTGGTATTTAATCTTCTGCCTGTAAAACTGTCACTGCTTTTTTCACTTTGTGTTTCTATATTGGGTTTTTTGCTAAAATGTCATTATCCAACTTTTTGTCTCCCTGTTCTTTCTTCTTTCAAAATCATAAATATTTATTTGGATATTTTCAGGCATGGTTCTTATCATTACTTTTGGGCAATGCCTCTTTCTCAAGGTTGATTTATTTTTACTTAGTTAGATTTTCTTCGAGATTTCAAGGCAGTTTATTTGGGGTCTCCATTTCATCCCTACCATGACAACACCATGCTATAGGGCTGGACTGAGAGAGAATAAGTAGCCAAAAGGGCAACCTTCAACTATGAGAATTATGCTAATAACACATTCTAAACTCAGACACTACATTACCTGTGTGTAACACCAGCTTTCAGCCACAGGTCCACTGGACATCTCTCCAGATGGTGAAGGAGTAGGGACTCTTGACATCCCCACTTTATGGCACTCTTTTTCAGTATAAAGGCAGCAGTTTAGCTGTCAGTATCCTTCCTTTCAACACCAAGATGGAAGCAAAGAATTAGCATTGTTTCACAATTATTAATCCACAGTTTCTATATAAAGATATGAAATGCCAAAGAACAAGAGAAAGAAGTGAACAAAACACTGAGATAAAGAACTGTATTTTTCTTCTTTCCCCAAGGCTTATTATTTTTATTTGATAAAAACCTGAAAATGGGGAAAGGGGGAAGTATGAATTTTATCCAAAAATTCTTTTAATACCTAGAAGTATTAAAAGGTGAAAGAAACTGATCTATGTTTATAAACATATTACATATAAAATAAACTGACTATCAAAGGGCAGAATAGCTTGCCTCAATATAGGGAAAACAGCAGTTTTGTAAGGCCACAAACTTGGTAAAAGGTTAAAAAATAATGAGAAGGAATAAAACCTACTGACAATAACAATGATTCACTTTAAGGAAATAACAACACATAGACAATGGTTCACATGATAAAATGTATTGAGCCTCATTATTTCAACCAAAGATTAATGGATAGCTTTTGATAGATTTCATATAGAGATCAAATTCCTTATTTTACTATAGTGATGATGTTTCTAATTTTTTTCATCAATAGACTGTATTTTTAAGAGTTTTATTAATTTGATAAATAGCTTGAGATGGCAAACATAATAAATACTCCTTTCTCCTCCTATTTTCCCCTCAACAGCAACCTTTTGAGGTGGATTGTATGGAGAAAGAATGATTGGCCAAAGTCACCCAGCCAGCTTTCATGCCAAGACAGGACTAGAACTCACCATCTCCTGGTTTCTAGCCTTGTGCCTTAACCACTAGACCAAACTGTCCTAAAAATACATTTTAAATCCTGACAATTTAATTTAATGTCACCTTTGTCTAGTTAAAAATACCTATAGCGATTGTTGGAAAATTTTCTTGACCATTTTACTTCCCCGCTCTCAAGTCCGATATCCAACCGCGGTTGCTATGGCTTACCTAAATATTTAACTGATAAAGGATCCCTTTATTTTTTTCATTTATTCCTATGTCTCCAAAAGTTCCAGGTGGTTTGTAAACACAAAATATATTAGAATGCAATAAAACCTCATGAAACATCCATTATCAGATTTGAGTCAACAGAATGAAATCTCAAACAAAACAAGTCAGTTTTGCTACTTTAATTTAAAATGTTGTCTGAACTTGTGAGGTGGCGCAGTGGTTAAATGCAGCACTGCAGGCTACTGCTAGATCAGCAGTTCAGCGGTTCAAATCTCACCGGCTCAGGGTTGACTCAGCCTTCCATCCTTCCGAGGTGGGTAAAATGAGGACCCAGATTGTTGGGGGCAATATGCTGACTCTCTGTAAACCGCTTAGAGAGGGCTGAAAGCCCTATGAAGCGGTATATAAGTCTACTGCTATTGCTATTGCTATTTTAGCTACCTTACAGAAGGCTGAAACCAAAGAGGCCAGATACATTGGGGAGAGGGGCGGGAGGGGGGCAGGAGAAGGAGTCCAACCTGTAGATAGAACTTTATCAAGAGTGATTTGTTAATCGGTATAACTCAGTGACGTGCGGTGAGGATTACGTTTGGTAAGGCAAGAGCCCGGCAGCGGCAAGAACGTCCCCGCCGCTGCCGCGCTCCCCCACCTCGCCCCCCACCTCCTCCTCTTTTCTTTAACTTCTGCCAACCTCCCTGCTTCCCCGCGTCTACATTTGCATATGAATCGCGCCCACACGAAGCGATCCCGCTGCTGACAAAGCCATAAAGAAGCCAGAAAACAGCCGCCTCCATTCAGGGCTCAGCCAGTTGCAGGAAACCCCCGCCTCACACCCTCTCCCCATGAAACTTGCTTGGGGCGCCCTCGGTGCCAACCAAGAGCCAACCCAATTAATTCCCCTTCGCCTCCATAGCCCATTAAAGCCTCGGTTGGTCTGGCATTTCCCCCTGGCACATCGCTCTCCACTTGGCAATGCCACCCTTTATTTAATCATGCCGTGGCTGGCAAGGGCCCGATTCTTCGTTAGCGGCCGTTCATGAAATGGCTTGGGGGAAGGGAACACCCGCAGTGGACGGGGATGGAGGAGGTGGGGGGTCGAGGCGGGGGAGCGTGGCAGTGGTGGGGACGTCCCCGCCTCTGTGTCCGCCAGGCGTCTCGCGTTTATGCCCACCATAAACGTGAGACGCCTGGCGGACACAGCAGCAGGGGTGCTGCTTCTGGCCGCTGCCACGCTCTGCCATCTTGCCCCCCACCTCCTCCATCACCCCTCTGTGTCCGCCAGGCATCTCGCATGTATGGCGGATATAAACGCGAGATGCCTGTCGGACACAGCGGCGGGGACAGAGGAGGCAGGGGGGGCGAGGTGGCAGCTGGCGAAGAAAGGGGAGAGTGGAGCAGGATGGGGCTCCCGGTGTGGGGGAGAGGGCTGCCCCTCTCTTCTCAAACAACGCTGCCCTCCCTGCCTCTGCCCCTTCTCTCTCTTCTCAAACAAACTCTCTCTCAAATTGAGAGCTTGTTTGAGTGAAGAAACACATACACACACACACACAAATTACTCACAATAAAACATTACTTACAAATTACAATAACTTTGAATTCCTCCCCCCTGCCGCCTCCCTCTCACCCACATACTTTCCAGCTGCGTCAAAAATGCAAGATTGGGTCTAGCCAGGGCCAGGCAGGTTAGGATAGTTGCTGCTAGAGTCACCACATGGATGACTCTGCTTAAATGTTTTTTAAAAGCCTCTAAGCCCTCTGCAGGAGGAGGCGAGAGAATCACGTGCCTCATTTGCATAAGAAATTTTTTGCTTTTTAACCCTTGCTTAACTCTTAAAAGGCGAAAAATTCCTTATGCAAAGGAGGCCCATAGTTCTCTAGCCTCTCCCTACAGTTAACACTAAGCAGACTCAAAGTCACTGTGACTTGGAATCTGGCAGCAACTACCTTGGTCTTTTTAATTATTTTAAAAAATTCTTTCCTTTTCTTCCTGAGACTGGTGAGGCCCCGCCTCCCCTGCCTCCAGTGACTGCACGTCCCTGGTAGAACTATACTACAAGAGAGGACCTTTTGCATTTATTCTACTCAAGGGAAACAGCATAAATCCTTAACAAGACCTACAGGGTTCAAAGATAATGAAGGACTAGCTTCTGTTTCTTCCTAACCAAAAAAACCCCAAACACTCTAGTCTAGCACTCAGTAAGAAGGAAAAGGCTGTGAGGTGTTCATAAGAGGAAACTTTCTATTTTTCCCAATCCAAAGGTTCTCCTCAAGCATTAAAGCAACCGTATCCCTCGAAGGCTCATTTAGCTGGTCTGCAGGATTGGCGTCTGCTGGAATGTTTAACAAAGTGGTTGTCCATCAGTGGTGGATTACGACCGGTACGCCCCAGTACGGGTGTACCGGTGCCTGCCGGGAGCACCGAGTACCATTCCGGTACAGTGCTCTGGAGGGCCCACCCGCCAGCCTGCCTTCCATACCTGTATTTGAGCTCTTTGGGGCTTCCGCGCATGGAGCATATGGCACCTATGTGACACTCTGCCGAGCAGCTGGAGCGTTGTGGAGCATCGCAGATGTTAAGTACGCATGTGCGCGCTTTACGTTCATGTGGTGGATGCCGCACCACGTTGCACCGTTCTGGTTGCAACGGGATCTGGAATCCACCACTATTGTCCATGTACACGCACACCTGAGGACAATTCAGCACAAGTGAGCTTAAAGGATGCACTGTTTTAACACTTCACACAGGGGTGCATCATCAGGCTTAACATGTTTTGTGAAGCACCCCTGCTGAATGCTTTGAAGAACAGCCCCAATATAAATCTGTGTATTGTATTCAGCCTCCTGACAGAACAAAGATTCATTCAAAGTGTGCTAAAAATATCCGATCCAGGCTAGATGTGTGTTCCCCACAGATGCCCATTCAGGAAACACAAAGAGTCTCAAGAGCAAATCTTCAGAGGAAACACAGGATAAAGAAGGTGGAAATAGTCATCTTCTCCTTTCCATGTGAGGGATGCTTTTCTTAACAGTAGGAAATCCTGATCCAAACAAGAATTTGGCTAATGTATGTTATACATGTATGTATGTTTGTATATGTAAGAACACAGGTAATGTATGTATGTTTGTATGTATGTATGTAAGATTTATTTATTTGTTTACTTTCAATTTGTCACCCATCTCGTCGCAAGTTAGCTACACACAGCTTTGTGTACAAGTAGTCCTTGACAATTGAGCCCAAAATTTATGATGTTAAGTAAAATAGATGTTAAGTGAATTTTGCCCCATTTTATGACCTTTCTTGCCATAGTTGTTAAGTTAGTAACATGGTTGTTAAGTGAATCTGGCTTCCCCATTAATTTTGCTTCTGACACTTGGCAAAAGGTGATCACATGACCCCAGGACACTGCAATCATCATAAATATGAGTCAGTTGCCAAGTGTTAGAATTTTGAACACAAGATTAAGGGGATGCTGCAATGGTCATATGTGTGAAAAAAAGGTCATAAGTCACATTTTTCAGTGCTGTTGTAACTTCAAAAGTTCACTAAATGAACTATTGTAAGTCGAGGACTACTTCTATAAAGTTCCAATGACTTCATCAATACATGGAGACATCCATAAAAACCAGACAAAAAGAATGTTGTTGCTTGCCTTTTGAAACATTTGGCAAAACACTTTTCCAAAGAGTTTATCCTGGCTTAATGAAAGCTAGACAATTAGAATGATGCTCTTGTCTGCCATAAATCATGTTAGAAAGGAGAATAAAATGTCTAATAATATTAAGGATTACATTAAAAAAAACCTGACAAATGCACCTATACTAACATTGAGTGCTTTATAGTATAAAAGCAGGTATTCAGTTAATATTAAACTTGATAAACAAATACTTCTTTCCAAAATGACTTTCTAGATTATTAAAATTCTATGTCTGTAAAAGCTCTGAAGTCTTAAAAGTCATTTAAATACTAGACAGCTTTTACACAAAATTTATTGAAGCATTAAAACTACAAAGTTTTTTTCTTCAGGAGAATCCATCAGAATTAATCATTTTTGCCTTAAACTGCCTGATAGCTGTATTAAAGCTCTTGAGCTCTAAAATGTAGCTATAATATGTTTTAACCTAGCAGACTAAACAGACTAAAATTGGAGTTGTTTGTTCCTCCTTGGATAAGGATGGGCAAGAAGCTTAAATATGGCAGTAGGTAATAGGTTAATACAGATCATAATATATTATCCAAGTAGATAGACTGCAGGGTAAAATATTGATAGAAGAGAGGGAGGAACTGATTTGAAAAAAAAATTTAAGGAACAGCTATTATGAAATAGATTTGATTATTATTAAACTTACATTTTATATATTTTATATCTATATATATATAAAACCTCCAAAGCCATCAGTGAAAGATAAAGGGAAGCTACTGCTCCTTCAAGGTTCATGTAAAACCAGAAGCAATACACCCTCTTCATTTCAATATTAACAATGAGGACTTCCAGGGAAGAAATGGCAAACTGAAGATGGTTCCACTGAGAACAGAGACAACAGCTATGGCAGAAGGAAGAGCTGGCAAATGGACAGACACTTCAGGATTCCTCTCTAGACATGAAGAGGACTTCGAATTGCCCACAAGTGTTTCCAACAATTGCTCTTCATGAGGATACTTTAAGAAAGTGGTTTCTGGCAGATTTAGAACTTCAGGAGATGAAAAAATAGCTACTTTTACTTACACTGTGGTGGCACATCTAAGGACACAGAGTTTGCATACTTTCTTTCTTAATCACTTTTCACTTAATCACTCCTGCCTTGGCAAGCAGAGGGTTGGACTAGAAGACCTCCAAGGTCCCTTCCTGCCCTATGATTCTAGGATTTTTGAAATTGCTTGTCCATTGTTTTTCAGATATTAGGAACTTCAGAATGTCAAGATTTACTAGCCTGAGTTTCCTTTAAACCTTTGTGAAAAGTACAAATTTAAGCACTTTAAAAAAAAATTTTTTTTTTTGAGATAGTGATTAGGACATTCATTTTGGAAAGTTACAAACTGTCCAGATGGATTTGAAATAAGTTATAAAAAGTTTTCCTGTGGGAAAACACTGTAGTTTAGAATCACACACACACAGACACACTTTGCTTGTGGGAAGCCATGTGATCATGGCCCACTGCAATATAATAATCACAAACTGGATGCCAAACACCTGGATTGCAATCACAATTACAACAGCCGGAACTCTGAAAATCCATTGTACTCTCCTTCCTCAATGCCATCATAATTTTGTACAATCATTATGACTGAAGTATCATAACTCAAGGACTATCTGTACACTAAATCCTTAAGGCACTTTTGCTTGTCCAAATATACTGCAAGACTAGGTGTTCCAAAAAGCAATTCTAAGGATATGGGAAAGGGAGGAGAGACACTGCTTGCATAAATAATGGGGCTGATTTACTTATGTTTCAACACTGATTATGTTCTTTCTTTTCTCTCTTACTGATTTAAAACTGAGGGGAAAATCTGATGCCAATTTGAGAAGAGCATGGATGGGGAAAGGTCTGTTGTCACATAGCTGAAGAAAAGTGAATTCTGACTACACTCCCATCTCGCATTATGCACAGTAGATGTGCACCAGAGATATCTATAAGCCTAAATAAGCTTCAGTACCATTTCTGTTCATCTTTGCTTTACTAAAGAAACCATATTGAACAGGAACCTTTGTTTTGTCTCAATACAATTTTTTAAAAGTACAGGGGATCCCACAGAACTCTGAAACTCAAGAGGATGGAAAAAGCTAAGGGGAGATGGGGGGGGGCATTGAAAAGCACATACCATCGTATTTCGTGATAAGGTTAAACAAATAATATTTCCTAATTTCAAGCCTCCTAGTTCACAAATCTAAATAGGGATGCACTTGATTTACACATCAGAACTTATAAAGAATTTGATTAAGGTTGCCAACATGGTAAAACATGGTAACATTTACTTAAGTCCCAAATGCTTGTAAAGTGAGAAAACTGAGATAACAGTATATTTATCCTCCACTCATCTCATAGTGAGTTTTTACGATAAAATGGCATTTCTTATGCTTTCTGGTACAAGTGATCCTTGGATTACAACAGCAATTGGAACCAGGATTGCCATCATTAAGCAATGTGGTTGTAAAGCACGACATCACATGGCCATGTTGCTTAGCAACAGCAATCTCAGTTCTCCCAGTAGCTGTTGAAATCCCAGAATGGTGCAGGTTCTAAAGCAGGAAGAGGTGAGAGTCCCAGATAAGGAGTTTGGGAGGATGGAGGGTATGTTGTGTGTGTGTGGGGGGGGGGGGGGGGAGACAGGAGGTGCAAGCAGGCTGGCAAGAGCAGCAGACAGGCTCTGGGAAGCGTATGGTGGCTTTACATGGGCATTTTTTTAAAATTTGGAAAGCTAATGAACTCATGTCTTTGTGTAGACAGGACAACATCTTAAAGCCATTCAATTGACCAGGAAAATTGCTCAATTTTTCTTTTTTTTTTGGTATCTGTGGTAGGGTAGGATTTTAAAGGTGGGGCTATGGATGGCTTATATTTCTGAAGTTAAGAATAATGGGAATGAACTTCATTAGTCATAGTGAACATCCTCAATGCGGGAAGATTTGAATTCTGATTTTCAGGCTTATGCCACTGTTCCAATTACTAGAGCATGAAGTCAGCCATTCTTGTTAAAACAAGATAGCTACCAGGGCAGGTGGGAGGAGAGGGAAATTAAGAGCCATATGTCCTGAATGTTCTTAATATTTCATGGGGGGGGGGGGGAAGCACAAGGATTGATTTGTAAGATCTACTTCATATAACTGAGAAAGTTATAGCATAGCACCACAGAATTGGAACTGATAAGGACTAATGTATCAGAGATGTTTGAATTTAACGTGGCAAGCAAATCCTCCAGAATTAAATACCTAACTGTCCCCATCTGCCAGCTTCCCAGACTGCTCTGGAGGAAGCAGACAGAGGTGGCAGAGAAGACAAAGGGACGTTCCCATTCTGTTATTCGTTTTAAAAAAAGCTCACACATAATTACGGGGAAGTGTAAGCAGAAAAAGAAAATGGAAAGTGAATCTAAATAGCATGTGTTTCATGATAGGGATAACTTATTATGTTCAAGATAATTTTATAACCCTCAGACTATTATCAACTGAAGAAATTTCTTCTGAAGATGTGCCAACTATATATGGAAGAAATATGCCCATTTTTCTTACCTAAAGAAAACAGATCAACCATATCACAAAGAGATGAATTTCTAGAGTTTATAAATTCCAATAAAATGCTAACAATAAATAGTGTGGAGAATTTGCAGGACTGAAAGACATGGAGCAAAAGAGAAATCGAAGGGTTAGGTGCCCTCAAGTCGACACTGACTTTTAGTGATCTCATGGACCTTTTGCCAGGACAATCTGGCTCCAGTCTGACCATTCTGAGCCTTCAACATATCAGTTTGAGGTTGGAAACTCGTTCTTAGTTTGGAGATTTTTTTAGCACCTTGTTTTTCCATTCTTATTTCCACCTTTACAGATTGGTACAGATATAACAAAAGAACAATTACCCATCCATATGAGACATTCTATATGGTTTCATAGTTAAAAACAACAACCCACTCAACCAGCTAGCACTAGGTGGCAAACAGGAAACTGCATTTTATTCAAACTGCAGCTTCTTGGTCCCATGTAAATGAACTATAATAATCTGAGATATAGCAAGGTCACAGGTCATTGTCTTTTGAAACTCCTGGTCTATGAAAGGGCACAACTGGTGGGTCAGCCTAAAGTGGCCAAAGACTTTCTGGCTATGATTTCCACCTCTTGCTTTAGTAGAAGCCAAGAGCACCATAAAACTGTACACCTGTCCTTTCAGGAAATGTAACCCCATCCAGAGCAACAGATGGAACAAAAGGAATTCCTTATGGCTTATATCCAATGAGCCCGTTTTATCTTATCCATGTAAAACCACATTTCTACCACATTTCCTGCTCACTCTAGCATAGAGATATAAAATTGGTTACTATCAGTATATTGATGATATCTATTCCCAAATAAATGTATGACCTACCTGGCAGAGTCATGAAGATATTAAATAATATGGGGGGAAAGTGCTGAACCTTAGGGAACTGTGAGCTCTCTCTACAGGAACCCTGCGCTACAGTCCCCAGGAGATCTTTCCTAGTCCAACAATAGTTGGAAATGCCCACTAGGAAGGAGTTGAAAAACTCCAAAACAGTGCCCCAGACCTGGAGGTTGACATTACAGGTCACCCAAAATGATACCGTGATCAATGGTACCAAATGCGACTGAAACATCTAACAGGACAAAAAAGCGTTTTCTCCCACTTGCCAAACATATTTGGTCACAGGGCCATCCAGAACTAATTGTTCTTTGTAGGGAACAGTTTGTGCTAATGCTTGCTAGCTTGTCTCTGCTCTTCTTTGCTTATATGGCCTCATCTTGTATTTGTTATTAATTGTGAAACTATCCAGAGTCATTCTGAATTTGGGTGGCCTAGAAATTCAATAAATGGATGAATGACTTTCCTTAGATCAGTTTCATGTTATTTATTTTAATAAGAAATATGCAAACCTATAATAGCTTTCAAAATAATTTTGTTGGGGAGTTGGGTTAGAAGGAAATTCTATAAAGTCTAGAATTCCTAAAAATTCTAGAAACTACTGTACTCTATGTGGCATATGTTGAGGAAGCAAAATTTTAACACTGAAGGTGGATAACTGAAATTCTCCAAGGCAGAATAATGCTTTGGAACCTCATTCTAATTAATTATTGATAACCACATTGCTAGTGCAAATGGAAGTATGCCAATAATTTTTGCTTGCTTGATCATCACTTAAATCAATTATGATTAAAATAACAGTAGTGATGTTTTTTATAAGTCTTCTTCAAACCTTCAAGTGACTTCATGCAGAGGTCCCTGTAGCTTTCTTGGCAACAAGTTGTCTTCTTTTTCTGCCTTCCCATGGGACTTTGTAATAGACTCGTTTCCAGATTCCAACAAGGTTCAATTCTGCTATGCTTTCCAAGAACAGTCAAATTGTCTAAGTACTTCACTGAGCTATTACAAAGTTCTTCCAATGGATCTGGGATAGGCAGATGTTGATGTTTGATGGTGTTAAAGGTATCACTGTAGGATCTAATCTGTTCTGGGTACAGATATTGTCCAGAGTTGAAAAACTTTCATTTTTTGCCATGTTAAATTCTGGAAACACTGTTCTAAGTTCACCCTTATTTGAATATATTTTAACTAAAGAAATTGTTAATGGGTATTTTATATAACTTTCTAGAGGCTACTTTTAGTTTGAATGGTGATGTTTCAGCAAAATATACAGTGTTTTTTTTTATTATTTTGAATTCTAGCAACTGTGATTCAAATTATGCATTATATTTCCAGATTAAAAGGAAAGCAAGAATAAGAAAGATCAAAAGGCCATCTCTTGAATGTTTACTACTCTGTAAGTATTAACTAGAATAAATAATAGCAAAATAGCAAATAATGCATTACTTTGTTGTACATAGGTCAGCCTTTCATTAGCATTGATTACTTCAAACTGAAATTTACCATGCCATTTTTATTTCTATTGTTGTTCATTCTAGTTCCATTTTATAGGTGATCCTCATTTAATGATCACAATTGGAACCAGCAACTCTGTTGTTAAGCTAAATGGTCACTAAGTGGTAAATCATGTGACTATACTGTGCTTTACTTTTCCCTCTTCCATCACCCATTCCAAAATGCTGGCCCAGAACTGGGATAATTGACAAGAAGGAATTGTTTGTATTTGCATTCATTGGCAAGGAAAAAATTACAAGAGAGTAAGCAGCAACCTAATGGGAATTATACCAGTTGTTTACATAGCGCACATGTGGTTTGCAGCCCTAAGTGCCTTTGAGCTGTTGATGCTGCCACATTCGTTTCAATGTGTACTCCCCATTGTGTGCCTGCTTAGTCTCTTATAATACCTTCCTCTACAATCTTTATCAGCTCTGAAAAGGAGGAAAAAATGAAAAATAACAGGTCAGCAGAAGACAACACAAATTGACTATAATGGTAATCACATAACTGAAGGAATCTGTCAAGTTCTTAAATGCAGCCCTTTGTCATAAAGTTATTTTCTCAGCATTGTTGTATGGTTGCTCAACAAGGGAGTCACTAAGCAAGATCTACTTGTACATTGCCACTATCTCACTTGATAAAATAAGGGATAATGAAATACCTATGATTATCTGAATAGAAATATGACAATTACTGGCTATATTAAAACAGGTATGTTTACATATGATGAAGCAAAAATAATGATAATTTGACTAGTTGTAACTCATATTTGAAAAATTGTCAAACCGATTTTTCATTTCTACAGAAATTCTTTTTTAACCCAACGTATTTGGAAATACCATACTAATGCAATTTAAGGTTAACTATATGGCTAATATGTAAGGATACTGTTTTTATAGATGCACACAAATTCCAACACAAAGAGAAATGTATATTTATAACAGTTTTAAAAGAAAGCTGGAAAGAATGTATTTGTCACATTTTGCATTCCATATTAAGCCATAATGCTAGCCAAGACCATCTTAAAATAACTGAACTTACAAGTAATTCAAATGGGTTTTAATATATGGAGCTAGAATACTGTAGAGATAAAGTAGGCATAGTTTATGAATATATAAATTTCACATTTTGGAAGTGAAGATAGGTATACCTTTCCCTCATATTTTGAAAGGCAGTAGAGACATTTTCACAATAATTTATATTCAAGGGTGGTAGTAGTGGTGGTGTCTTTAAACATAATGGAAGAAAACTATGTCCAACAAACCTTAATTTAGGGAGCTAAATTCCACAGAAGGAGGTGAAGAAACCAGTGTTTATGCTTATAAATTAAGATGACAACATACAATGATTTAAGTATTAGAGGCAAAAACAAATGCCATAAATCGGATCCAGCTGACAGAGGAACACGGGTTTATAACATTTCATTCTAATATTGCAAATTAAACTTCATTTTGCCCCTTTTATGTTAAGACATTTGATACAATTATCAGAACTTTTATATCAAGTTTATATATGTAAAGAATATATTTATCTAAAATTCTGTATAATCTGTTGTTCATTTTCCAATTTGTACATTCGTTTTTGAAAAACAGATTTTTAAAAATCAAACTTCCAGACTAGTCTTATATCTTATATAGAAACTCCAGAGTGCAGCAGTCATTATATGATATACAGAAAAAACTCAAAGAGTTTTTTTAAGGAAATAATCCTCTAAACATAAAGTTGGAAATGAAAATCTAAAAATATACATTCAAGAATTTACTGAAGAATATAAATAAATACTAACTAACCTATAACAAGCAACAAGAGGTTAAAAACATGATAAAAAAATCTAAAATGGAAAGCCTCAGATGGGCTGAAGGCCCAATACTACAAAAAATTTTAAGAGGAAGAATTGGCAAAACCATTACTGAGGACAATGAATAAGATTCAAACAACCCCCGCCCCCAAAAGATATAAAAAATACTGTATACATAAAGAAGTCGTCCAATTTTATGACCTTTCTTACTACAGATATTAAGTGAATCACTGTGTTTTTTAAGTTAGTAACATAGTTGTAAACTAAATCTGGCTTCCCCATTGACTTTGTCAGAAGGTTGCAAAAGATGGTCACATGACCCCAAAACACTGAGCCATCATTAAAATAAACCAGTTGCCCAGTGCCTGAATTTTGATCATGTTACTATGGGGATGCTAGAACAGTCGCAAGTGTGAAAAATGATAAGACACTCTTTTCAGTGCCATTCTAACTTCGAATGGTCACTAAATGAATGGTTGTAAGTTGAGGACTACCTGTATAACCCAAAATGAAATATGATTGAAATTGGTAGATTTATTATCAACACACTAGAATGGATTAATATCAAAAAAGAGTTCCTAAGAGTTCTGGCCATTCCAGCATTCCTGTGGTCACATAATCGTGATCCGGGCACCTGATGCAATTATGCTTTGCAATGACATCACAGTAACAATTGCAGTCATGTGATCACAATTTCCAACATTCTCTGACCATTTCCCCTAGTAAAGTCAATGAGGAAGCCAGAATGGTTAAATTAGGTCCTCAATGACTTGCACAATTCTCACTTAATAACAGCCACTGCTGTCACTAAGTGGCATGGTTATGCAACATCATGCACTATGATGTGCCACTTAGCAATGGCAATTCCAGTCCCAATTGCCATTGTAAAGCAAGGACCACCTGCATCTTCAAACAAAGGAAAAATAAAACCCTTCCCCAAAAAAGGAAAAGGAACTTTGAGAAATATGACAGAGTTTGAAATACTTAAACAAAGTCAAGATAATGTGTTACGATGTTGTTTTTAATAAATGGCTATTGAAATATTAGATGGAGATGAAACAAATTGAACACTGTAATGTAAAAACATGGAATAAAAACTTGAGAAAAAATAACCACAGTGGATTGAAGGGAAGATTTTACTGCAAGCTGAAATTTAAGGGGAAAATGGTACAAAATATCTGTAGATGGTATTTAACTGTCAATGATTGCCAAAATCGACAAAGAATACAAAACAAATGTTGGAAATATCACAACAATGAAGAAACCATTTACTCCCCCAAAACCTAAAAAACAAAATGTTAGAAATATATCAAAACATTCAAAGTATTTTAAAAAGAAGTACATCAAAACATTCAAAACATTTAAAAAATAACACTTGAATCGAAGTCACAAGTATTTTATCAGGTTGTTTTCACATAACATAAATAAATTATTAACGTATATGTTGATAGCAGCAAGAACAGATCTTGCATAATATTGGAAAAGGGAGGTTTGCCAACAATATCAGATTGGAAGACCAGAACTGGAGAATATGCTGCAATGTTTAACCAAACGCAGGGAGGAATGTCTCCTTTATATGCAATGCATTACACAGCAAAACAAGATTTGGAATATGACTTCTAGGACCTAAGCAGAAGCCAACAACTGTGATTAATGTTAAACTGAAAGCAAAAATATTTAAATTGTAGTTAGCAGTTGGGGGAAACAAATGGAAAATCAGGGAGGATGTATTACTAGAAGGTTTTCTCACTACATTTTTTTTTGAAAAGTCTATATTTAGAAATTATTATTTGTTCCATTTTTTGTCTTTCTTTTGGCTTCTATTAATTTAACAATTTTAAAAAATACAATCATTAAGGAAAATGTTTGTATGGCTGCCAATCTTAAAATCAATTCTGGATGGCTTACAGCCAATAAATCAATATATACATATAACAAACAATGATAAAACTTTTTTTAAAAATGGGGCCACAACTACACTTCTTTCATGCAACCTATATTCTCATCGCACCCTGGCCTTACCCAATCCCAGAACTTGGAAACTGAGTCAGGTCCTGAGGATAAAAGGATAGGGACAGCTCTCAGGAGAGAGGGTGTGTTCTATACATAGGACAGGGGCTGCAGGGTAAAAGGCACACTTCTGAGGACTCACAAGATGGCAATATTTAAAGGAAGGGACTTGGAGCCTGGGTGGGGCAGTTAGGTATCCCCAGGGAGAGGCAGTCCTACAAATGACCTGGTTCCATTCCACGTAGGGCTTTAAGAGTTATAACCAATACCTTGAATTGTACCCAGAAGAAAACTGGGAATCAGTGCAATTCACACAATAGGTGTGTAGTATGAGCAAACCCTGGGGCACACTGCTGAATTCTGGACCAGTTGTAACTTCTGGATGGCTTTCCAAGGGCAGTAATGTAAAGTGCATTGCAGTAATCCAAATAGTACTCCTGAGCAAGGCCTCCTGGAAAAGGTACAGTTGGCATACCATATAGATATTTGTAAATGCTCCTCCCTACAGCTGCCATTGCTCATCTAACTACAACTCCAAAATCCCCTTCCTCACCCCAATTGTGAACCAGCTCTGTCTGGGGCATTGCAATCCTGGCCAGTCAAAGATGGCATATCTTTATACCTGGGGCCAGACCCTCACAGCCTCCAAGGATGGAAATGTGTAGCTGGGCATCATCAGCATACTGATTACACCATAGCACAAGCCAGCTAGGAGGTTTCTTTGTTTTCCAGAGACTGGATACACCACAGTGTAGTAGATACCTGTACACAATGCTTTATTGTGGCACATAACAAGGCTGTTGTTCTGGGTTGACTTTACCCTCCTAGGTCTTGCAAGTTGATGTAACCATATAACCATGTCTTTTATACTGAGTACTTCAAACAATCAAAAGTCTCAAAGATTGTAAAGTGGCAGATAATTTTTGCCTCCCTCCAAAAATTATTGCACTGGCTGGGATGAGGTACTGCTTCAAATTCTGCTCTTAAGCAATCTTATTTTTCAGCAGTTGAGCTGCCAAGACAAGCTTAAGGCTGAAATCTCACTAGGATATGCTGCTTACAGTATCCCTGTGGTCCTGGCAGCTGACTGCCCCATAAACCCTACCTTAGCATTTATTTTTGTAAGCTAAAGGACCTGAGTGGAGTGAGGTTGCCTCTGGACCCTGGGATGTCCCTAAAAACAGCAGGCTGTGGCCCAATTATCCTGGCAGCTGGAATGCCAGCATGGATGTTTGTGAGTAAACTATTAGTGAGGGAATAAATGAATGATCCCATCTCTCCTCAAGTTTCTGTAGCTGCGAAGCCCTTTGAGGGGAGGGGGGAATATGAGCTGAATTAAGCCTTGGGGAAATGGGCAACAATCCCAGCTTCACGTGAGCTCAAATGACCTTTCTTGTAAATGTGAAGAGAAAATAAGAGTTCTGCTATGGGGCCTAGGCTTGAACACTCCCCTCGCCAACACCAAGCAAAACAGCCATGGAGAAAGGAAGAGAATTGACACAAAACAGTGCCTTCCACTCTCACTCTCCAAAATCATCTCAACACACCATTGTCAATGGTATTGAGAACTGCTGAGAGATAAACAAGGGCTAGGATGTTTAACTATCCTCTACTACAGTGGTCCCCAACCTTTTTATCGCCGCGGACCAGTCAGCCTTTGATAATTTTACCGTGGCCCGCTGAGCGCGCGCAGGGGTGGGGAGGCGTTGTTCGCGACGACACATTAATTGTTTATATATCACGTGCATACCAGCGCGGGGCTCTCTTCCCTGGAGCCTTTGCACACGGCCCAGGAGCTTTTGCGCACGGCCCAGGAGCCTTTGCGCTGCAGCGATCATGTCCCCCGGCCGCTGCAGCGATCATGGCCCCCGGCCGCTGCAGCGATCATGGCCCCCGGCCGCTGTGCGGCCCGGTGCCAGGTACTCCACGGCCCGGCACCGGTCCGCGGACCGGGGGTTGGGGACCACTGCTCTACTATGTAAGTACCATCTCAGTATGTATCCTGGTCTGAAACCAGACTGAAAAGGATTCAGATAATCCACTGCACCCAGGGCTCTTTTTATCTGAGCACCAACCACCTTTCCAACAGTCTTCTCTAAAAAGAGAAGGTCAAAGGTTGAATGAAAGTTGTCTAGAACTGTTGGGCCTCTTAAGAAGACAGGGAAGTATTAACTACTGCTACAAAGAGGCATTAACTACTGCTTGAATCCAAATGCCTCTTCCTAAGAGTCTTTAACTAACTAGGAGGGATATGGGTACAGAACACAAGTTACAGATTTCACAGTCACAAAGTCCCTGCCCACTTCCTCAGGACGAAGACCAACCAACTTGAACTCCCTTCAGATAACAGAGCTCAGGCATGACTTGGTTACTTAGATTTGCCAAGCCAACTATGAGCAAAGTTGAGGGACTTTGTCTAGCAGATGCTGAAAATATTCCTCTCATAAGGGCCCCCTAGACTTCACTTTTTATCTTCCCCAAATCTCTTGTAACACTAATCTCTCAGAGCTCCTCAATAAACAATGGAGTTCTACAAGATCCACACACATAGATAATCTGTATAGGTGCAATTCACTCCATCACTCTTCACATGCTCATTCTAAACCACAATAAAGATATCCACCAAATTACATAACAGAACTTCAGGAAAAACTCCAAGCTCCCACTGAAACTGCACCTGTATACCTGGCACCTGGGGAACTGCAGAGAACTCTAGGGTCCAAATGGAATGATCCATTCATGGCAAACAATTGATGTTACCACCTCTAAGGTCTAGATCATAACATTGCTACCCAAAACCAACCACCAGTTTCAATGTGTGACCCTTGTATGAGTCAATGTGAATAAATTGGACCAGATCCATGGTTGCCATGAACTCCCAGATAACCTCAGACCCCACATCCAGAGAAAACTGGTTGAACCGTAGCAGCACAAGCCTGGGTAACTCCATCACCAACCTGTACATAGAGATAACACACTAGCCATATCTGTATGCATATCATATTCTATCATATATTTAGAAAACCACTTGATTGTGAACAATTAAAATTTTATTTAACCATGTCAACTTTCAGGTACCCTTTTCTCATAAACCTTCCATCAACACCAACGTTCTGCAGCAGAGTTTCAAATTTTCTATTAATGTATAAGCTACTGAAATGTTTGAGACCAGACTGTCAGTCACACAGCTAATTTAATCCTTCTCAGCTCCAAGCCTATAACGTGTTTGGCCACTTCACTGGAGAGATGGCCAGGAAAACATGGCCACCCAGAAAAAACAAGCAAGTTGAACCCATTGTAAGATACTGAGACCTTACTCTGCAAAAACTTTAGGATCAACACATTCTCCCTTTCTATCCATATTCTTCAACTACCTCTCTTTTTTATTTTAAATGTAGTCCAATTTTAGCCTCTTTATGAAATTAATGTGTAATAGAAAGATATGGTTAGAATACCTAGGAAATGAGAGAAAGAATTGGCAAATCCAGGGAAAGGAAGCAGTAAGGTTTAATTTTCAAATTTATACTCACCTTTCTAGTTACATGACCCTGAGTTTCTTGCTTCTGTTGGTCATGGGGTTTTATTTGTTTGTTTGTTTGTTGGTGGTGCTGGTTTTGGTGCTTTATGGGGTTTTTAATGTGGGTATTATCATTATCGTCTGAATTAGTTTATATGTTACAATACATTATTTTTAACTAACGGTTATTTTGAATGTGGTAGAGTTGAAGCATGAGATATAAATAAAATATGTGAGCTGATCTAATATTGAAATATAACAGTTTATTAAGTAGACTATGGCAATAATTTTAAGCTACTTATCAATAATTTATATTACAGTATCAACACAGGAAATAATCCTATGATGAATTTAGGATGCAGAAGATAAAACAATATGGTCTATTGAATGATACTAGTATGCCACCTTAACAGTAAATAATAAAGTAGCTTTATGTACTTGCCAAAAAGAAAATGTAGTTTTAATTTAAGAGAGAAGAAAAAATTGATTTAATCTTAACTTAGAACCTTTCCATATTTGATATCTGCACCAGTTTAAGAAGGTTGTATCCCCTTCAAAATTGACCAAAGGAGTAATAGATCACATACAATTTGAAATGGAAAGGGAAAAAAAGAAAGAAAAACACAACAGTTATGCATCTATAAGAACTGTTTTAAATCGTTTAAGAACAACTTCAATCTTGACCACAAGGTATCATGCTGTCCAGTCTTTTCTCTATGGTCATAATGAGCTTTTGCAGAAACTGAGAGTGAACATATTCTATCAAGTCAATCTTTCCAGGAACATCTACCCATTTTGGCAAACTGAGTATAATTAATCCAACATTTTTTATCAATAGGTGAATGCCAAATGTTGGAAATGTAATTTTTAAATCATAACTTCCTTCAACTCAGTTATAACACAACTAAAATTGCAAACTTCATGGACTAAGGATTTGGCTACTTTCCCATTTGAAAGAATGCTTTCTTCATCCCACTTTCAATAATCTGAACTCAGCACTCTTTAATATATAGCATAGGTATATTATCAGCAAACTCAATCTTAATCCTTCTAGTAATTTTCATAATGCATCTAAATAAGGAACAGGTTTAACTTAGCCTAGTTAAAGCCTTGCCTTACTTTAGCTCCCAGTCTTTGTGGGTTACTTGAAACTGGACAAAAGTGCCTCGTAGGAAAATTACAGTGTTCTACCATTACTGTAGTTTTCAACAGGAACATATTTACAGGAAGAATGATACCTCGACATTCAGACAATTTACTACTCATCCCAACAGTTGAGATTTTTGTTTGTACAATGGTCAGACTAACTCATACAACAGTTGTTATAAACATAAGAGTAGGGATAGCAATTGATTATTCAGTTTTCAATAGTGGTCCCGAGAGAATTTTTGCTACTCCAGGAGCTGCTGTAATTCAAGACACAGTAATTGATCATTTTTGTACTCTCCTACTGGTTGACTGAAGGGAGAACTGATTGACTCATAGTATTCCCTATCTGCTGTCAACAGTCAGCATGAATGCAGACAATCACAGGGCCAACTTCAAAAAACTTCAGAGGGATTGGAGAGTAGTGATAGTACCATCTAGAAGGATTTAGTCTGTTACCAAACATGTGTTGCTACAAAGTGCTAAACAGTAGGGTTTTTTTCTCAAACCACAAAAGAAAACTCCTATCAGCAAAAAGCATATGCATTACCTTGGGGATCTATTCCTTTGCTTTCACTGATATAAAACAGTCCCTAATCTTCCTTTCACAAATCTACAAAATGCAAATGTGAGCAGACTACATCTTCCTGGTAGGTACTTTTTTGATAAAATAAAACTATTTCATTCATTCACTTAATACAAAGATTACTTTCCAGCCATAAGATAAAAGCTGCCTTTTAAATATACATTCACATGTGCATTTTTCTTTCCAAAAAATGATAAAGCATTGGAAGATATATTAACTGACAAATCAAGAATTATCTTTTACACTTGCATAGCAATTATTTCAAAATAACACAGCGTTTTGAACTGGTAGTTCAAATAGTTGCTATGTAAGTTTAAAAGAAAAGAAAATACTTGAAACCACGTTAATCTAGACGTGGTGAATGTCTAAATATTTAACTGAATGCTTCTCAGTAATATGTTTAGGCTAGAGATGCTTATTAGAGTTTATCTTTCTGCTCTAACCCTTTGGACTGAACTTTTGAGATATGAAACTTATTAACCCATTAACAAATAATACAACATGATACAATTGTACAATAGTGCACAATAGTCATCCAACAAAATTTTCAACAAGCAGAAACCACTTTCCCTTTATACTAGAGTAGAAGGAAACACAATCTGACATACTTGAGGTGCTTGAAAACTATTAATTAAAAGGTAATTATTGCCATAGGAGACTCAAGACTTGCCTACCAAAGAAGATGAGACATGTAATTTGTAGTAAACAGAGTGATTCAGTAACTACAATGTGACTTCAGCAATAGCACCATACCAGAGATTCATTTCCTGTGTTAAGTATAAAAAAAAAGGTCGGAGCAGATTAATTTGAGCCATTACTGATTCCAAATAAGCTATGCTGAACTTCCACTGAAATAATTTAACTTGCATCCTGGTTAAGTGCATTTAGGACTAGAGGATAGTAATTGCAAAACCTATTATTGGAATATTTCAAACTGCTCTGCAATGTGGTTCCTGAAGATTACAGACCAAAAGGGTCTATACCATTTTAATAGCTATTTCCATTACTCCTGGAGTTATACAGCAAATATAATTATCAGTTTAAAGCTATGAAAAAAGATATGCGAGAAACTTTTAGGAATCCTATCAAGCAGAAATCTGGATTGTGAATGCTAATGTACAAGCAAACAAACTACATTCAAATTAAATACTGAAAATAAAATCCATAAATACTGGAACTGCTACCCAACACAATATCTTACATCCCAGGCCACATCTACCTATTGGTGGAGTGGCATCCTTACACAGGATAAATTTCTCTTTCTCTTTGCATTTCTCTACTTCTGCTGCAGAGGGTCAGAAAACTCTTTATAGAACGTCTGAGGGGATTGATTCACTTAGAACAGGCCTGTCAAACTGACCGCCCATGGGCCAGATGCGTCATGCGCAGGCCATGGCCACCTCAGCTCCACAAAGGCAAAAAAAACACATCATGATATGTCACGATACATCACATGATGCAAATGAGTTTAACACCCATGACTTAGAAGGAGAAAGTCTTATGGCATGAAACTACATTCACTTGATTGTTCACCTGTTTCATTCAAGCAACTTTAAAAAAAATCTTTTTATACTAATACTGCACATAAAGTGATAACAGCATCAGGAAAAACAAAATAATTTACATCAGTATAAATCATCATTTATAACTAGTACAGATTTGAAATAGAATGAATATAATAAACTACAACAGAAATCATTTGATAAGCCTTGGCAATATTATCCCCAGAAGAAAGAATATAGTCTACAACATCAGAAATGGGAGGGTTTTTTTAGGAATCCAAAAGAAGGCAGGAGTAACTCCTCTTTCTGTAGAAATCTAATCTACAGCATGTAGTAATAGTCTCTTCTTCAAGTGTTCTCTGCCAAGCTACAAATAATAGGGTTATGCATCATGCCACACCATAAGGTGGTTTAGTTTTGGCTAAGCAAATTACGGAAACGCATAATTTGCTTACCCATTAAGCCAACTCATTATGGCTTATGACAGTGCAATGTGTGAAGTCAGTTAGTTATTGTATATTCAACAAAACATGCTTGTGTATAACATAGGAATGTCTGCAGCAATCTTGAAGTCTCATTGCTGCCTAAGTAGAGCATTCAGGATTACCACAGTACTAGAGTTCCCACTTGATCCTCACCAGAGCTAATGAGAAGATATGACATGAGCAGTCATAGAAGATACCTGAGCTACAGGTGTCCTTAAAACCATAGCAAAGAAACAGCTAAAATAAACTTTTGCTCTTTAAACTCAAACGAAAGTTTAGTAGGTAAGTTTAGAAAATAGGAGTGCACTGCAGAAATTGATATGGATGATCTGGTGGTTGTAAAAGCCCTTCCTTCATGCCTCTTAACATTATTTGGCTCCAACTACTGTCCTATGCAACACGTTGCAGTTGGAGGTTAGAGCACGAGTTCTAGTATTGTATGAATCAGAGCCCACCAGCTCACACATTCATGATCATACTTCTGAGGCTATTTATCTCTGGATAAATATTATTGCTTAATTTATTAATTATTGCTTAACTCATTATTGAGGTTTTCCTTTTGTCCCACCATCTCGACTGAACATCATGCAGTATCAGGCTCCTCAGGCAGTATCAGAACTTGAAGACTAATAAATATAGAATAGCATGACAAACCCCTTCATAAAAAAACTATAACCATATCCTGCTGTTTTAAAAGCAAAGCTCCTGTTGCAATTAGGGGCTACTATATCCAATATAGTGATTCACAAAAACACACCTTTAACTTAAAGAATCTTATGCTAAAGTTATGTTTATTAGCTTCTAAAGTGCCAAGCATTTTATGCTTCTGGAACATGATCAGAACATTATATATCGTAACAAAACTCTGGAAGTGATCCATGAAGCAACTACAACTAAATTATTTTGATTATACCTTTCTAAAGTGTACTCAACTAAATAAGAATAGGGCCCACTAGAAGGGTCATTCTTTGCAGGACAGGAAAAGAAAAGTCTAGAAGGACAAGAAAAGCATTTTGCCCAACAAGCTACATTCTATAGTTTTTAGTAGTCCCTTAAAGCCAATGAGAAATAAAACACCCCTCTCTAGAATGCGTCATCTTGACTCATAAAGGAAGATTTCTTTTAAGAAAAAGGAAATGATATCAAGAAAAAAGCAGCACCAGAACACTGCAGGTTTTTGCCCCATCAATTGCTGGGAAATATAAGGAAGGTTGGCACAGCCAAGGCAAAAGAGTTGTGCCAAAGCTTGCTCCTTCATTCAATTCTTGGCTGGCCACTTCATTTCCCCTCCCCTCCCTTCCTCTTTCAAAGGAAGTGAAAACTCCTGGCCTCCCTGCAGATTCATGGGAAGGCGAGAAAAACCTGAATGAATGGAGAGGATCCCCCAATCCAGATGGCAATTTCCACCCAAAGCTACCCTCTGCTGGGTTGTTTTTTTTTTTTAAAAAAAAAAGGGGGGGGAGCAGGGAAAGCACGGGTGATGATGATGATGGTTCTGAGGAAGGCCAGGACGTGATTACTCTTGTTGTTCTTCGCACCACCACCACCATTATCCACAACCTCCACCAACTAATCTACGGCTAGCAAGAACAGACATCACATACCCGAATTTGGTGCTGGCGGGGAGTCTCGGCGGGTCTCATACCTACGGTGCGGAGGGAGGGAGGGAAAGGGGGGGGCGCGCCACTACGCCGTGGCCCCCAGTGATGGCGTGAGGAGGACGGAGGAGGGGAGAGGAGGAGGTGGAGGAAGAGGAGGAAGGGGTTGTGGCGGAAGCGTGGCGTCCGGGCAGAGCTGTTGGCGGCGGAGCCGCATTGCTCTCTCTCCCCCACCCTCCAAAGCCGTCGCCGCCGCCGCCACCTCCTCCTGCCGCTGCCCAGCCACCCCTCGGCGGGGAAGCCAAAGCAGGGAGCTGCGCTCGGCCTCCCCCTCCCCTTCGCTCTCTTTCTTTGCCAAAGCCTGCGGAGGGAGGGAGGGGGGGAAACCCCCTTGCAGAGGGCACCGTACAAGCCCAGGCAGCCGCTTGTTACTATTACTGGGACCCGCACCGCTTCCTTCACTTCCGGGAGAGAGACGCAAGCGTGCGTGCTCACGTCACGGCCCGAAACCGCGCGAGCAAATCAGCGTCGGAAGTCGACCCTGGCCGTTCGCTTGGGAGGGGCGATTCAAAATTGAGTCAATGCACGCTCGGCTCCCGGAGTTCCGAAGCCGTGGGAGGAGGGGGAGGGGGGAGGAAGGCGCGCGGAGGGGGTGGGGGGAGGAAGGGTTTGTAGAAACTGGGCGCGCGGAAGGGAAGCACTTCCTTTTCGTGCAGTGTGTATGTGTGTTGGGGGTGTGTGATTGTTTGGCAGAGCCGCGGAACCCCGAGTCAGGAGGTGCAGAGAGAAGGGTGTAGATGCGGGGGGCGAGAGCGAAGCCTCCCCGCGTGGAAAAGGGACGAGGCATTTTGGCAGACCGAGTTCGCGACACGGCGTCGCGGTTTTCAGGGTCTTCCCTTGCCCTTGGGGATCCCGGCAGTCATTGCCCAAGGGAAGCCGCATCGGTGCGAACCTTTCTGGCCCGCGTTTGCCCAGTGAAATGGGAAGTGCCTTGGCACTTTCGGGAAGAAATCCAGCCGCCGCTTTGCGTGCTTTTCAGGCTTACCTTTAAGCGCCCGGTTGCTACGCTGCAACCTGAGGAAAGTGGCCGGTGGATGGAAGCGGCTGGTTCTGGCCGGCACTTCCCATATCTCTCTCGTTCTGCGTGCCAGGCTGAGAAAAGAGGGATGCCTATACAGTTTAAACCGTTGAAGAGTGCCTGGCTGCAGGTGGATAGAGGCGGCCGCTTTCCTTTTGGGGGGAGTCCCAACAACTGAGGTAGTTTGGTGTAGTGATTAAGTCATCAGGCAATTGAAATCAGGAGAAGTGTCATTCTAGTTCAGCCTTTATAGGTACAAAACCAGTGGCTCTCAGCCCTAAGCAGGCAAGGGCAAAAATACAGGTAGTCCTCGACTTTACAACAGTTCATTTAGTGACCGTTTGAAGTTAAAACAGCAATGGAAAAAAGTGACTTCAGACCATTTTTCACCCAACCCCATGGTCATGTGGTTTACATTTGTATGCTTGAGAATTGGTTCATATTTAGGATGGTTGCAGTGTCCCAAAATCACATGAATGCTTTTTGTGGGCTTCTGACAAAAGAAGTCAATGGGAAGCCAAATTCACTTAACAACTGTCCGTGTTACTAATTTAACAACTTCAGTGATTCACTTAAGAAATGTGGCAGGAAAACTCGTAAAATGGGGCAAATGTCACTGAACAAATGTCTCATTTAGCAACATAAATTTTGGGCTCAATTGTGGTCTTAAGTTGAGGACTACCTGTACCTCTGAGAAGCGGCATCAAGAAATCCTCAGGCATTATCTTCCACTGGTGGAGAATGCAGTAGTCCAGCTAGTAAACGGGGCTGGTTATTCAGTGCATACAGTGGTCCTCAACTTAAGACAGTTGAGTGACCGTTCAAAATTACAACGGCATTTGAAGAAATCACGCAACCATTGCAGCATCCCCAAGGTCACATGATCAAAATTTGAATGCTTGGCAACTGACTCATAATGTTTGTCTCCGGATTATGTTATCACTTTTTGTGACCTGACAAGCAAAGTCATTGAGGAAGCTGGATTCACTTAACAACTATATTACTGGCTTAAGAACCTCAGTGATTCACAACTGTGGCAAGCCATAGTCATAAAAAGGGGCAAAATTCACTTAAAATGTTTTACTTTGTAACAGAAATTTGGGGCTCAATTGTGGTCATAAGTGAAGGACTGGTCTGGGAGCTGCATTGGTTGTCAGTATACTTCCAAGTGCAATTCAAGGTGCTGGTTGTCACCTTTAAAACGCCTCATGACTTGGGATCAGATTACTTGAAGAACCATTTCTCCCCAGTTGTCAGGCACGGTGAGCATTCTTTGGGTCGTATTAGCTAAGGCAGGGGTGTCAAACCCGATCATGTGGTGGGCCCTATCATGACATATCTGGATTGTTTTTGCCCTTGCAGGGCCTGAATGGGCGTGGCCTGCGTAGGCCGTATCCAACCTGCGTACCACGTGTTTGACATGCCTGAGCTAAGGAATGCCAGTTGGCAGATCCCAGATGTGTCTATTCTGCTATAGCACTTGCTTCATGGAACATTTTGCCTACAGAGATCAGGATACAGGTAGTTCTCAATTTACGACTACAATTGAGCCCAACATTTTTGTTGCTAAACATGACAGTTCTTAAATGAGTTTTGTCTCATTTTATGACCTTCCCGGTTGTTATGCGAATCACTACAGTTGTTAAGTTAGTAACATGGATGTTAAGTGAATCAGGCTTCCCTGTTGACTTTGCTTGTCAGAAGGTTGCAAAAAGCGATTGCATGATCCGGGGACACTGCAATCATCATCAATGGCAAATGCCTGAATTTTGATCATGTGATCACAGGGATGTTGCAACAGTTGTATGTGTGAAAAACAGTCATAAGTCACTTTTTCAGAACCATTGTAACTTTGAATGGTCAGTAAACAAATGGTTATAAGTCAAGGACTACCTGTAGTCCTGACCCTCTGACTTTTCATAAGACTTGAATTTGTGAACAGGCCTGGGGCCTGAGTATATGTAGGGATCAGTTTCGTGATTAATTTAGTCATGTTGTGTGATTTATTTTCAGCTGCTAGGCATTTTAATGTGCATTATTTTAATTATTTTCTTGGTGTCTGCTTAGTGTTAACCAAAGCAGGAGGCAAGAGAACTCGGGGCCTCTTTTCCATAAGGAATTTTTCGCCTTCTAAAAGTTAAGAAAGAGTTAAAAGGCAAAGAAGTTCAGATGGAAAAGAGGCACTAATTCTCCCGCCTCCTGATCTGGAAGCAGCCAATCATGTCTTCTTGAGCACGCTTATGTTGGGTGGGTTATTTCGGAGGGCGCGCTTCAGAGGAGAGAGGAGTGGGGGAGAAGGAGGAGGTTCGCTCTTCACCCCTCCCCAACCTTCCCAGGGTCCAGATTTCCTTCGCTGCAAGCCTTGCTGTCTCTTACATCCCAAAGGTGGGTGGGTGTGGGAGCTTTGGTGGCCCCAATTCTTCTCTGGGGGGTGGGGGGGTGTCTCCTGGGGCTGCTGTCTAGATAGACTCCCGAGGAGCGACTCCTTCCCTCCTAGTCCCCCTGTGGGTGGCTGGAAATGTCCGCGCATTTCAGCCACCCACAGGGGGACTAGAGGCTCTGCGCAGCGCCGGGAGGCCACGGAGAAGCTTCGCTCCGCTTCTCACTCAGCTTTCCCCCAGAGGCGATCCGAGACTTCAAGCGGTGGAGCTTGGAGAAGCAGCGGCCGCAGGCCGGGTCAGCGGGTGGGCGGCGGGGCACTTTGCATCGCGGGAGCCGCCAAGCGCCTTTGCTGCAGACCTGGGCGCTTGGCGGCTCCTGTGATACAAATTCCCCCCCCCCCGCCTCGGCCGCAAATTCCCCACCACCGAGGCTTCGCAAAAGGATGCCCAGCTGAGCCTCACCAGGCATAAACCTCACTGCACGTCACTGGTGCAAAGCATACAGTTAGAGGGCAGTTGATCCATATAATAGTAGGTCGACAAAATTCCAATATTCTAGATATACTGAGGTTTTGTCTAGTATTCTGATACTGACACACTATCATACAATATGTTAGTCTGATGTAACAGAGTTGTGGTCTTGGGAGCCTTCCAGAAAACTGGCATTCCATTGCATTTCAACCTGATGTCATCATTCTAAACATCTGTGCCATGCCGGTTGTTCAGTTGACTTCTGGTTGGCATCACATTATTATAATTGTAGCCTTAGCAGTCCCTCCATTTTATAGCCACTGGTGTTCTTCCATTTTTATTGAATGGATCCAGATAATAACAAGTAACAGAAAATAGCCAAACTGCTGAGATCCTAAATGCAAAATAGGATTAAGGTAATGGTTTGTGCTTGGAATTCATTTTTGTTTAATCTAGCAGACCAGAAAATAAGTCCAGGATGATACATTTGAGCACCAAGTCTTCTACAGCCGTTCTTTGAACTCACATTTTTGGTTCTACTTGCATTTGTTGCATAGACTAAGAAAGCAACTTATTTTGCTCTTATTAAAAATGGATTCAGAAAAACTTAAATGACAGTTTCTGAATTTTCATGGGCTTTCTTAATAAAAGCATACGAAGCACACATACAAAAAACTGACGTACTGTGTACGCTGAGGCTATGTCTAGTGGTCTGATATTGACACAACAATTACCATATTTTTGGAGTATAAGACACACCAAGATTTCGAAGAAGTAAGTAAGAAAAAAAATTGTCCCCCCGGGCCCCCAGGAGCACTCTGCAGGTTTCACCAAGGCTGGGGGAAGGCAAAAATGCCCCCACTTTTTGTGAAAAATGGGTGGGAAATTTCACAAAAATTGGGGCATTTTCCCCTTCTCCCAGACCTGCCGAAGCCTATAGAGCTCCTGGGGGCTGGAGGAAGGGAAAACACCTCCATTTTTGCAAAAAACTGCCTCCGTTTTTCGCCCATTTTTCACCAAAATGGTATGCGGGGGTGGAGCTTCGGGAAGTCAAAAATGTGGTTTTAAACTCCGAAAAATATGGTATACAGTTATGTTGGTCTGATCCAACACAGGTGTGGTTTTATGGGTCTTCCAGAAAACTGGCATTCCCTTTCAACCTGAATTGAATTTCTCATTCATTTAGCGAATGAAGCATTAATGCTTCATTCATTAAATGCCACCTATTTTTATATAAATATAAAATTTAATAAGCAGAAGCATTCCCTGCTTGATCAAACTAGTCCATCAGTCTGTTCCCACACTGGCTAACCAACTGCAACAGAATCTACCCTCCCAACAGAGGGCTGCCAAAGGCAGTCATCATGACTTCAAAGCTAATAGCCCTTATCCCCCAAACTTCCATGAATTGGCCCAGCCCCCCCCCCTTTTTTTTTAAGCCAGCCAAGCTAGTGGCCAGCATCAAATCTCATTAGTCTTCAAAAAGACTTATTTCATGATACATTTTTGAATACACGCTTAGTTGTCAGCTCTTCTAACGTCAGGGGTGAAAAAAGAGAAGCTACTATAACTGTCTTAATTTATTTCTTGCAGTTCAGGCTCTTTCTGGTCATGACAAGTGTTACACGACTAATGCATTGAATCAAACAGTGCGTTTAGCTGAATGAATTTACTACTGCTTGTCAAATTTGCACAGGATTTAAGCTTTGATCTTAGGAATATGGATAAAGATTAAGAATGCTTTCAGAAGATGTATATTTTCTGGTGCACATCACAGGATAGCAAACGGGTAAGTTGCCTCTGTCGTGTCACACACTGGAGGCTGTTCTGCTCCCTCTCCCCCCCCCTCTCTTTTCCTTTTCATCCAATCCATTCTTTTGATGTCTATCCTTAACATGCTGATAGAAATCACACGCACTTAGTCAGAAGAGTATTGAAAATTGGAACAGGTTATTAACGACAGCATAGGCATTAGCCAATAGTTTTTCCCTGTACTTGTTTTTTAATCACTTCAAATTGATTGATGGTAACAGCATTTCTGGGAGGAAATGCGTCATCTTTTTTTTTTAGATTAATGTAATAAGTGTGGGACTATTTTATCTTAGGCTTTCAATAGTCTCTTACACATTTGTAAAGATGTGTTTACAGATGTAAAATTTTGTTCTCTGGTGTACCTGCACCCATATCTTTTTATAGAAGCAGACATTCTTTGAAGTTGACTGACCTTTCTGCAACAATGCAATAATGCAAGGAAAAAAAACAAGATTATATGCGTAATTATACATGAGTTGTGAATAATAAGGGAAAGAATCAATTCCAATAGGCAAAGTATACAGGTGGTCCTTGATTTACAACAGTTTGACCGCTCAAAGTTACAAAGGCACTGAAAAAGTGACTTATGACCGTTTTTCACCCTTGTGACCTTTGTAGCCTCTTGATCAAAAGTCAGATGCTTGGCAACTGGTTCATATTTATAACCGTTGCTGTATCCCAAGGTTCATGTGATCACCTTTTGCGACCTTCAAACGAAGTCAATGGGGAAACCAGATCACTTAACAACCAGGTTACTAACTTATCAAGTGCAGTGATTCATTTAACAACGGTGTCAAGAAAGGTCATAAAATGGGGCAAAACTCATTTACCAAATGTCTCACGTAGCAACAGAAATTTTGGGCTCCATTGTGGTCGTAAGTCGAGGACTGCCTATAGTTAGTTGATATATGTCAAACGTTTTTTGCCTCCAGTTCTGCATGTACACTTGGGAAAATAAAAAAGACATATAGAACATATTCTGTGAGAGGGCAGCAGCAAACCATTTCTGCATCACTGGGAAATAATCAGTGCGACAATGAAGTCAGCAGAAATAAGTCAGCTTGACCCAAAGAAGGTATTTCTTTTCAATGGCAACTCTCAGATCTTTTTTTTTTTTTTTTGCTTACAGTTGGGCTGCCTGTATCCCAAGGGCTTAATGAGCTTGTGTTTGTAGTAATACAGAAATTGGAAAGTAGAAGGGGGGACAAGAATGCCCCTGGCATTTCTTTACACATTTGCATCAGCACTCCTGAGCAGCCATATTTTATGTGCTTTTCATTTGCCACTCCTTTTGTTTACAATTCTTTTTACATTTAATCTTTCCTATTAATATGGTTCCCTCCCAAGATGTAAACTGCCTTTGAGCCATCTCATTCCCCTTAGCAAATGTTAAAAGAAAGAAGAAAACCCAGGTCTGTGAAGTTAAGAAGTTGCTAGTGGTGGAATTGCTGCCTCACAAAAATATAGGACTGTGGATCGAGGGAACTTCTTTCCCTAAAATGTAGCAGGATACCTTAAAAGGGAGCTGGCTGGATTGTTTTTAGTCAATGGGACACAAAAAGGCAAAATATTCCTTTGCGTCACCTGAATTGCCACAGTGAAGGTTCAAATATGAGCTCACACCAGAATCCAGCCACATTCAATATGAGTCTTCCTCTAGCAGTTCTTAAGTGTTTCCTCTTCCGTTTCAATTTCCTGAGATCCAATTGTATTGTTTTGGATACAGACAGACCAAAACAGTTACTTCAGATGAGAATTGTTTCAAATGTTCCGTCCTTTTTTTAGGTGGAAAGTTGTTTGGCTCTCTCAATTGATGTTATGCACTTAAGCACATGTCTTCTCAACTCCATGACAGGAGTTTCTGCACTTGAGCAGTTTTGCATCAAATCTCTTAAATTCAGGGATAGCTTTGCTGACCCTAGGTTTTGCCCTTGATTCTTTTCTTAGGAAAGTCCTTGGAGAAACTAGACTCTAAGGAGCGTAAAGCCTTTGAAGAAGTTGTACGGGTCCCTAACTCACATCACCTGAGAGATGCACATTGGATGATCTTCATGTGGCTCACATTTGTCTCATTCATTTCTTGTATCTTAACAATTTATATTGTTTTATTTAGTATCCTAGGATTATTTATATGGATTGCTTATTTAGTATGACTATCACTGTTGTATCTTATGATTTATGATGAATGTGTTTTTAGGATGATTATGATAATCATTTATCACTTGTTGCTTGTATATACACTGAGAACTTATGTACTGGAGGCAAATTCCTTATGTGTCCAATGACACTTGGCCAATAAAAAATTCTGTTCTATTCTATTCTATTCTATTCTATTCTATTCTATTCTATTCTATTCTATTGAAATCCTATTGCATATAGACACAATGGTCCACAGGTTTCATTTATCAGTCCCTGCTTGAAGCCATTCTCCAGTGCACTGCTCGGAGAGTCCAAATGTGGGTTAACACAGCCTATCTGCCCTTGGACTGAGTGATGTTTTTTGTTGACCACGCCTCCCTTTGCCTCTGCATGCTCAGTTTGAAAACTCAGTCCGTCTGTTGGGACTGTTTTGGGAGTACTCCAATCCAAGGTCAGATAGGCTGGAGAATTTTCCCACTTTGGACCACCGTTCTACATCTCGATATTTGGAAAAGTGGCTGAACTGTGAAGTGTGCAGGTTTGATTCAAGCTGATTGGCCACCCGGTCTTCCCCTGATTGGTCACCCGGTCTTCAAGCGCTTCAAGGGGCTGTGAGCCGCTTGTCCAGCGGCCGCTGGGGGTGGTGGGAGACATCCAGGTCACCAGTCCAGGCTCCCAGCCCCGACCGCCGTTCGGAGAGGCTTCGCGGGCAGTTTCGCCGCTGGCCAGGGCGGTTTCCATTCTGCCCAGCAACAGTGGCGACTGTTGGCCGCTTCGTGCGCTTTTCTCCCTGAGGCAGCTGAAAAGAGCGGGAGGAGGCTGCGCGCTCATCTGCCGCCATTTTAGTTGCTCCGGAGCGAGATTGAAACGGGGAGAGTGAATACAGTTTGCAGCCTAGGGAGCGCTTCGTTTGGCACTCAGCGACTGCAGAACGCTGCAAGGAGGCTCGGGTCTAGTCCGGGGAGCCGGCTGACCTTCCCCTCCAAAGAAGATAAGTCTCGGGGGCGGGGGGAGGAAGGAACCTGACCAACAGGCGGCCCTTCCCTCCCAAAGAGTCTGCAAGGTGTCCTTCAGCCGTTAGGCCAACGCGTGAGCCCATCCCAGCACCAGCTAGCTTCCAGGCCCCGTGGGTGCCCTGAGTATGGTGGAGGAATGCAGGGAGGCCCTGAGAGGAGCAGGCAGGGCCCTCCAGCAAGCGCAGCAAGCTGGATCCCTCAGCTAAGAAAGGCAAAGGGCACAGGGGCTATAGTGACAGATCTTCTCCGGGGACTGCAAGAGCCACAGTAGAATCCAGGGAGGTGTCTAGGCCCCATCAGGTGGCGGAACCTACCCCTACCTATCGTAGCAGGAATATCTCCCCCCCTGGTCAGGAAGCCCAATCCCCTGGGGACAGTGAGTTCCTTTCTGGGGAAGAATATAGATCCAGGGATCCCTCTCCAGAAGCCTATTGGGGTTACCCTGACTCCCTAGCTCTTCCATTGGGGGGTAACGTGACTCCATCCAGGATTCCCTGCGTGAGAAGGGGGAGTCCAGCTCAGGCAGAGCTGGCCATCGCAGGCCTAGCAAGCAACACCCAAAGAAGGGTAAAAGTCCTGCTCTCTCAGCTGAGATGAGGGAGGTGATATCCTTGGCCATTTCCCAAGGGATAGCTGAAGGAATCAAACATAGGGGTTCACGCAAGTCTAAGGCCCCCAAGCAGAAGCGTCAACCCAAGGCTTCCACTTCTAAAGAGACTGCTTCTACTTCTGGTTCATCCAGCTCATCTCATTCTGATTCTTCCAGCTCTGAATAGGAAGAGGGGGAAATTTTTGTTCTCTCTGAAGATGAAGATCTTCCCCCTGACAAGCCGGCCTTCACTGGCCTTTTCAAGCCATCATTATTTAAATCAATCCTGCACAAAGCTATGACGGCTACGGAGCTAGGCCCCACTTCCAAGCCTGAGGCTGCTCAGGCTTCTACATCCGATCACAAGCATGGGCTGTTTAAAGAAACAGTCTCAGCTCCTGAGGTCATTCCTGTGCCTGACCTCTTTATGGATGTGGTTCAGCGCCAATGGCTACAGCCAGGCACGCTGACCAACCCCAGTGGGGGTGACAGGTCCCTCTATGCTCTGGAAGGGAGGATGGATGACATCCTGAAGTTTCCAGAAGTGGATGCCCCGGTAGTGTCCCTAACATCCAATTCAAACTTACCGGCGGAGCTCCTAGAGGAACTGAAAGCAGAGGACAAGAGGTCGGAGAAGGTGTGTCATAAAACTCATATGGCGTCTGCCTGGGCCATTAAGGCATCCACCTCGGCCTCATTCTTTATCAGGGCTACCTTGTTTTGGCTGCGGCAGCTCAGATCTAAGCCGCCCCACAAGAAATCTAGATGGTGCCATGAGCTCACTAAAATTATTACTGCTGTTGAGTATTCGGTGGATGCCTCTCTGACAGCTGCAAAATTTGCATCCAGGGCCCTTGCCTCCAAAATTACTTCTCACCGTCCCCTATGGCTTCGGCATTGGCAAGCCGAAATGGAAGCCAAATGGAAGCTGGCATCGGCTCCCTTCAAAGGAGGTTTTTTTTTCGGAGATGCTCTGGACAAGTTTGTCACCGAAACTAAAGACAAACGAAAAATCCTTCCTGCAACTTTTAAAAGAGGCGAGCGTAAAGGGTCAGGGTCCTTTCGTAAGAGACCTTATAGGAATCAGGAATCAGGGCAATCTTCTCACCCTTCCTCTTTCTAGAGAACCTTTCAGACAGGGGGGGATAGACACCAGGACAGATCTTCCTTCGGATCTCGTGCTAATCAATCCCAGTCTTCCTTTCAGAAGCCATTCCGAGGAGGCGGAAACAACAGTGGCAACTCCCGCCCCTTTCGTAAAAGGAAGTGATGATCACAGGGGTCCTCCCATTGGGGGTCGGCTGCAGCTGTATGCCAACAGGTGGGAGGAGATAACATCGGACAAGTGGGTCCTCAACACCATTCAGAGGGGACTTGCCCTGGATTTTCTGACCTTCCCTCAGAGGAAGTTTCTTCGTTGCCCTGCTCCCAGGAACCCAGAAAAGAGGGATCGCATGAGAGCAGAAATTCACCATCTCCTTCAGATAGAGGCGATAGAGCCGGTCCCCAGAGATCAGGATGGGAGGGGGTTCTACTCCATCCTCTTCCTTGTGCCGAAGAGCTCAGGGGGGTGGAGGGCCATCTTGGACCTCAAAAGCCTGAATCAGCATCTGGCCTTCAAGAGGTTCAAGATGCAGTCGCTCCACTCCATCCTGGACTGTGTGAGGGAGGGGGACCTATTGACCTCAATAGATCTCAAAGAGGCCTACCTGCATGTCCCCATCCATGCGGCCCACAGGCGGTTCCTGAGGTTTGTTCGGAAGGGAAGCATTATCAATACAAGGTGCTTCCCTTCGAGCTATCATCTGCACCCAGAACATTTACCAAGATACTGGCAGTGTTAGCGGCTCATCTCCGCAGCCATCCGGTCCGTCTGGAATGTTATTTGGGCGATATAATTATTCATTCTCTCACCACTGAGCAGGCTCACCGCAATGTCACACTGACTGTGCAGACGCTGCAAGAACATGGCTTCTCTGTCAACATGGAGAAGGGCCAGTTCCGGCCATCCACCTGTATACAACATCTGGGTGCAGTCATCAACTCCACCTCCTGCCAGGTATTTCTGTCTCCAGACCGACTGCACAACCTGAGACGCAGAGTGAAGCACTGCAGCCTTGCCAGGTCGGTACCAATCGTCCAGCTTTCTCAGCTCCTGGGGATCATGATATCGTGCTTGAAAGTGGTCCCTGGGCTCGGCTCCACGCCAGGGAGCTGCAGTGATTTCTGCTACCAATGCAGAGGGCAAAGATCAGCAACTCCCACAGGTGTATTTGGCTCCCGAGGAAGATGATCCGATCCCTGGCCTGGTGGAGATCCAAGGCAGTCAGGAAGGGCTGCCTCTTCAAGGAGCCAGAAAGACTCGTGGTTACCACGGACACCAGCCTTCTGGGGTGGGGCGCCCATTGTCAGGGTCACCTTGCCCAAGGCCAGTGGACTCAGAGGGAGGCTGCCCACAGTATCAACTGGCTGGAGCTGAGGGCAGCCCGACTCGCTCTGCAAAGGTTTGCCAGTCTCGTAAAAGGGACTCACGTACTGTTAATGACAGACAATGTGGTGACCAAAGCCCATATAAACAGGCAAGGGGGCACTCGCTCGAAGGCTCTGATGCTCGAAGCAGAGGCTCTGGGCAGATGGGCAGAGCGTCATCTGGCTTCTCTCAGTGCATATCACATCTCCGGCACCAGCAACCGGGAGGCGGACTGGCTGAGCCATCAACGCATCGACCACTCGGAGTGGCGCCTGCACCCTGATCTGTTCCAGCAGATCGTGAGGAGATTCGGCAAACCGCAAGTAGACCTGTTTGCCACACACACCAACACACAACTCCCACATTTCTTCAGCTGTTACCACTCACCTCTGGCGGAGGGAACGAACGCACTGAGGTCCGTGTGGCCCCAGGGACTGTTATATGCATTCCCTCCTCTACCTCTTATCCCTCAGGTGGTGAACAAGCTCCTGGCCAAAAGAGCAGACCTTCTCCTGGTGGCTCCCTTTTGGCCCAGAAGGCCCTGGTACGCAGACCTGGTCAGTCTCTCGGTTCAAAGACCGTGGCGAATTCCTTAGGACCAAATCTCCCTCAGCCAGGGGGCCATCAGTCATCCAGAATCCCAGTGGCTGCAGCTAGCCGTTTGGCACTTGAGGGGGAACTCCTGAGGAAACAGAATTTCTCTGACCAGGTCATTCGAATGATACAAACGTCCAGGAGACCCTCTACTACCAGGATCTACGATGCCACCTGGGCTGCCTTCTCTCAGTGGTGCAAGGCTAGAGAAATTGTAGACTCTTCCGCCTTGATACCTCAGACCCTGGATTTTTTGCAGGAGGGCCTGGATAAGGGTCTGGCTGTTAGCACGCTTAGACGTCAAATCGCAGCGCTGTCCACCATTCTAGCCAGGGGCTCCTCTTGTTCTCTGAGTCAACACCCTCAGATCAAGAGTTTCCTTAAGGGAGCTGCAAACATCAGTCCTCCGGCTGTTCACCGCTATCCATCATGGGACCTTCCATTGGTGTTGAAGGCTCTGACGAAGGCTTTGAGCCTTTGCGTACGACCAGCCTACGCCACCTAACCATCAAGAATGCCTTCTTGGTGGCTATCATGTCTGCGCGCAGGGTATCTGAGCTGGCAGCTCTTTCTGTCAGGAAGAACCTATGCGTGATTCACCCCGACAGAGTCATTCTGAGACTTGAGCCGTCCTTTACCCCGAAACTTAACTCTTTGTTTCACAGGACTCAAGAGATCATTTTGCCCAACTTCTGTCCCCATCCTTCTCATCCTAGAGAGCGTGAATGGCATAAATTGGATGTGAGGCGTGCAGTGCGTACCTATGTAAAAAGGACTAAGGAATTCCACCATTCAGAGGCGTTTTTCATCTCCTACCTGCGTCCCTTGGCCGCAAGGTCTCTTCACACACTGTGGGCTGTTGGCTGCGCGCTTGCATCATACTGGCATATGAGCACCAGGGCAAGAAGGCTCCGAGCTGGGTCACCACACACTCTACTAGAAGCACAGCAGCTTCTGCGGCCTGGGCAACCCAAGCATCTATTCTAGACATTTGCAGGGCGACCACGTGGGCCTCCCCCACTGCCTTCATTAAAAACTATAAAATTGACACCTTTGCTTCAGCCGAAGCCTCCTTTGGGAGAAGAGTTTTACAACGAGTAGCTGAAGTTCCAGAGGCTCCGGCGCTTCCCCACCCTGGGACTCAATAGCTTGGGCATGTCGCACACTTGGACTCTCCGAGCAGTGCACTGGAGAAAGACCGTTTGCTTACCTGAACGGTCGTTCTCGGGCCACTGCGAGGAGAGTCCAATCCCGCCCGGGGTGTTATTTCCTTGATTGTTGTGACTGTATTGACTGTAACTGATTACAGGATTGTCTCCTTCGTTTTCAAATAGCATGCAGAGGCAAAGGGGGGCGTGGTCAACAAAAAACATCACTCAGTCCAAGGGCAGATAGGCTGTGTTAACCCACGCTTGGACTCTCCTCGCAGTGCCCCGAGAACGACCGTTCAGGTAAGCCAACGGTCTTTCAATGAATGTCCTCTTGATCTAAAGGTTTTCATTCTTTCTGTAACGCCAAAGCCAGAGCTAGAAAAGCTCAGACACCTTTCCTTGCCCAGCTTTAGGTGAAATGTAAAATAACATTTAGGAAGCTACTTATCAGTGGACAGTATTCTTGACATCTGGATGGGCAAGTGCTGACACATCATGCAATTTAATAATGGTTAATTCACTCAGTGCTTTCAGTGCCAGGTTTTGCTCACTTTCGTGCACTGCATAATGAAAAATACTATGTCAGGAGGGAATTAAACACGACGGCAAATTTGACTTGCCATTCTACTTGACTGGCCAGATGGTGGATTAGTTTAGTCATATTATCCTATGAGGATTACACTGATGATAAGAGAAGTCTGTTATGTCAATCGAATCAAGGTTGCTTTGCGACCATTTATTGACTTGATTACAAATGTGTTCAGGTTGTCATTGCTGTTCTGCTCTATTCTGTTTTCACACAGGCATCCGATGGACCAAGTATGTAGTCCCAGGGTGCCTCCACAATTCACCACTTAAATCTATACAAAATGACTGATTTTTGTTGCTGTTTCTATTGTTGAAATAAGGATCAAAATGGAAGTTGTCAGCTTAAGGCTTAAAAAATCCATTTAACGTTTCACCTGTGAAAAAAGATTGTCCCTCTTACCTGTGACATCACTTTGGTAATGGTTACATCTCTGATGGGTAGATCTACCAAGCTGAACAGGTCCCCTCTCTTTGTTTAATCACAAAAATTGCTGCAACAATTCACAATATGTAACAGTATGTGTGTAATTGTAATGTGAAATGCATTAGACTGTTTATCTCATAAATGCTTTTAAATTTGATTTTTGTTTTGCTTTTTTGCAATGGAGAAAACATAAACACGAATGTGTCTGGGTTTTCTGTTTCTAAAATTGTAAACTAGTGTCTTTGGTTTAGTTTGGTAACTATGAGATTTTCTATATATTGTTGGAATGGGGTGGGGAGAAGAAAGAATGAATTCCAAGATTTTAAGGTTTTGACTAAATTTGCTGAGTTGCTTTTGAGAATGTGAAAGTCCGCTAATGAAATCTAACTCCAGATAACCTTGAAAGTAGTTGCTTAAGCAGTATATCATTGCCTTAGCTTTCCAATGTTAAAATGCCCTTACTAGAACAATACGTTTCTGAGCTCCATTTTGAACTTTCAAAACATAACCCCTGTGAGGCATGAAACAAAAAGGCCTGTGTGAAACTATCACAGTTTGGATGTCTTCCCCGCTTACATCTAGACTTTGGAATGAGTAGATTATGGGGCCGATGCATAATCTGAACCAATCAAGCACACTTTCATCCTTAATTGAGTCCTACAATTCTTCTGCCTTAATAGATACTTTTCTTGATTTAAAAGACTGTCCAGAAATGCAAGATCAATTTTTCTAGATCAATTCCAAAAGAATTGGACTGCACTTCCCATGATTTGTCCAATCATAATGCCACTATCTGCAGCAGGATCCTCACTATATTTTAAATTGTTCCAGTTGGCCTCCATTTGTATGAGTAGAAGCAGATTTAACATTAAAAAATAGTTGTATTCGGTAATAGTGAATAATTCAACTACTCAGGGCCTTCTCATGAACAGTCTTGCCTCATTGTGGCCTGGGCTTGAAATTAGTAGTCTAAACAACAAGACCTTTAAGATACCTGATTTATAATATTTATTAAAAGGGAGTTAAGGGAACAACTCAAGAGTTCCAGCAAGTTCTCTGTTGCAAGGGGGATACCTATATCTAAACCATTTAGGTTGATAAAATCCTTGTTTTCTCCTGCTTTTTGCATGCAAAAGGCTGGAAGAGTGCCTCTTTTATGAAGAAAGGGCAGTGTGGATCTATGGATTCTGATAACTCTCATCCTTGTCATTGTGAGAAGTAACTCTCATCGCTGGCCATCCTTGACAAAATGAATTGCAAAGACCGATTCTGCCATGAACCAGCTGAGCTAGAATTAATTGCAACACTTAACCACATATCTCATGGATTAAGCAGAGACAAAGGCCTTCCTGTTCAATCACTCTCCATATGTTAACCAGCACCTGCTTGTTGAATGACAGTGAAGCTCATCATGTCAACATCTTTTTAATGATGTCAACTTTCCTGATGGCATTTGTACCTTCTGCATGAGCGCAGCCATGCTTTCTTCCACATGAGGCAGGCCCTGATGATGCAAGGCCCTGGCTCTTTTGAAAGCCAGTGCATTTAATGACACTACAAGTATAGGCTGGTCTCCTATAGACAGAGGCATTGAATGCACAAATATTACAAGAAAGGTTAATAGGAATAAGAACTTGGGCATGGGAGGCTTAAACAAAACAGTTGTGGAAATGAGCATTGGTTTAGTGCATGCCCACACAAGACTTGCATTGCACTACGCCGCAAATAGTATTTAACTTACAACAGTTTGCTTAGTGACTGTTCAAAGTTACAATGGCATTGAAAAAAGTGACTTACGACTGTTCTTCACACTTAGAACTGTTCAAACACCCCATGGTTATGTGATCAAAATTGGTATTTTTGGCAATTGTGTGTCCAGGAATCATGTGATCAGATTCAATGGGGAAGTCAGATTCATTTAATAACCATGTTATTAACTGAACAACTGCAGTGATTCACTTAACAACTGCCAAGAAAGGTCATAAAATGCGGCAAAGCTCACTTAACAGAAATGTTGGGCTCAATTGTGGTCATAAATTGGTCTACCTGTACTATTTTATTACTACTTTTATCACTTTTTCTGCTTCTCTTTCACCTTTCCTTTTCTGTGATCTAGGGTGTGTTTATGTGTGCCTGTGTGCATCCATCCACCTATCCACTCACTCATTCACTCACTCACTCACTCACTCACTCACTCACTCACTCACTCACTCACTCACCCTTCTGCCGGCTTGCCTGCCTACCTACCTACCCTATCGTACCTATCTATCTATCTATCTATCTATCTATCTATCTATCTATCTATCTATCTATTATTTCCATGTTTTGAGGCTATCCATGTTTCTAATTAACACTGGCGGGATCCACAAAATCTATGATAGTACATTCATAAGTCTTTAAGCTGTCCCTAGTCACATTATTGGCTTTGCTACATGCTAGTTGTGGCATGCTGGAAGTTGAAATCCAATCATTCTGAAGGGTACCAGGTCAAGTACATCTGACTTACCTCTTGCCCTTCCTGTTCAAATTTGTTCAGTAAGTGAAAACAAAGAAGACTTGTGAATTCATTTCTTTCTTAAGACTGTAATATGGGCAATGATTATAGCATTCTTATTTTTATCTCGTCCAGGCATATAGAAAAGCACCAGAGGAAGTATAGCTGCTGTAGCTAAAAAAATATTCTTTCCAAATGCTTCTATAAAAATATAATCTTGCTGTTTATAATGTATAGTGCTTTTACAATGAAGTGTCTATATGGATTTCCATTTAAACTTCCATAATTGGAGGTTTACTACTCGGATAACATTTCACTATGGGTTTTAAACTTGTTATACAAGATCCCAACACAAACTGTGCTATTTCAAAACAATTTGTTGCATTAAACTATTTATCTTTTAGTGAGAGCTTTTCATGTTCAATTAATTTCAGGCTATGTACTGGGTGTTTCCTCAATCTGGCAGTAGAACAGAATTTGGGAAGAGAGTAGAATAGATCATCTAGGTTGTGGGAGTGAACGACTATGTCTGTTTGTATGGGTCTATGTATGAAAACATACATTAAGAGAACTCTCTTAACTTGCCCTAAAAATAACAGAATAACAGAGTTGGAAGGGACTTTTGGAGGTCTTCTAGTCCAATCCCCTACTCAAACAGGAAATTCTATACCATTTCAGACAAATGTTGCCCAATCTCTTCTTAAAAACACCCAGTGTTCGAGTACCCACAACTTCTGGAGGCAAGTCATTCAATTGATTATTATTCCAACTTCCAGGAAATTTTCCTTAGTTCTAGGTTGGTTTCTTCTTTGATTAGTTTCCATCCATTGCTTCTTGTCTGGCCTTCAGGTGCTTTGGAGAATAGATTGAACCCACTCCCTTTTTTTGCAGCCCCTTTGATATTGGAATGCTACTATTATGTCACCTCTAGTCCTTCTTTTCATCAAACTAGACTTACCCAATTCCTGCAACTGTTCTTTGTATGTTTTAGGCCCATAATCATCTGTCACTCTTCTCTGTACTCTTTCTGGAGTCTTAACATCTTTTTTTATATCATGGTGATTAAAACTGGATGCAACATTTCAAGTATGATCTTGCCAAGGTATTATAAAGTGGTATTAACACTTCAAATGATCTTGATTCTTTCCTTCTGTTAATGCAGTCTATGACTTCATTGGCTTTTTTGGTAGCTGCAGCACATTGCTGACTCGTATTTGAATAGTTGTCCACTAGAACTCCCAAAATTAATTCCAAAGCAGTTTCCTGTCTGTCTTTATCTTTTCATGTTTGGGCCATGTGCTGCTATTCTGCTTTAGTTATGTCTGCCTCTTTCCACTTTTTATACTTGTCCTTTTTATCTTTCAGTTTAACAGAGAGTTCTTTGTGCAGCCATTCTGGTTTCCTTTGAGATCTCTTATTTTTCTTTTTCATTGGAATTGTACTAGACTGGACTTTTAAAATCTCATTTTTCAAAGTTTCCCAAGCTTCTTGGGGTGTTTCCCCTCTGAGGATTCTCATCCATGGAATCCTTCTCAAGCTCTCTCTGAGTTTATTGAAATCTGCTCTCTTAGAAATTTATCGGGATGATCAGGGCAATATATTCTAGTCAGAGGGCAAAAATAATACTAAACTGGGAAACAACAGAAGGTTTCAGCATAACCAAAGGGGTAAGACAGGGATGCCCTCTATCCCCCCTGTTATTTATTCTCTCAATGGAAACATTGATGTTACAAATTAGACAGAACCAGGAGATAAAGGGATTGAAAATTAGAACATAGGAATACAAAGTGCAGGCCTTTGCAGACGATCTAGCATTTATCATAGAGGAACCCTTAGAAACTGGACTAATACTATTACAAGACATAAACTAATTCGGTAAAGTGGCAGGACTTAAATTAAATAAAGAGAAAACCAAAATATTAACTAAGAATCTAACTAAAAGACAAAACGAAGAACTGGAGGAGAAACTGGAAATTTCGAGGGCCAAGAAAATTAAATATTTGGGAATATGGTTATCGGCAAAATGTATTACGATAAAAGAAGACAATTAAAATAAATTGCTACAACAAATCAATTTTGGGGGGATAATTGGACTAATCTACAGATATCACTAATTGGCAGAATTTCAACAATTAAAATGAATGTACTACCCAAACTACTTTATCTTTTTCAAACAATACTGATTAAATTAGAGAATTTTTTTCCCGAACAACTAAATAAAATGGTATCCAAATTTATCTGGTCAGGGAAAAAACGTGTATTAAATACAAACTTCTACAAGATAGTAGAAACAAAGGTGGCTTTGGCCTCCCATTCCAGAAGCTTTACTATCAGGCGGCAGCCCTGACATGGCTCAAGGACTGGATTCAACTAAAAAATAAAAGGATTCTTATGCTAAAAGGTCATGATCTCCAACTAGGCTGGCATGGCTTCCTCTGGGAGGGAAAGAATAAATCTCATCCATACCTCCAGAGACACATAGTAAGAGATGCCCTGTTTAAGGTCTGGGGAGGGGGGGACCATTACATGAAAATCCCAATCTGGTTATCAACCATGGAGGCAATGACATATCCAAATACTATAGATCTCAGTAAAATGGTACGCTGTGCAGAACTCTTAGATGAAGAAGGAGAACTAAAATCAGTACAAGATCTGAAAACACAAGGAATAAATATGGAATGGTGGCCCTATTTACAAATTAAAGCAAGATTTTAAAAAGATCAGGAACAATACGGAATGCACGAGAAACAAATGGAATTAGATAAAATATTGTTAGGAATGGGAGGAAAAATGATTACCAAATTATATAATTTTCTTTTAAGATATAAAATGGAGGAAGAGATGGTAAAGGAGACAATGATTAGCTGGAGAGGGAACTTTGGCAATAATATAGAGTTTGAAAATGGGATAAACTATGGGAAAAAAATTATAAATTTACTACGGGACCTCTATAAAATGTTTTATAGATGGCATTTCCCCCCACAAGATTGGCTAAAATGTATCCAAATTTATCCCCCAAATGTTGAAGATGTAGCCACAAGTCTGGAACATTCTACTATATGTGGCGGATGTGCCCCATCACAAGGAAATACTGGTGCAAAATTCAGAAATGGTTGGAAGAAATTACGGAGCAAAAAATAGAACTGAAACCAGAAGCGTTCTTATTAGGAATACTTGACCAAAAATGGGCAAACAATTTCAATACATAATACTATACATACTCACTGCAGCTAAGATTGCTTTCGCACAAAACTGGAAACAAATCAATACATCCACAGACAAAACAATAATTAGAAAAGTACTTGAATGTGTAGAGATGGACAAAATGACCATGGAACTTAAAAAAAGAAAAGAATCGGATTTCTATGAAATATGGAATGGAATTCATAAATAGCTAGAAAACAGAAGCCAAAACAGGAAATAGAGCATGTAAATATGAAATCAGCTCTCTTGATGTCCAAAATTCTAATTTGACTTTGTTTTATTACTTGTGCTTGCTTAATGTTGAATCCCAATATTATAGATGGACTAGATAGATAGATAGATAGATAGATAGATAGATAGATAGATAGATAGATAGATAGATAGATAGATAGATAGATAGATTTAATTCTTTATTGGCCAAATGTGATTGGACATACAAGGAATTAGTATTTGGTGCAAATGCTCTCAAGTGTACATAAAAAGACAAGATGCATTCATCCAGAATCATATGGTACAACACTTAATAATAGTCATAGGGTACAAATAAGCGATCAGGAATATCAATCAATATAAATATATATTTATATATAAATAAATAAATATCAATATAAATTGTAAGGAGACAAGGAACAAAGTTACAGTCCTGCAGTCATAAATGGAAGGAGATGGGTGATAGGAATGCTGAGAAAACTAATAGTAATGCAGCCTTAGTGAATAGTTCAACAGTGGTGAGAGAATTATTTGTTTAGCAAAGTGACGGCGTTTGGGGAAAAACTGTTCTAGTGTCTAGTTATCTTCATGTGCAGTGCTCTATAGTGTCGTTTTGAGGATAGGAGTTGAAACAATTTATGTTCAGGATGTGAGGGGTCTGTAAATATTTTCATGGCCCTCTTTTTGACTCGTGGCGTACACAGGTCTTCAATGGAAGGCAGGTTGGCAGACTAGCCCAAGTTAAACATTGTCAAATTCCATTCATTTCAACAGGGCAGACTTAACATTCTCAGTAATTTTTCCAACATTTTGGGGTTGATGGACACAGTTGCAATTTTGACCAAATGTCAAACGCTGACTCCCACAATGGTTGCCATGGGAAACTTGTCTATTTATAAAATGGTTCTCTTGAGGTGAAATTTAATAAACAAACAAACAAAAAGCCCAACAGCCATTTCAAAAATAAATAAGTGAGATTGCTCTACCCCCACCTACCACCCCCTAAATGCTTTTTCAGGATTGTATTCAGCTTACATTAATCATTGTTCTGGGAAGGTGTGCACTGAGTTGTAGCTACTTTAATTGATTAAGGATGTAGAGATAATCTTGAAAATAATGCTAGAGGCAATGAAAAAAAACTGTTAATTTGGGTGGGAGAGGGGTTCTGGGGAATACAAAGGAAAGTATCTATAGACATATTAATCCTTATTGATATCGTATTATCTAATCTAGGCTTAACGCCTCTTGAGGCCAAAAAATGAGATGGAAAGCTACCTCTGCTGTTCTGACCTTCTTAGAAGAAAGATGCAATTAAAAATAATTGAAAAAGATAAGAACGGAAGAATGTTTACTGGGATTATCTGCACAAAATATATGATTGAACGGATGTGCTTGCCACCAATTCTGTACTAGTCTCCTGGATTCCAAGCATAGGTACATGGCAGTCCTTTGGAGTCCTCCATCTATGTTGGTATCTATCATTCTACTTGTTCCCATGCCTACAACACACATCATTTCCCCCACAGTCTCTAGAACTGCACAGAGCATCCCTGCTTATTGTTTATCTTACTCCTGCTTCTCTGCAGTAAACACACCTGGATGGAGAATCAACATTTTGCTTATCAGACACTCCGTACTCTCCTCTCAAATAAAGCAGAAACAATTGCTGGTGATTTGCCAGTGTTCTATTAGAAAATGGAAGGGTTATCGTCTTTCCTTAGCAATTTGTTCCTTATTTATTTTCTTTCAAGCAGTTGGAGGTAATGGGATTTATTGTGTCACTGGATAGAGGCACATCAGTGTCTCTATTCGCTGCTACAAATAGAATTTTTGATTACATCGCTGCTGGAGTTATGTCTTGTCATTGCCCCTAAGTAGCATTATGTACACTTGAAGGTAGAATCATAGGGTGTTGGTATCTCCCGCTCCTCTGTTTTTGTTTTTTGTTTCCTTTTAAGGAAGAGCTTTTCTACTAGGTTTGCTTCTGTGAAGAGCAGTTTCCCTAACTGTTTCTGGAGAATCCAGTTCAGTCCATAGGTGTTCATAAATTATACCCAGACCAAGGAATGAAAGTGATTAATGTACTCATAACAGCAGACACCACTTAAATATCTAAAAGCAATGTATAGATGCTTCGATTATTTCCCTTTACTGATCATTGCTCTCTGCCAGAAACATCCCACCTGACTCCTGGATGTAAGGAAATCTTCTCTCTAGGTTTGGTGGTGGAAATAATGAGAGATAAGCAGAAACTGAATTATTGATCTATTATCAAAAATATATTATTTATTTTGAATGAGCTTAAACCTCTAGGGCCAAATGAATTGAATGCCAAGATATGGAAGGAACATGCTATAATTTGACTCAACCTTGAAATATCCTGCATTTTTGGCAGAAGAGAACTTAATGGGAAAGAGTGGCTCATTTTTTTCATTGTACACTTTAGTATGGAAATTTTGAATTTGAGGATGGGAGGAGACAGACAGACAGACAGACAGATGATAGATAGATGGAAATGAAGACCAGCCATTATGAAACTGATTTTTTTCAGGCTCTAAAAGGTAGAGGAAAAGATTTCCCTTGTCCAGTTGTGTCCAACTCTAGGGGGCAGCATTCATCTCTTGTTTCCTACCTCAGACAGCCAATGTTGTCCAAAGATGCTTCCCTGATCATGTGGCCAGCAGGATTTATGACAATTCGCCATGACCAACTCAGTATGACCAACTCGCCAAAGAACAATTTGCTGTGAAACAAGAGTTACACTAATATCAAAGAAATAGTGGAATAGAATAATTAAATAAAGGATGCAAAAGGAGGGACAGAATGAAATGTGAATGATAAAAATTAAAATGTTTTTAATTTGTTTTAAGCAATCAAATAAAATTGTTAAATTGTCCTTTAGCAAGTTATCCTGTGGTGAGTTGTCCCACACTGAGTTGGCCATGGCAAGTTGGCCGTGGTGAGTTGTCTGTGGCAAATTGTCCCATTCCATGGCCAGGATGTCTGAGATGCACAGAATGCTGTTACCTTCCCATCAAAGTGACACCTATATATTTGCATTTGCATGCTTTCGAACCGCTATGTTGCCAGGAGATGGAGCAAATAATGGCAGCTCACCCAATCACATGGTACTTGGGTCTCAAACTGCCGACCTCGGTTGACAAGCCCAGCATCTTAACTGATCCGCACTGATGATGATACCTTGTCAGGTAATGAAACTTCTGCGCTTAAAAAAAAAAGCTCAGAGAGCACCAAGAACTTCACAGATAGATTTAAGTTACATAATGTAACTTAAATCATTAAGTTACAGGGAAGCAGATCCAGATGCATGTTAAGAAAAATGTCCTAATAGTAATAGCAGTTTGACAATGAAATCAATTACTCAGAGAAGTGATAAGCTCCTCTTCATTGGATATGTTCAGTCAGCTGGAGAGCCATCTGTCAAGGATGCTTTAATTGGATTCCTGCATGGAACAGAGGTTGGATGCAGTGGTCCAAATGCCCCTTTCATTTCTCCAAGCCTATGATCCAATATCTGAAGGGGACCTCACATACATTTTTTACTTGAGGCCATTTGAAAAAATAGATAGAAAAGTAAGAAGTTGCCACTGCATGATTCCAAGGAAAAATGCAGCTTCCTTAAAGAACTTCACACAGGTAAGATGCAAACAAAATCACCTTCAGTAATTAAAAAAAAAGCACAATCAAACTGTGCATTTGGATCACTGCACAACTCTCTTTAAACGTACAGAGAGGCCAGTGCTTGAGTTGCCAGATATGGACTATAGAAATCTGCATGGCTGTAAGAGATGGCAGTGAAGAAATCATCTCAGTACTTTTCTTCCATCTAATGGTCATCCAATTTTTGCAGCCCAATTTTGATAACCTTATCCAGTGGTGGGATTCAGCCAGTTAGTACCACTTCGGGATAACTGGTTGTTAACTTTCTGAGCAGTTTGGTGAACTGGTTGTTGGAAGAAATCATTAGGGCAGAGAATTGGTTGTTAAACTATTTGAATCCCACCACTGACCTCATCCAGTACTCTGTATCCCCACATCTCCAGATTGTCAGGCAAGTCTTTTCCATCAATCACTTCTGGATCTTCTGAATATGAGATACTAAGGATTGAAGCTGGTACCTTCTGCATTGTGTGTGTATTCTCTGATACTTAGCTATGGGCCCTTTAATATGTAAGATATCAGAAAGGAAGTCTACATTTCTCTTGAACATTTTGTGGTAGGAAGTCAGAGAGGAGTGTTATAGGATTAGTTTCTCCCCCATCCCCCCAAAAGATACCATTTTTATTCTCTAACCAAATAAACCTTCTGATTTTTTAAAATTATTTAAGGACCACTTCACACTATTTTGTTTAGGTTACAAACACTTATATATAAAGTTTCTATTAGAACTTTCCTTCTCCAACTATCCTGTCACATGAAGGAGGATGGTGGACGTCTTATGTCTCATTCTTTAATGCAGAAAAGACAGTGAAGAGCTACTAAAGGTGGCTCCATCTCATTAATGGCATATTCTAGAAGACAAAATAACAGAGTTTGGAAGGGACCTTGAAGGTCCTCTAGTCCAATCCCCTGCTCTAAACTATTCTAGATCAATGACTGTCCAATCTCTTCTTAAAATGGAATACCCACAACTTCTGGAGGCATGTTGTTCCAGTGATTAATTGTTTTAACTGTCAGAAAATTTCTCCTTATTTCTAGGTTGCTTCTCCGCTTGATTAGTTTCTGTCCATTGTTTCTTATCCTGCCTTCTGGTGCTTTGGAGAATAGGTTAACCCCCCTCTTCTTTGTGGCAGTTCTTTAGATATTAGAATACTGCTATGAGGGCTCCTCTAGTCCTTCTTTTCATTAAACTAGACATACCCAATTCCTGCTAGCGTTCATATGTTTTAGCCTCCAGTCCTCTAATCATCTTTCTTGGTCTTCTTTTCTAGAGTCTCAACCTCTTGTTTGCACCAGAAGCTGTGGCTGATGTTACACAAAGTGGAAACTCATTAAGCCCGGGCATCCTATTCATCCTGCCTAGCTTGCATTGAGCAGACCCATGAATTTGTATCCAACATCACTTTGTCAAGTGTTTAATCATAAAATTCTTTTATCTTGCATCAGTATTAACCTTTAAAAACACATACATCAAACTTAAATAACATTATACATTTTTAAAAGAGCATAAATAGATATCCTATCTTTCTGTTTTATTTTTCTGCATTCTGATTTTTCAATGCAGTATGATATTTTATGAGCTGGGAATACCATTATAATATTCCAGGAAGGGTAAAATCTTGGACCTAGCTCCATTCTGAAGTGCATGGATGGGGTCAGGAATTCAGAAAGAGATCAACATTCACAAGGATGAACTTCATGGATGAAGCCAGAACCCACAAACATTTGTTCTAGTCCAACAGTTTATTTGGCTGTATCTACAGGGTTTCTTCAGCTCTTTAGAGAAAGGGTAAATCCAGATGGCTGGTTTTGAGTATAAATGTTCTTGATCTAGCTGCACATAAATAAGATGACTCAGATGCTAATGCAGACTTCACAATATGGTATTAGGTATGTCCAGATGAGTGTTCAAATACTGCCATGTTCCTGAGCAATACAAATGATTAAAAGCATTTACAATGCTAATTTCAGTCTACACTAGGACTGGGGAATCTATCTATGGCCCTCCAGCTATTGCCATTTGACAAGTCTCGTCATTCTTCCCTACTGGCCATACTGGATGAACCTGGGAGTTGGGATTCAACAGCCTCTGAAGAAATGAGCATGCTCATGTACAGCTCAGGTCCTCATGATATCTGCAATGGATTAGATGCAAAGATTTTAGTTATGAGGATTTGAATCTATTTTAAATAAAGGTAGGCAATTAAGGAAAGGGTATACAGACTGAGGCAGGGGGCAGTATCTGAGATGTTTTTTTGGAGACTGATTTCTTTTACTCCGAACTGGGTTCATTTTGAGGAGTAGGCTTTCGATTTTCTTTGGCATCAAATTGATTCTTTTTTAGTACAGTTATTTTCTCTGACTTCAGTGGGGGGAAGCTAACTTGTTTATTATCTATATCACATCTTTGGAGAATCATAAGACACTTCTGCATGGACTCTCTGTTCAATGTTATGCTTGTTTTCATCAAAGTATCTGTCCTTCTACTGGACTCGGTGAGATTTACTCACAAGTTAGTGTTTTTAAGAATACAGCGATAGGTCATGGATATTTCTCTCATCTACTTCTCTACATACAGATGGAGCAACTGGAAAATACCAGCAACATAAAGGTTAATAGAAGCACTGGCAGTCCCTTAATTGTAGCAGAGTAAACACCTCTCTGCAATTATAGCTAATGCTTATCTTTGTTTTTCATGCAGTGATCAACCAATGAGGCATGCCTCCCACATGAGATGAAAAGTGGGCATCTGGATTTGTTTGTATAGTTATCACACTAATGCAGAAATGATGCCCGACTCATTTCCTGAACATCCTCAATTCCATCTCCCCGTAAGTCACCTGGAAAATGCAGAAACCTAAACTGCCAGCCAAACCCATCCACATGCCCAATAAAGCATTCTTGCTATATTCTGACCCGCTAAATCACATTAGAGAAGGTTCAAGAGCCCTGTTCTCTCTGTTCCTACTTTCTGTCAAATCCTCTAAAGCTCCTACCTCATAATAGTATGAGTGATTTACATTTAAATATGTTCTGTTCATTCCTTTTTTCTGTTCTTTGGCTGTTTTTTTTCCTTTTGTAAACATCTCCTGCCTTTCAAGCAGCTGAAGCAAACATCTTCTTTCTCCAAATGTTTTCTTTTAAGCTTGCCAGCCTTTCAGTTTCTCATCTCCATTCTCTTACCAGATGTGTTATCAGCAATGGAGCTTCTCGCTGCCTGATGTGAGCCATTTACTCTCCATAAAGGGTGTGTGTGAAGGATGATAGGGGGGGAGATTGCAGTCCCTAAAAGCAGCTCTGCCAGTCTTTATCTTCCGCTGCATAGGAGGAATCCCATTGTGTTATGACCATTCCCAGATAAATTCACCAATTTTCCTTTCCTTTTCTCCAATTTCCAGTCCACTCTGCATTCTCAGAAGAAGTATAATAGATAAAGGTAAAGTTCCCCTCGCAAATATATGCTAATCATTCCCAACTCTAGGGGGCGGTGCTCATCTCCATTTCAAAGCAAAGAGCCAGCGCTGTCCGAAGACATCTCTGTGGTCATGTGGCTGGCATGACTAAATGCCAAAAGTGCACCTCCCCACCAAAGGTGGTTCCTATTTTTCTACTTGCATTTTTACATGCTTTCAAACTTCTAGGTTGCCAGAAGCTGGGACAAGTAATGGGAGCTCATTCCATTATGCAGCACTTGGGATTCGAACCACTGAACTGACGACCTTTCTGATCGACAAGCTCAGCATCATAGCCACTGAGCCACCCTGTCCCTTGAAGAAGTATAGTAATATATTAAATGTACAGGTAGTTCTCAACTCTAGTGACTGATTGAAGTTTTGGCAGTGCTGAAAAAAGTTACTGATGACTGGTCCTTGCACTTATGACCCTTGCAATGTCCCCATAGTCACATAATCACAATTTCGGTGCTTAAAAACCTATAATGGTTGCAGTATCCCAGGGTCATATGAACACTGTTTGGGACTTTCTCAGCTGGCTTCTGATAAGCAAAGTTAATAGAGAAAGTTGGATTTGCTTCACAACCATGTGATTTGCTTAACAAATGTGGCAAAAAAAGTTGTAAAATTGGGTGTACTCATGACCATATCACTTATCAACAGAAGTCACGGTCCCAATTGTGACCATAAATCAAAGACTACATGTATGTCATGAAGACTAGGGATATGTAAGCCCTCTAAAATGTATTCCTGTAATGCTGACCAATGCATCTTGTGCCACAAGGTTGCGTCTTAGGGCCAGTACTCTTCAATATCTTCATAAGTGACTTAGATGAGGTTATAGAAGGGGAACTCATAAAATTTGCAGATGACACTAAGCTGGCAGGAATAATCAATATCCCAGAAGACAAGCTCGAGATCCAAAAAGATCTAGACTGTCAGAATGTTTGCAGTGTGACTACTACTATTAGGAGACAACCCAGGAGCAAAACACAGCCCACAGAGACTTAGATGTTTAACAGCTGTTTATATACAACATATACAGACATATACGTGGTAGCAAATACCTGGCAAGCAAACAATCTTCTTCCTAACTCTTTACAGAGAACTTAACAGATACCAGACACAAGGACAGAGATACATGAATATATACATGAATATATACATGAATATATATTCTCATGGCCTCCTTTATATAGAAACCTCTTAAAGTGGTGAAGACTTGTGTGGACCCCTTATTAGTCTTAAACTGGCTATACCAATGCAATGCTTTATTGCATCAACCTTACATTTCATCAGCTTTGTCGTTGCTTCAGTCTTTGGCTGGTCAGCTTTAAATCACCATTATCCTGACACCCCTCCCATTTAAGCTGAACAGCTAACTGTTTTAACATATTCCTGACACTTTCTATTTATATTATGTCCTTGTCTCCTGCTTCGGTTACTACTCTCACTGCTACAAACGCTACTAGTACCATTACTACTATTGCTGTTGGCACTATTCCTGAGTTCAGTATCTACTGACTCTGAACACTCTGTCTCATTGCCCTGACATAGACAGACTTGAACAATGGGTCCTATCCAATAACATGAAACTTAATGTGGAGAAAAACAAGGTTTTACACCTAGGCAGGAAAAACCAAAAGCCCAAGTACAGAGTAGACAAACCCTGGCTCAAAAACAGTAACTGTGAGAGGGACTTAAGCCAGCAGTGTGTGGCAGCAGCCAAAAAAGTGAATACAGTCCTTGGTTGTATGAAAACAGGCATAGAATCAAAATCATGTGAAGTATTAGTACTGCTTTATAAACCCTTAGTAAACCACACCTTGAATACTGCATCCAGTTCTGACCACCACATTACAAAAAAAGATGTTGAGACTATGGAAAAAGTACAAAGAAGAGCATCTAAGATAATTAAAGACCTGGAGACAAAAACATATGAAGAATGTTTGCAGAATTTGGGGGTGGGGGGCACCAGGACAGGAGGTAGAACATTCCCATTCCCATTCCCATCTTAAATATTAACACCTCTCCCCCAAGCAAAAATGAGAACCTTCAAGGGAGGGGACAGATCCATGCCTATTTGGAAGTTGTCCCTTCCTTGTACATTTCTTAGGACAGAGGCCTGCAAACCTGGCAACTTTAAGACTTGTGGAGTTCAACTCCCAGAAATCCTCAGCCAGCCATAAGAGTTGAAGGCCACAAGTCTTAAAGTTGTCAAGTTTGGAGACCCTGCCTTAGGGATGGGGCAAGTTCCATGTTGTGTCTCAAGGTCTGGATCATCTCCAGGGAAATCTATTGCAATAAGACGGCTTATGCTAGATCAGGCTACAAAAGCTAGGAGAGGCTTTAACTAGCAGACTCATTAATCTATAATCTATCAATATATCTATGTCTCCATGTCTATCATCTCTTTCTATTTCTATTTCTATCTCTGTTCGTTTTATCTATCTATCTATCTATCTATCTATCTATCTATCTATCTATCTATCTATCTATCTATCTATCTATCTATCTATCTATCTACCTACCTACCTACCTACCTACCTACCTACCTACCTACCTACCTACCTACCTATCTATCTATCTATCTATCTATCTATGCCCTAAACTTCACCAGGGCCTCTATAATCTGTAACTGGTACAACTGTGACCATTTTTCAATCCTAATGTGTGCATCATTTATTTATTACTGCACCTTCCTCAGTCAGCCCTCCATGCCTCATTAAATGCTTTCAATGCAAGCCAAATTTAATAGATAACATCAGCTCTCTGCCCTGCACACTTCATGTGCCGATATTTCATGCGCAACTTTCTGACAAAAAATGAAACCTAAACACTAACACCAAATGCAATATTGCAATCTTTCCAAATTAAAAGATGCACCCCCTTTTTCTGGGATCCCTCTAGAGATTATAAAGCTCATCAGGCAGAGTGCCATTGCATGCTGAAACTGGTGTCTTGGACCTCATAAAATATGAAAATTAAACATGATAAGTGGGTGTATGTGGTTTTGCAGGTAGTCCTCAACTTACAACCACAACTGAGCCCAAAATTTCCATTGCTAAGCTAGACAGTTGTTAAGTGAACTTTGTCCCACTTTAAGACCTTTCGTGCCACAGTTGTTAAGCGAATTGCTGCAATTGTTACATTAGTAACACGGTGGTTAAGTTAATCTGGCCTCCCCCATTGACTTTTCTTGTCAGAAGGTGACAAAAGGATCACATGACCCCGGGACACTATGACTGTCATATAAATATGAGCCAATTGCCAAGTGTCTGAATTTTGATCACATGACCATGGGGATGCTGCAACAATCCTAAGTGTGAAAAACGGTCATAAGTCATGTTTTTAGTGGTGCTGTAACTTCGAACAGTTATTAAATGAGTGGCTGTAAGTCAAACACAACCTTGTGTATATAAATCATATGCACACAGGAACACTAGGAATACATCTCTCAACTACATTAACTCAGAAGACTTAAAATGACCATATTCGAACAATCATATGTGAAGAAAAGACTAGAAATAGACAAATAGCATCAGAGAGGTTCTCCAATTATTATCATTAACAAAGACAAGATGATTCCAAACTACACTATTTACTTTCTAGCGTCTACTCTTTCACTCATAGCTCTGAAAGTGGAGAAAACAGCAAGAATTCGTGTTCATGCAGTGGTGGGATTCAGCCAGTTCCCACCACTTGAGGAGAACCAGTTGTTAACTTTCTGAGCAGTTTGGTGAATTGGTTGTTGGAAGAAATCATTAGGGCAGAGAACCGGTTGTTAAATTATTTGAATCCCACCACTGTGTTCATGCATTATCATGCAGGATACCAGTCCACTGGAGTTACCTGTATGTGGAAAACTGAAAACAAATTGGCTTTGTTTTATAAACACTTTTATATTTGAAGAGAGCTTTAAAAAGAACAAACTGCAACCTGCACTCGTGTGATAATTACAAATATGGGATTTGTGTTTCCTTAAAGCAGGTTCATTTGTTTGCTGTTTCTGAACCATTAAACACGTTATTGACCGGTTTAGTTGAGCAGCATAAACCCATGTATGTTCTCCCCATTCAGCAAAGTGATCTACTAGAAATAGTGTTCTGGAGTAATGGTAATAACAGTTTGGGAAATATTGCCATCTCAGAAGTGTGTACTTTATATCACTTAATAAGGTGGTGATTGCATATTGAACCGTATCTATCAAATGGAGTGAAGGCATCATGGCAACAAAGAAGAGATTGGTTACTAGGCTGCAATTCAAGCAGGACCTCCAATTTGAGCCCTACTTATGAGCCAGGCAGGAGAGGTTTCTTTCTCATTCTAATCTCTACTACATTTCCAAGAAGTTAAAGGAAGAGAATTTGACTCATGGAATAGGAAGGGACATATGATTGAGGCTTTGTCAGCCAGCAGCAATTGATCAATCAATCAAAATAGAGCTGGCAGGTACCTTGGAAATCTTCTAGTCCAACCCCCTGCTCAAACAGGAGATCCTATAACATTTCATACAAGTGACTGTCCAATCTTCTCTTAAAAACCTCCAGTGAGGAAGCACCTACAACTTCTGAAGGGAAGCGGTTCCATTGGTTCATTGTCCTCACTGTTAGGAAGTTTCTCCTTAATTCCAGGTTGCTTTTCTCCTTGATTAGTTTCCATTCATTGTTTCTTGTCATGTCTTCTGGTGCTTTGGAAAATAAGTTGACCCCCCTCTTCTTTGTGCCAGCCCTTCAAATACAAGAATACTGCTGTCATGTTACCCTAGTCCTTCTTTTCTCTAGACCTGTGATGGTGAACCTGTGGCATGAGTGCCACAGGTGGCACGCAGAGCCATTTGTTATGGCATGTGAGGTGTTGCCCTGTCAGCTCCAGCATGCATGCGCACGCCGGCCAGCTTACTTCAGCCTTCATTTTTGGCCATTTTTCACTCTGTGGTGGCTTCCCTGACGCTCCGGAGGATGAAAAACAACCCAATGTGCAAACCCAGACTTTTGATTTGCACGTTGGGGTGTTTTTCTCCCTCTGGAGGCTTCAGGGAAGCCTTCTGAAGCCTCCTGGGGGGGGGGCAGTTTTCGCCCTTCCCAGGCTCCTAGAAAGCCTCTGGAGCCCGAGGAGAGCGAAAAATGGGTCCATTGCGTGCCAAAAGCAGGGGGAAGGGGGGTCACCCACACATGCACATGGGGGGTCATGCACATAGTATTATGGGTGTGGGCACGCTTGCACATGACCCCCCTGCACTCGCCCCACTTTTGGCATGTGATGGGGAAAAGGTTAGCCATCACTGCTGTAGACTGTCCTGTCAACCGTGTTGGGCTGTGACAAGAAATGAACCAATTACACATTCATCTATGGGATCTGTTGTGTTTAGTTTAGTGTCTTTCATTGACTAGATGCAGACTAAGACATGGGAAAGTTAAGCCAATTCTAAATCTTTGTAGTTCCTTATAAGGATATGGAATTGAATACATCATGTTATATTCTGCTGAGATGACCAATACTGCTAATACTAGTTTTCCAAAGAATAGCTCTCTATGGACTATGTGTTGTTTAGATTGCACATCTCACGTTAACTTACCTGGAAGTAAGTATCATTAGCTTCACTAAGTCTGACTTCTGAATACACATGTGGAATGATTGAAGGCATGTGGAAATGAGAATGGGGTATTTTTCTTTGGGGGTTGCATTAGAAATTCAAAACTATTCCTAGTGACGATATATTTCTCATGTAAGCATTCACACTGAGTATCTGTTGAGAGTATTGACAATTTTTTTTAAAAAAAAACCAACGATCCTCATTTTTAATTGCAACAACCATCCTCATTCCCTTATCATTATTCCTAGGTGGCTTGGGGCTGTGAAAATTCATATCAATTACAGCTCCCTTATTAACTAAAATCTGTTAGAAGCATCCTGCAGCACAAACCATTAAAAAAACTGAAAAGCAGAAAGGAAGTAAATTATTCTGAGATTTGGGGGAAGTATAAATAATGATTGCTTGCTCACAATAGTTGCCAATTATTTTGGCATCCTTGTCTTTGAAGTTCTGTAGGTACACCTCCAATTGCAGAAAGTGGCAGTCTACCAGAGACGAAAAATCAGCAGAGGGACCAAGAAGTGGCAGTCCAAGCAAAATAAAACAAAGGACTGTCCATTTGGCACCCCCCCCTCCCCTCCCAAAGGCTACACTATCTTACAGGATTCCACTTGACTCCCATTCCCAAACACTCTGGAACTAGGACTAGTTTTACATTTGACATAAAGCAGATTCTGTCAGGCCTAATGGGCTTCTTTTGTTCCACCCTATGAGCCTCCTTCTCAGGTTCCTTTCCATGGTCACATCCTTATCCCCATCCCTCCCATTTAATTCTTGCAGCTGATCTTTCTCCAAGAACTAGTACATTTCTGATGATCATCTGATGATCCTTTTACCTGAAGCAGAAGGAGACTGTTTAATTGTAGAACCACTTCTTCCAAACAGCTGGAGTTGAAAAAAGGCCATTGCAATGACTGAGCAGTCTGTATAAAATGGAGCTCTTAGGTTCAATAAGAATTTTATCCATATGTTCAATTTGGCCCAGGTTTTTTTTCACAACCATGTAGACATGCTATATGCTATTTTATCCTAGACTTTTCTTTGCAGTTATAACTTACTGGTATTTTGCAAAAGTATCAACCCATCCCACAGCTAAGCTGTGAGAATACCATCTTCCTTCCCTGGAGCAGGAAACCTCTGTGAAACAAAACACTCTCATTTCCCTTGCCACACGTAAGATCCTCTCAACCCTCCAACTAAAACAAACCAACCAGGCTGAACTCGTGTCATTGAAGTTTGAAGGCAAAATAATCAAGTTGTGATGACATAACTTGTTTTGGAGGTTAGGATGGATATTGGTCTACTCAATCTTGGCAACTTTAAGATGTGTCGACTTCAACTTCCACGATGGCTAGAAACGTCTGGAATTGAAACCTATGCATCTTAACATTTCTGAGGTTGAAAAACACTGCCCTGTTTAACCCATGTTTAACTAGGATATTTTGAAGACAATTGATTAACACAGTTTACAAACAATTGACTAACCCTTTGTAGAGCATAAAAACAGAAGTTATTTTCCGCCGCTGATGAGATATTGTTTGGGGAACAAAGCATTTTCTGAATATCACCTTTTTTTAGGGACCACAAAGTGTATTGAGCTAAACAAGAGGGCGATGTTATATGGGGAAATTAACAACTGGATTCCAGGAATATCTCCCTCCAGCCTGATGTTTCTTAAAATTGTTTCCTTAGAGCTTTTGGCTTCTTTAATTGTGGTTCTTGTGGACCCAGGCTGCCCTGCCCCCAAACCGGTTCCCCAGTCGCTCACCCTGTCCCCCCCCCAGTCACTCCTCACCTCCCAGGTGGCTTGCCTGCCTAAGATGACTAAGCTGCCTTGCCTGCCTAAGCTGCCACGTGGTGCCTGCCTTGTGCCCAACTGAGCTGCTTCCTCCTGCCTACAGGTAAGTCTCGCTAGCCCCCCACGGGGGAGCTAGCTGTCCCCCACCACCACCATCCCCACCAGGCTTTCAACCTTACCTTCCCCCGCCTCTTCCAGGAGTCCCCACAACCCCCATTATGGCTCACAGGGGGCTTCAAGGAGGCCTGCTAGGGCCAAAACAGGGCACGGGAGGTGCCTAGCAAGTCTCCCTGCACCCCCTGGGAGCAAAAAGGGCTGTGGGGTGGGCCTTCAAAGGAGAAATAAATAAATCCTCACAGTTTGGGGATCCCCCAGTGCATGGCGCTTATTGAAAGTGCTGCTAGCTATCCTTGCTCAGGCTAAGCTAATCAATAGTGGAGCTCTAAGAATGCCAGTTGATCAATGGGCATGTTCTGAGTTTCAAAACATCTGGCTTTCCTTCCTCCTACCAAAGACCTTCTGTGGTTCTTCACAGCATGGAGGAAAGGGAGGAAGGGAGGGGGGAGGGAGAGAGAGAGGGAGGGAGGAAGGAAGGCAGAAAGAAAGAAAGACGGGGGAAAGGGAGAAAGAAAGGGAGGGAGGAAGGAAGGAAGAGGGAGGGAGGGAAGGGAGAAAGAAAGGGAGGGAAGGGAGAAAGAAAGAAAGAAAGAAAGAAAGAAAGAAAGAAAGAAAGAGGGAATTGAAGGAAGGGAGAAAAAAAGAAAGAGGGAGGGAAGGGAAGGGAGAAAGAGGTAGGGAAGGGAAAGTGAATGAGTTATGGATGGATGGCTAGAAGGGGGAGCGAACAAGGAGCGAAAAAGGAGAGGAAGGAGGGACCACAAACCTGGCACTAGATGCAGCTCCAGAGGATGCTTTGAAACAGCACAGCAATCCAGGGCTGGAAGGTACCTCAGAGGTCATCTAGTCCAACCCCTGTTCCAGCAGGAGACTTTATATCATCTTGGTAATTTTGGTGCCTCTAACACAGAGGAGAAATCCCAGAAATCCCCAGGCATTGCCAACGTCTTCCCCCTAGTAAAAAAAACCTAGAGCAAAAACTTCATGCAGTATTAAAAAGAATAGAAAAAGGGGTTGCTGTGCATTATTTAATGGATTGCTAAATTGTCAAAATGGATGGCTAAATTGGCCACACCCACCCAATCACATGACCACCAAGCCACTCCCACCCAGTCACATGACTGCCAAGTCATACCCACAAAATAAGTCAGGCTCACAGAACCGGCAGTAAAGAAAATTGAAACCCACCACTGGTCTGCTCCCTGCATTTTTTTAAAATTAAATTTGTTTTTATTACATAGACAACACATATACACAACAATGAAAAAACAAAAACAAAAAAGAAAAAAAAACACAAAAAAGAAAACAAAACCATCATCACATACAGCATGTCATTTAGTTACAAGTGTTTTAACATTTATCATTCTTATGCATTTATTATTTCATTTAATAGGTTATAATTTAGTATCATTTCTTATTCCCTTACCTGTGCTAATCTATCCTAACTATATTTCCCCCCCCCCACACACACTTTCTATCTCTCTGTTTATATATATATATATATATATATATATATATATATATATATATATATATATATATATATATATGTCACAACCCCTGGTATGCCCAAATATGGGAGGAAGGTCACACTTCCACTCTCTGTCTTCGGCTCGTCACAAGAGACCATCCAGACAGAAACCCAATATTTTTTACTGTTGCCTTTATATTGGGTTTCTATCTGGATGGTCTCTTGTGACGAGCCGAAGACAGAGAGTGGAAGTGTGACCTTCCTCCCATATTTGGGCATACCAGGGGTTGTGACTTAAATATATACCTCTCACCCTGGCTGGCTGATAAGGAGTCGAGCTCTGTAGCTCAATGGTTAACACATCTGCCTAAGAGGCAATAGAGCACAGGTTCGATTCCCAACAAGGGTGTGGCTAGCTGATGAGAGCTAAATAGCTTGAAATAGATCTATACTAGTCTCCCTTTATTTATTTATCAGCATAAATATAACATATTTATATATATATATATATATATATATATATATATATATATATATATATATATATATATATATATATATATATATATATATTACACACAACAATAAAAAAACACACAAAAAGAGGGAAAAAAACACAAAAAGAACAAAAACATCATCACATACAGCATGTCGTTTGGTTACAGGTGTTTGAAAGTATGAAGTACAAGGATAATAATGAACATGAGTATATTTTCTGGGAAAAAATAATACTAATGGTAACCGAATATATATTGTAGAATGAAAGTGAGGTATTTAGTTATATTAGATGAAAAGTCTGAGATGGTAAATATTATTCGAGAATATGGATGTTAAAACACCTGTAACCAAACGACATGGTCTGCTCCCTGCATTTAATCAACTACAAAAAGATTTGATCCCTCTAATGGTAATGTTGGTGGTGACTATATTTTTATTTCATGGGAATTGCCTACAATTCATTATCTTAACTAGGCATTTGAACAGGAGAATAACATGAGTAATAGTATGAATCAGTGATGGACTTTGTCTTGAAATGTCTGTGATATTTATAATAATAAAACCCAGTCTAAACATCTGGCTGACTGTGCGACCAACCAGCAATAATAATCATGTCATGAAATAAAAGTTAAGCCTATTAAGTTATACAATTATAATTAGGCTAATACAATTATAAATTTTAGTAAATTTATAAATAAGATTCAATAAGAATCAAGTCAAAGAAAATACTGCAGCACAGGACTCAGGATATCACTACACTAGAGCTCAGGATGTCATCACACAGCCCATTACCCAGGTCGTTACAATACAAAAGACTAATGGGCACACAGCTAGTACCTCAGCCACACAGGATGTTACGAAACAGCCGACTAATCTGCATACATCAACTCCATCAACTAATCAAGATGTAACAACACAGCCAACCAAGCCGCTTACAGCAACAAAACCAGCACTCCACACACCCTACCAATATTTATAGAAAAATTGCAGCTCCGATCACGCTTTGCTCACACAAGCACGAAGCTGAAGGCACCAGCCCAAAGATGACGAGTGGGACCTCATCGGAATGTCCCGAATACGCCAAGACCTGCACACACACACACACACACGCATGTGCGTGCGCGCGCGCGCGCGCACACACACACACACACACAATCCATATAATAAGTAAACGTCTAAGGGGTACCGCAGTGGTCTCATAACTGGATGTCCAATTCAGATATTCAGGTGATTGCCTTTCGTGTTGCTTTGTGCAGATTTTCTAGGGAACCAGAGAATACACATTGTGGCCAATCATAAGACTATGACATTGTGATTTACAAAACATTGAAAACCTGCTGGTTTCCATATTATATTAGAAATTGTAAATTCAACTTATGGGAGCTGACTATAAATTCAAACCAACAAATGTTTATCTCCTTTGCACCAGATCTCATTCGAGCATGATTTCAGGCATGAAAGTCTTAAATTTGCATATTCGGAGTAGTCATCTGGGAACTGAAATTAAAAAAAGACACCATCTCAGGACCTAGCCATATCACAGTTTTGCAGAAACATTACACGTATCCATTCAGAACTTAAATTACCTTTGGGCATTAAGAGAATTTGTTTCATTCTTCGTCTTCAATGCTTGATCCAGCTGTTTTAGTCAAACATCATTCACTATGGTAATATCATTGTTGAAGCAAATGAAAAACAACCCGTTCCTCCAAAAATAAGAGGCTTCCGGATTTCTCTGAAAATGTGAGGTTTGTAAACTGCATTGGTATATTAATAATCTTTGATCGATCATGAGCCATTTCTGGCTATCTTATACAGTTTCTGGAGAGACTCCTTTCCTGGTTAAGCACTATTGCAAGCAGAAAACTAACTTGGATTCTAGATGTATCAAGCTTTACTGTCCTAATGTTTTCTTAGGTTTGTTTCTTCCCCAGAATTTTTTCCCCAACACATTTTAAACTACAAGCCAAATGTAGTTTTAGCTATATGTTCCATCCAAACCACACAGAGCATATTTATCCATTTGTGAGTGATTAAAAGATGAATAAAATTTTCCAAGAGACTAAGCTAATGTTTGCTTCCCAGATTTAGGTTTAAAGTGTTTACAATTAGTAAATGGTTTGACTTTAGACAGAAAAGTAGTGCAATTTTGAATACATAATGTTTCATTAAATCCTTGTTCTGATTTTTGCCTTCTTTTTTCTCTCTCTATTGTGATCAGGAACAGGCATCTCTGAATAAACCAGGCAAATGTAGAAACTAAGCTAGACATACTTTCTTTGGAGCTGGTTTCATATGCCAGACACTTGTGTCATTAAATGAACTTCCTAACATTATGATTAAAAATGATTCGATTTCATTGTAATTTCTTTGATTGTGAGACACTCTTGAGAACTGGGTGTCATACAAATTTAAATGATCATGGTTGATTGTGGAGTCAGTCAGACATTTACATTGGATTTGGCATTTTTATCTATCTAACAAGCCCTACCCAAGGACCAGGGATAGGCTGATTTTGTTGTTTTATGATGTCAGAGATATCATTGCAGGATATAAGCTGTTTCAAGTAAAGCTTTTTCAATTGACTGATGGTGAATTTGTCAATGCCCATGATGTTCAAGTAATACTCCAGTTGTTCTGGGATTACACCCAAGGGGCGTATTACCATTGTTACTATATTTTCTTTCTTTTGCCAGTGTCATCATATGTCTGTCTGCAGGTTTTTGTATTTTCCCCAATTTTTTCTCTTCTCTTTTACTATCTCCAGTTACTGCCATGTCCACAATGTTATTTTTCTTATTGATAATTATTAAGTCTGGGAGGTTATGTGGCAGTTACTTATCTGCTTGAATTCTAAAACCCCAGAGCATTTTAGCTTCTTGATTTGTATTTATTTATGTTTCCTATAAAGTATTTTCTATTACTTTATCTAATTTGTGCTCCCACCAGTTCTTGCTTACAAGCAAATGGTGTTTCTTGCAGATATTTGGCTGCAGCATTGTTGCTAATTTGTCCTCTTTCTCCACAAAGAGCAGAGAGATTGAAGAGAAAGAAATTTCAAGAGAGTAAGCTGTTTGCTCTTCTTTACATCAAATGCAATATAATCACACCAGCAGTGGAAAATGGTCAGGCAAAGGAGAGATTTGCCTCAGGTACTTTTTTCTCTTTCACCCACACCTCACAGAGTAGAGAGATTGGAGAAGAGATTTCAAGAATGTACTGTAAGCTGTTTGTTTGATGGTCCTGCAGCTCCCAGCCCTGGAATTAGATTGCTTTCGATGTGTACAAGAGAGTAAGTAGCCAATAGGACATTCCAAACAGCAGAGGAATGGTTAGAAGGCAAACAAAAGCCAAACGTGTGAAACTGAGTTGTCTTGTCTCTTTCTAGCCATAACACAGAGTTACAGTTACATGATTTGCCACTCAGTGACTGTTTCACTTAGCTATGGAATTGCTAGTCTCAGTTAGGGTAATTAGGTGAGTACTACCTGTATCTAATTGTGTTTCCTGTTGGCCAAATAAAAAAGATTTTGGGATGATAACCAAACTAAGGCCTGAATGTGTAGGAGAAAATACAAAGAGCCAGCCTCTGAAAGAGGCCTACTCTGCAGGATGTTTTGTGGAAACATATTTATTCTGGCCTAATATTTCTCTCTCTCTCTCTCCCTCCCTCCCTCCCTCTCTCCCTCCCTCCCTCCCTCCCTCCCTCCCTCCCTCCCTCCCTCCCTCTCTCTCTCTCTCTCTCTGTAAATGGCCATTTATGTTGCCTTGTTACATTTGTATTGCATTTGTGCTGATAAATGAATAAAGGAAGACTAATATTATTTATTTATCAGCACAAATGCAACACAAATGTAACAAGGCAACATAAAAAAATGGCTTTCTGCCTGGATGGCTTCCGAGTGAGTCAATAGACCGAAAAGGGAAGCAGTATGCTCCATATTTGGGCATACCAGGGGTTGTGACACAATACATACCTATTTCCCTGGCTTAGCTGATAAAGGAGGAGAGCCTGTGGCTTAGTGGCTAATATAACTGCCTAATATGTAATACAGCCCAGGTTCGATTTCCAATAAGGGTATGGCTAGCTGATGAGAGCTAAATAGCTTGAAATAGATCTATACTAGTCTCCCTTTATTTATTTATCAGCACAAATGCAACATATGTATGTGTGTGTATATATATGGTTATGAATGATATGATAAAAACAAATGATTATGTCGCACAACAGTATATGTCTGAAATTTTTTGATCTGCCATATTAAATATTATAATCGGGTTGCATTAGAGGGGGTTATTGGAGCCATGCTGCAGGTTTTCAGAATGTCCTGACTGGATTTTGGCTCTGCTTAATTTCATTCCCAAAACACAGAGTTGCAAAACAGATCCTAAAAAATTAGGATTTCAAAATACAATAGCCAACTAAGAATCTTGTATTGATGCTACTTGGAACAGGAAAAATGAAAAGAGCTATGAAAATTGAAAGTGAACAGTTTTTGTAGACATGTTTACAGGTAGCACCTCTGCAGTCGTGATGGTTTTGACATTAATGCATGCTGGATTAGTGTTTGCCGTAAAAAGCCAATAGAGCATGAAATTGCTTTAACTTTCATGTAGGTGTAGTTAACTGGGTTTTCTTGTTGACTGAAAGAGGCTTAGACAAAGTAGGGGCTCCAGCAGAACAGCTGAGCGATAAATTATGTCAGAGTGCTTGCCAGGCTTATAAACAATTAAACAACAGAGAGGAAGGCTTGATGTGTCTGAACGGACTAATACAAGGACTGTTACCTCCACGAAGAAGTGAAGAGGTATGAAGGAAAGGAAATCTAAGACCCCCAAAAGAAGAGGTGGTGCCGAATGTTCTACTCAGAAGGTTTAGAGGTTTTGTCAGCAACTAATTTCACAGAAAAGTTACACCAAGAAGGGGGCTGAAGGATGATGGCCCAGGACTTCACCCCTTTCTCAAAGCATAATTGCTTGGTCAGGCAAGTTGAACATTTACAAGAACAAGAATTAAAAGTGGTGTGCCACAGTGGTGGGATTCAATTTTTTTTACTACCAATTATGTGGGCGTGGCTTGATGGACGTGGCATGACTTGGTGGGTGTGGCAGGGAAAGGATACTGTAAAATCTCCATTTCTACCCTCTCCAGGGGAAGGATACTGTAAAAAACTCATTCCCTCCCCATGCCAGGGAAAGGTTACTGCAAAATCCCTATTTCCTCCCAATCAGCTGGGACTCAGGAGGCAGAGAATAGATGCGGGTGGGGCCAGTCAGAGGTGGTATTTACCGGTTCTCCAAACAACTCAAAATTTCCGCTACTAGTTCTCCAGAACTGGTCAGAACCTGCTGAATACCAATTCTGGTGTGCCAGCAAGGATGCTGCTCCTGAAAATTAAATCACACTGAATTTAAGGGGACATAGCGTATTTCTGAGCATACATACATAAGTCATTACCATTCAGCTAGTTTAAAAAAATCTCATTATTCTTGTACTAAAAATAAATTGTACTCATCCCTGAAATTTATGGAAGTATCTGATAGTTTCAGTTGTTCGTATTCATTAATGACATCTCTTAATCCTTTAGTTTCAGTAAACTGAAAATAATTTTCATTTATGTTCAAAGCCCAAAAGCAATTTATCAGCAATAATGTATTTCTTTTTATAAAAAGGAGATAAAGCGAAGGAAGAAAATGCCAGGCATTAAAACAGCAAAGTTCTATCATGCTAGCTAGACACTTCTTGATGACAAAGCTATCATTGGTGACAAGCCTGGACAATGGATGGGGTTGAGCAGGGTTACTGTCTGCTTCCATTATGGCCAGCGTCTACAATAAGGACACTGTCTTTTCATTATCTGTGTCATGAAGGTTGGAAATATCCTACATGTAGAACATTGTGAAGATGAAAAGATCTCATCATATTTCAAATATTTCATATAATGAAGAATATGTCTTTCATATGCTTAAGCATATCTATTAATTATGGGCATTAATCCACAATGATACTTTTCAGACAACATAGGTATACTAGTAATTGAGATGACAACATCCAAACAACCATCTGATGACAGATACAGATGAATGCTAAAATTTGCTGCCATCTAGTGACTGATGTGAATTTATGCTGCCTTGATATTGTAATTCTAATAAACTACATATACAGTATTTGCCCAGTAATTGTTATGAGATGGATTGGTCTATATATCCAATAAACAATGTAAAAAAAAATCAAACATTGTAAAATAGTTTCAAACGTTATAAATAAGTACACAATATTTATTAATGAAGAGAATAGCACGGTGGTTTAGAGATGAAGATGCTCTCCTACTCAGAAGGTTGAGAGTTCAATCCCAGACAGGATGGGATTGTCTATTCTCTATCAGGATGCAAAGAGAAAATATGTACTGTAAAATCTGCATAGGTGTCAGGAAGACTATCTGGCCAGTAAACATTCATTCAATCATCCCACCTTGAAGAAAGGGATTACAGGGTCGTAAAAAAGAGAAGGAAAATATTAATGAAGAGATTTTGTGGTGGGTGTTTTTTGTTTTTTTTTTGCTTTTTCACTTTTTAAAAACTTTTTTCCTTATTTAGAGAACAATCAATTCAGTCTCTGAACACAGACATTGTGTACCCTTGGGCCATCAGTAGCTCTGAGCTGCCATTTTGAAAAGATGGAATGCTTTTCATCATCCTGCTGGGGAACATATGGTGCAAATCTTTGGGCAAGGCTGCATTATACACTCTGTGTGTGTGTGTGTGTGTGTGTGTGTGTGTCTATGTTTGGTTATTTAAGATGTGATTTTGAGAACATTATTTCTGCAGAATGTTTCACTAATCTCTTCCACTTTGCAGCATAGATCTATTAGGAGCAGCTCCAAACTATCAAGAAGTTGCCAATCCCTACGTTCAATGTAGACGCTTGCTGTGACTCTGTTCCTACTGCATTCAGGATGGTTAAAAAATAGATAATGAATACTATTAGACAGTAAAAAATAATTCATGCAATCTAATCTCTTAATGCAATTTGGACCACTATACTTTCAATTATAAGGAAGTACAAATCCTCAAACTCAGTGAAGCTTATTTCTGAGTAGAGCATTGCCTTGCTAAATAGATTTTTTTATCTTGAAGAAGTGTGAATAACCTTTTATATATTCTGTTTTGACTATGAAGAAGTGAGTCTGTATCCCACACATCCAAATCGGGCTTACCATCTGTGAGCAGATTAGGAATATTTATTAGGAAATAAATCTCCGCAGTTGACAGGCTACCTAAGGATCTGATGATGCCTGAGTTCATTTCAATGGCTAATAAAAAAAAATGAATCTTCACTTGATTACCCTTCAAAAAGACTCAATTTCAATGGTGAATCCATTTAAATGATTCTGTGTTTCTGGAAACTTTTAGTGACATTTTATCATATCTCCAGCATGCGTAAGGGAACTGGAGACAAAGAACTGAAGCATAACAAATCTCTATGCTTCTCAGATTTAGTTGGACTCATTATTTAAAATAACAATAGCAAAACTCACAAAAACGTAGCATATTTTTTCCCACTGATATTTTTTCTCTCTCCTTGGCTGCGCATGATCTCAGTGAGAACAAACGAGTAAAGAGATCAGACAAGGATTCATAAGGCAGAAAGGTTTGCATTTATTGTAAACTGAATGCAGTAAGAAAAGTACAAATAAGGCTGAAATCATCTTAAAGCATTACAGAAGCTTAATGAAGAAAAGATGGTTCCCATGCAGCCTATCTAAAAATCTTTTCCAAGTCCTGAACAACTTGTCCTTAAAACTCAAGCTCTCATTTAATGATTGCCATAAGGTGGTAGTGATGGGAATTACTGCAGGACATGCCCTCCACACTGCCCCACCCCAGCCTCTCACCCAAGGGCTACCCAGTCTAGGCAAGCCAACTTAACCCCCTCCCCATTCATGTTTTGAGACACCAGATACTAGTTGATATTTCTTCTCCTATTAACTACAACATAAATGGATATAGCAGCCTATTAATATTGAGCCTCTGGCCCATCATGGCAGTAGCAAGGCTCTGTTTTAGGCCCAGTACTCTTCAACATATTCATCAATGATTTGAATGAGGGGATAAATGGGGAACTCATCAAATTTGCAGATGACACCAAGCTGGCAGGAATAGTCAACACTCCAGAAGACAGGCTTAAGGTACAGAGGGATCTTGACAAACTTAAACATTGGGCGCTATCTAACACAATGAAATTCAATGGTGAAAAAAGTAAGGTACTACTTTTAGGCAAGAAAAACAAAATGCACAGGTACAGTATAGGTGGTACCTTGCTCAATAGTAGTAACTGTGGGAGGGATCTTGGAGTCCTAGTGGACAACCATTTAAATATGAGCCAGCAGTGTGCAGCAGCTGCCAAAAAAGCCAACACAGTTCTAGGCTGCAAAAGCAGAGGGACAGAATCAAGATCACGTGAAGTGTTAATACCATTTATAATGCCTTAGTAAGGCCACACTTGGATCAGGTTTGCATCCAGGTTTGGTCACCACGATGTAAAAACGATGTGGAGACTCTAGAAAGGGTGCAGAGAAGAGCAACAAAGATGATTAGGGGAATAGAGGATAAAACATATAAAGAATGGTTGCTGGAACTGGATATGTCTAGTCTTATGAAAAGAAGGACTAGGGATGACATGATAGCAGTGTTCTGATATCTCAGGGGTTGCCACAAAGAAGAGGGAGTCAAACTATTCTCCAAGGCACCTGAGGGTAGGACAAGAAGCAATGGGTGGAAACCAATCAAGGAGAGAAGAAAGTTAGAACTAAGAAGAAATTTCCTGACAGTTAGAACAATTACTCAATGGAAAGCTTGCCTCCAGAAGTTGTGAATGCTCAACACTGGACATTTTTAAGAAGATGTTGGATAATCATTTGTCTGAAGTGGTGTAGGGTTTCCTGCTTAAGTAAGGGATTGGACTGGAAGACCTTCAAGGTCCCTTCCAACTCTGTTATTCTATTCTATTCTATTCTATTCTATTCTAATTATGGGGAGTGAAAATATTTAGATTAGGGAGATAGATTTTGAGCAAATCTGGCTTCCTTTAATTTAATTTGCACCTATGGTTATGAATAAACATATGGATATAACCTTAAAGAAGGAATGCAAAGGTACCAATAAAGAAGAAGGTTTGTAGCTCAAGGTTGAAATGAGGGGTCCCTGGTGCTCTCTGAACTTGGTTGTTTTCTTGCAGACGTTTCATCACCCAAACTGATGATATTACCTAGTTTAGGTAATGAAATGTCTGCAAGAAAACAACCCACCTCAAAGAGCACCAAAGACTCCGAATGCAAAGGTGAGCTATGTAAGCATGAGCATAGAGCTCAAAAAGAGGAAGGCGTAAAAACATAGAATTATAGAGTTGGAAGGGATCTTGGAGGTCTTCTAGTCCAATCCCTGCCATTTCAGATAAATGGTTGTTCAGAAGGAACTCATGATTGCCCTTCCTCAATTCTCATGTGTATAAAAGGCAGAGAAGCTCACTCAGGATTTCAATATTCTGTTATTACACCCTGCAACAGGTAGAGCTTCAGTAGTCACGGGTCTATCCCAGGTCATGTTGGCTTCAACATATATAGGAATGTTACAGGTTAAACCTTGTCTTTATCTCAGAGGAGCTATTATGTGGGATGAATGTGGACCATATTACCATTTCCCCAGTGGTGAGATTCAAATAATTTAACAACTGGTTCTCTGCCCTAATGATTTCTTCCAACAATCAGTTAACCAAACTGCTTAGGAACTAAACAACACCTCCCCCCCCAAGTGGTGTGAACTGGCTGAATTCCACCACTGCATTTCCCCTTTTTTCACAGTAAGGTTACTTCCTGATCCTGTAGTCTGTTTCAGACTCGGCTTACCTCAAAGGGCTGACAGATAAGGTGACTTTCCATCATCTCAGTTGTTGTTGTGTAGAATTTTCTTTTGATGATCGAGTACCTTTTCCTTTTTTAGTCCAAGCTTTCATTTTTATGAAGATCTTATTGTTCAAAAAATCAGTACAGCACTTACTCCTTCTTTTCAAGAGATTCTTTTCAACAGTAAAATGTGATGAATGTTACACAGGACATATGAAGTGGCAGGTGAGTTCATTTTTAAGTTCATTTTTTTTTGGTCTCACTGTGGATTTGAGAAGAATACCATAATTGATTAGGGAATGACTATAATTGGATAGCTTGACTTTGTAAATTCTCACTTCTTTTAGTTCTTCCTGCTCTTCCTTTCAATGATCAGTACTAATAAGATATTTTGAGAGGTGGAAGAGATTATAAACCATGTAAACTTTTAGAAAACTATAGGTGTAATATTTATGAAATAAGCACATTCATTTTTCAATTGATAAGCCATTCACAGAATTCCAGTGCGACCTGACCTGAAATTACTATTGATAAGTAGCTGTAGCTAAAATGTTTAGTATAGTTAATAAAGTTAAAGTTTAGTATAGTATAGTTCTATAATATAGAAAGTACAATTAGCTAAGGAGAAAGCAACCTATGCTTAAATCGTGGCATAGCTTGAGCCTTCCTCAAAGTTGTAAAATTGGGCAAAACTCGCTTAACAAATGTTTCACTTAGTGACATAAATTTTGGGTTCAATTGTGGTCGTAGGTCAAGGACTACCTGTACTATATCCTCTATCAGACTTTTGCATAACAGCCGTGTAATTTGAGGAGTCCAAAAATGAAAATTCACTCTTCTAAAGGGAACCCATGGGGAAAGGTGAGAAACTTTACTTGAATAAAGAGAAAGTCTGTGTCACCCTAAAATTCTCTTTCATAATTATGAAAATGTATTTTTTTTCCTGAAATATTCTTGGAAACAAAGACTTGAGTCTCCTCTATAGTTATTGCAGCTCCACAAGGACTACAGAAAAGTGTTGGGGCAAAACATGTTAAATTGAATCAGGAGGACATTAAGCTGAGTTTTTGGGTCTAGAGCAGGGGTGCTGGGCTGGATGCGCCATGTGCTGGCTCCGCCCCCTGCCCAGTTTAGTGAAGGGGAAAAATGTCCTGTCACGTGACACCACTGTGATGCTGTGAGTTTAACACCCAGGGCCTAAGGCAAAAAGCTTAAAACAAAAACTTCAGATTCCAACTTACGTACTAAAAGAATGTGGCAGAATTTCCGTAACGAAGACTAGTAAACCACTCAATAAAAAAATTAAAAGGTACATTGGCTTGTAGTTTATGTTCTTTGTTATTTATATACTAACGCTCAAGGAAAGAAAAATACTAATTAAAACTCTTGGTGCAGAAAGTGAATATGATTTAATAAATATAATGGAGGCCTGGTGGAAAGTCTCTAATGAATGAAACAGTTGATTCAAAAGCTACAAAAGGAACAAATAACAATAGAAGACAGGAGTTAAATAGCACAGTTTTATAGCAGTTTAAAAGTATCCATGTGAAATCTATGTGAACGAACGTGGTAGGACAGGAATGACTTTCTGAGTTAAAATCAGTGAATTTGTGAATAAACCCAACACTGTTATCAGTATATCCTATTGCCCACCCACCCAAGGAGAAGCTTTGAGTGATATTTCTTTTGAAAAGGGAGCTGCAGATATTTCAAAGAGGTATAAAAATAGGAGAAATTTGATTGTGTCAGAAAGCAGCAAGGCATAAGGAGTTGGTCATTTTGCCACCCAGTTTCAGTAGCATAATTTCAAGCTGTTGGTAGGCTCTATGGCCACCCTACTTTATAGATTTTGTTATAAAATATATAGTTTCAGAGCAGCATGATGGCCTAGAGGTGAAGACACACGCCTACCACTCAGAAGGTTTGAGAGTTCAATCGTAAGTAGTGACAGATGTTTCTCTCCTAGGACGCAAAGAAAAAATATCTGCTGCGAACCAGTGGTGGGTTCCAGATCCCAATGCAACTGGTATGGTGCAACGGAGCCGGGTGTTCACCACATGCACGTGTGCATGCGTACTTACCATCTGCAACGCTCCAGCTGCTCAGTGGAGCGTTGTACAGGCGCTGTACTCTCTGTGCACGTAAGCCCTGACTGGCTCAAATACAGATAAGGAGGACGGTGGGCCCTCTGGAACACCGTACCGGAACGGTACCTGGTGCTCTCAGCAGGCACCAGTATGCCTGTACCGGGGCAGACTGGTCGTATCCCACCACTGCTGTGAACTCTACAGAGTGTCAGGAAGGGCTTCTGGCTGGTACATGCTCACTTCTATCCACCCCACCCCAATTCTATCCCAGATACAGGGTTGCAAAAAGGGAGATTTTATATCGTTTTTGTGTAAAACAGAGGGATTGTATGTTGTATAAGGCTGGATCTTGGAAATGGTAGTTGACTTTGCACCTATATTTAGTATGATTATGTCTGCAGCAGCTACAAAGATTCAGTTTCATCTAAAACTTATTTTATAAAAATTTGTAGATTTTTTTTTTAAAGGAAGTTTATTCTAATCTGGCTTGCCTAAAGTTCCTTATAAGTGTCCTAATATCAAACTTGTTATTTATAGTGCCAAATAGCAGTGTTGTATCCCATGTCATGAGCAGTGAAATGAACAATGGAATATATGTATCTTACTCCATTTCTCTGCTTGTTAGCAAGTGGCTGACAATATAATCCTAAGTGAATGCCAAAGCTACATTTTCTTTCACATATGATTCATGGAGGATGACAGTAAATTGCTCACTGGTCCAATTTCAAATTTAAATATAAATTAGTTTAATTTTCTTTGCAATCAGGTAAATTAATGAGAGAGGCTAGAAACAATATGTGGTAATTGCATTTTTGAAATTATTCCTTCTGTCCTTCAAGAATGCACTAGTTGAAACATTGAAATTTGGTGTCTAAATATAAAGTGCGATAACATCTGGTTCTAATTGCTGGTTTAAATAATGTAGACAGACCTTAGAGCTCTTCATCCTTTTGAAAGGAGGCTTTTAGTGGGAGGCTCTGAGTCAAAGGTTGTGGAAATCTCATGCTACTTAAAATAGCTAACATTTTGAGTACATTTTATGCTTGACATATGTGTGTGTGTATGTGCTGCACACATAGTTGCCTCTTCTTGTACAACTTGGTAAGGAGAGACTGAACTTTCAAAGCAATTGGTTTAATGGGACTCATGGAATCTTATTAACATTGATAGGCTGGATTTTTCTTGGCAATACAACAAACATTCATTAATCTCCAGGAAGGTAAATGGAAGATAGTCTCCAGTTGTGTCTGGGAACCAAGAGACTAATTTTCCTCTACTCCACATCCTCAGTAAAAGTCCTACCCCATGTCCTTATTCTCAAATCAGCAACGAAAGTTGAAAAAGCTTATTTGTAATGTCTACAGGTGGTTTCCACAGAGGTTTAGAAGCAGGGGGGAAATCCTCCCGGTTGGGCCTGGTTTGGCCAAACCAGTAGAGACTATTGTTCCTGGTTCTGCAAACCGGTAGTAAAAAAAACAGCTTCCGAGGATCACACAGCTCAGCTGTGAGCCACGCAATCGTCGGAAGCTTTTTTTCTGCTTTTTAAAGCATTTATTTTCTTGCTGGTTCAGGCGAATAGGCAGGGAAAAATGCTTTAAAAATCGTGGGGGTGCTGCGAAAGAGAGAGGGGGGGAGGGAGGGACAGAGGGAGGAGAGAGGGAGGAAGGACTACAAACCTGGCACTAGACGCAGCTTCAGAGGATACCTTGAAAGAGCATAACAATCCAGAGCTGGAAGGGACATGGAGGTCATATAGTCCAACTCCCTGCTCCAGCAGGACATTGTTAAAGTGAGTTTCTGTTTTTTGACCACCCCAGTCACATGTCTACATAGCCATGCCCACCCAGTCACTTGACCCCCCTACCAAGCCATGCCCACAGAACCAGTAGGATTTTTTTTTTTTAGATTTCACCACTGTGTGGAAGCCAATACTAGCAAGATGGTGGATGGAGTGTTGTGATGAATAACCCAGTCCTTTTATACACATGCAACTGTATGGCGTTGTGCTCCTCTCTTGCACACATCCTCCAAAAGAATAGGGCTTGCATTACAATTCTCCACCCACTATCTTGCCAATGACGAATCCTGCTGCAGATGCCACAAGAAAAAACATGTTGACTATCACAAATGGAAGTTGTTTTAATCTATGTTGGGCATCATCCCCAAATATCAAGAATGTTAGCATAAAATGCGATTTTTCTCCATCAAATCAGTGGTGGCAATAAATTGTACTTTATTGCAACACAGTGTAGGGCTGTTATTTAGCAGACTGCACTAAGTGAATCACTTCCAAGCATTTTATGAACTGAATATTATTGGTCCAAAATATTAATAGACACTTATATGCATATGAATAACAGAGGTAAAATCAGATTATTCTTTTGCTGCTATTGAGCCGTATCAGAGTTATTCTTAGATATTATTTTTCTCCTCACTATTATACATGAAAGAAATATGCAAAATAACTTTTTGTAAAGTATATTATATATTAAATCTTTTCTTTCCCATTTTCACAGTTGGTGTGTATTGTCTCTCTGTGCTTTGTGTGCCAAGTTACTTCTTCCTCTAATTGAATAATATTTTCCCTAACTGAATTTTCTCCTAAAATCATATTTGTCAAAATCTTTAGTCTACATATTGCGCATTGTATGAAATGCAACCCAGGAATGGAGACTTTCCAGTGGCAAGGGTGCAAGAGGATATAGCTATGGATTTAATGGTGACAATTTTTAACACCTTGGGAGACTAAGGGAATCATTCTAGATTCTCTTTGAGCCTTTGAGGGAAGGTGGGTTGAAAGACACTCATTAATTAATTACTCATGGACTGGGCATGTTTGCATAGGCATGTTAGGAAAACAGAATAACAGAGTTGGAAGGGAAATTGGAGATCTACTTCAATCCCCTGCTCCAGCAGGAAACTCAAATGGTTGTCAATCTCTTCTTAAAAACTTCTAGTGTTGGAGCACCCACAATTTCTGGAGGCAAGTTGTTCTGTTAATTAATTGTTCTGGCAGGAAATTTTCCCTGTGGCCGGTTTTTGGTCTGCACGGCCTCCTGCAGCACTCTGCTGGTCAGGAGTCACAGGGGGCCTTCACGTGGCCTCCCTGTGGCCCATTTTCAGCCTCTACTGCCTCCTGCAGCACTCTGCTGGCTGAAAACACCACAGGCCATTTGTTCGGCAGAGGCACCGCAGGCCGGTCCTTTGATATTTCCAGGCTGGCCCCACGGGCCAGATCTAAGTACCCCGCAGGGGGGATCCAGCCCACGGAGCTTGAGTTTGACACCCCTGTGTTAGATGATGCCCTCATGAAATCCAAATTTCACACTGGGAGTTATTGGGTAAGAAAGAACTGAGGACCACCATCAATATTTTTAAATTGCTGTATACAAAAAACTCAAAAAAGGTGATCAGCATTATCATGAGGGAAGTTTATAATATTTGAAACATTTCATCTTAGGGAAGGCAAGCAAGCAAGTTGATTGGGTTCACCTGGAATCTGGTGACATTGCTGGAATGCAAAAATGCAAGTTTGAGCCGTTCAAAGAATAAGTAGAAAATGTTACAACAGTGTTTCTCAACCTTGGCAACTTGAAGATGTCCAGACTTCAACTCAGCGAATGCTGGTTGGGGAATTCTGGGAGTTGAAGTCCGGACATCTTCAAGTTGTCAAGGTTGAGAAACACTGTGTTAGAATGTGTAAAATTGTACTGAGAATGTGGATGGGAAAGCCAAACAAGCCAGAAAGAAAGCATTTTGTGTTTGTATATATGTGTGTGTGGTTGTGCTTTTGAGCCTGGATAAATCCTGTAGTTTTCTTGGCAACATTTTCAGAAGTGGTTTGCCATTGCTTATTTTCTTTCTTTCTTAGGCCTGAGATTGAGTTACTGGCTCAAAGACATCCAGCTGGCTTCACGTCAAAGGTAGGATTAGAATTCTCCTCGTTTCTAGCCTGGTGACTTAATTTCTATACCAAACTGGCTATCTAAAAATGAAAGGAAAATAAATTAATGGAGGAGAGTTCAATTATTCAGGAACATTTTTGTGCTTGGCCAAGGGTGAAGTAGTCTTGCAAAAAGTGAAAGGAAGACTCAACTTGTGTCTGCTTATCTCCAAAAGGGGAAATACTTGTACTGCCATTTGATGCTAAATAGTGAATTCAGTGGAAGACTTGCTGAGAAATTAGAAGTCCTATCATTCATATTTGTGCATGTATATGTGTGTGTATGTACAATACATATTTGTGGGATTCTTGATGGTCTCTGAGGTTGGTTGTTTTCTTGCAGACGTTTCATGACCCAGCTAGGTAATATCAGCAGTTATCAGTACTGATGGGTAATGAAACATCTGCAAGAAAACTGTTATATATTATGATTTGTGTTCTGTCATATTCAAAAGGGCTAGCAACTGCTCTGTGCTCCCTGATTGGTTGGGACACAGAAGAAGCTGTTGCTAGCGTACTCTGATTGGCTATTGCTGCCTATAAATACTCTGGTGACCGTTGGAACCGTTTGAATTGCTGTCATCTCTCTTCTGTAACTAATAAAGTACACCTACTGGCTTATCCATGGCTCCTGTGTTCCCTCCCACATCACTATGCAACAAAAACAACCAACCTCGGAGAGCAGGAAGGATCCCACAGTTTAACCCTGACCTGCAAATATTCTCTTCTATAGGTATAATATAAATCACTTCTCCCTTCTCTTCACTCCCTTACAACTGTCGGGGTTTGTGACAGTTTTCTCACACATCTCTCATCCCTTTTTCTGAGCTGGATCGTCAGAACCAGTCCCCTCATCTGGTTGTCTCTTTAAGCCTTAGTCCTTTCTCTGTCAATTCACTAGATGTTTTTCTTATTAATGAAATTGCCAGCCATTTTTTCTTCTATTGGGTAAGCATTACCAACTCAATTTCCTGATTCTTTTGCACTGTCCAACCTACTTCCAATAGTTGCAAGGAGAAGAGTCTTATGGTTTTCTGTTCTACAATTTTGCTTGTTAATGAACTGTCTTTATTTTTTTTCTTTGTCTCTTTAAGTTACCCTTTTCTGCAGCAACACATTCTTTTCATATCCAGATCCTTGTCAATCACATTTTAACTTCCTTAGTTCTCATCACAAATTTTATTTATGTATTTATTGAATTTATATTGCCCCCTATTCACCCATGGAGACTGAAGGTGGCTTACAGAATATAAAACCACATTTAAAACAATAAAAACTAACAAAAAGAATCAAATAAATTAATACTACAATATAACAAAATCATCCCGTACCTCCCACCCCCCACCCCCAATGAGAGCCAATCACATGAGCCATTTAATGGGATCCATCCCACTCTGGGTTCCCCAGGCCTGCTGGTAGAACCAGGTCTTCAGTGCCTTCTGGAAGAATATTAGAGTGGTGGCCATTCTAATCTCTGGGGGAATGATGTTCCAGAGAGAGGGAGCCACCATGGAGAAGGCCCTTCTTCTGGGTCCCACCAGGTGTATCTCCCTTGGGGATGAGACCTGCAACATTCCCTGCCTCCCCGCTCTGATGGGTTAGGTAGATGTGGCCGCAAGAGACAGTTCCTCAGATAACCTGGTCCCAAGCCAAATTCCTATCATTTTGAGTCAAACATAAATTCCAAAGTAACCAGTTGCACCTGACCCAGTTTTTTTTAAACAACTCTAAATACGTGTCATTCCTAATACATCAAAGCTATCATTTTTATTCCTACGTATGAAGAAATAAAATAATGCTATTTCTAGATGTTAGCAATTATCTAGCCATTATTCATAGCTAGATAATTAGTTTATGTATCAATTTTACCCATTCATTCTTGTCATTTATTTTGCCTGTTTTTGAAAGATCTCATTTGGTAAATGTCACAGGAAACCTTGGGGCTTAGAAAAACAGACCCAGTGCAGAGAAGTGGCATCTTGATTTGTATTGTGAAATCTGCTAACTTTCTTTTGAAGTGCCTATTGTTGAAAATGTCCAGTTGAACTCCTGTTCTTTAATGTTGTTTCTTAGCCCAGGGGTCCCCAACCTGGATCTGTGGACCGGCCTTGGTCTGCGACATGCCAGAAACCGGTCCACACAAACAAGTGAAGCTTTATCTGCAGGATGTAAGGAAGCATGCGAAACCACACCCGCTCTGGTCCACAGAAAACCTCTCTCCATAGAACCGGTCCCTGGTGCCCAAACGATTAGGGGCCACTGTCTTAGCCTGTTTGAAACTTCTAAAATACTTTTGGAAAGATAATTCAAAGGGTGGATTTATATATCCCTATTTGAGGACCTTAGGTATTGTGGAGCAAGAGTTCGTTCAGCAAAAAAGGGGCATTAAAAATATTTTAATAATATTGCATAATTATGCAACATAGCATTTTTATTAAATATAGATAGAAAAGTTTCTAAGTACTTCTAATTCAGTTGTGTAAGGGGAGGGGGAGAACATACCAGATATTTCATAAATATTTTTCAGCATTCAACCAGATGGACAAGTTATATTTAATGCTAGTGCTAACAATATACTTGTTACAGTATTTGTTATTGTTTGCACAGGTTTTTTTTTTAAATTATTGTCAGCATCTGATATTTGTTTTTTTCTTTTTTTTCTTTTGACCAACTTTGTATTTTAACTCCACAGCTAAATAAAAAAAATGATCAAAATGTATTTTAATTAGAAAGTAGTAATTTGCTCGTTTTTAAAAAGTAGCTGTAATAGTGTGCTTTTCCTAATGGGAGGAATCCACCCATTTATTGTTTGATACTTATTTTTTGCACCAATAGGATTTTTCCGTGCTATTTCTAAGTGTCATTAATTATCTAGCCATTGTTCTTATTGAATGCATTAACTTACCTTCCTATTTTATTGTTAATGCTTTGTGTGCTGTTCCAACACTGTAGGGTTTCAATAATTGGAACCCCCCCCCCCCACACACGTTTTATGCCAAGGAATACAGATTATTGTGTTGCTCTGATGCATGCTAGATGAGTCTGTGTTTTATAACGGCTGCAAACCATTGTGTAGATTGAGAAATGGCATTCCATATTTCATGACTGTGGCTTCAGTCATTCGAACTATTGTAATGATATTGGCTTTGAATGGCCTGATGAATGTGATAATTTCCCACACTGTGACACAAACAAATCACTGAACATTAAAAAAAAAACATATGAAGGAGAAGACAACCTTGCATTTTATAGGATGGTAAGAACAGATTTCCCAAAGTTGTTTGTGTTCGTTTCCTGGTATAAATTCACTGAATAACTATTTCTTTGTTCAACTGAACAGGAAATTTTAGATCTTTTTTCTTATTTTACTTCTAAGTAGAACCGTGCTGAGGTGTTTTGTGTGGATTACTTTGCGCACCAGATCCACTTTCAATTACTTTCACTTTTCAGAGCTGGAAGGACCTGGCAACATTTTTACCCCAAATAATCTAACTTTTGAATATGGGACATATTTAAGGAATCTGAGCTGCTACTTACTTCTAACTGAGCACGATAAAGTATTTTCAACTGAACAAACAAGAATTTGAATAAAGATTCCTTGAGAGTAAAATGTTTTTTTCTAGGTGCGACTAGAAAGTAGATTCTTACTCTTAGGGAGAGAAGAGTTAAGGAAATGATAGCCCAAATTAGCATTATAGGTGTATATTACAACAAACTTATGATGCAGTTGTTCTCTTACCTTTCCCTCTCCATGTGTGTTGGACTACAATAGCCATCACTCTGAGACAATATATTCCCAATTGGAATTAATAGGAATAGGGTTGAATGTTGACCATTTGGAGAACTTCAGGCTGAGGAAGACTAATGTCACACTACTTTAAGCATACAAATTAAATGGTATACTACAATATATACTTAGAAGGTTAATGTGATAAAATTATGTTAATACTGTAATCTGTTAATGGAAAAAACCAATCTGTTAACCACTTTGGTAAAATAGTGTTAAAATTGTCTCCTACCACCTTATCGCAATTATATATACATAGACATATACAAATTCTATTCTATTCTATTCTATTCTATTTTGTTGTATTGTGTTGTATTGTATTGTATTCTATTCCTATTCCTATTCTATTCCTATTCTATTTTATTCCTATTCCTATTCCTATTGTATTCTCTTCCTATTCTATTTCTATTTCTATTTCTATTTCTATTTCTATTTCTATTTCTATTTCTATTTCTATTTCTATTTCTATTTCTATTTCTATTTCTATTTCTATTTCTATTTCTATTTCTATTTCTATTTCTATTTCTATTTCTATTCTATTCTATTCTATTCTATTCCCATTCCCATTCCCATTCCCATTCCTATTCCTATCCTATTATTCCATTCCATCCCATCCTATTCTAATATTGTCAGGAAAAATGGAGGGAAACCTGTTTAAATCCTCCAGTTCATTTACTAGGTCCCATATTTAGCTGAGAGCATGTTTATGAGAAAGAGACACCAACTCATTAACAATCCAAACTAGAAAGATGCTTAGAGTTCAAAGGAATAAGTGACATTTACAATGCAAGTTACACAGCCTAACAGAAAAACTGCATCTCTGAGAGGAAGGAAGGAAGGAAGGAAGGAGGGAGGAAGGAAGGAAGGAAAGAAATGATGGAAGGAAGAAAATAGGGAAGGAAGGAAATGAAGGAAGGAGGTAGGGAGGGAAGGTGGGAAATGAAGGAAGGAAGGAAGGCATGCAGGAGTGCAGGAAGGAAGGGCTCTTCTTATAAAAACAGAATGAAGAAGAAAACCTAAAGATCTTCCAATTAGAGGAAAGTGGAATAAAAACAAGACGGGTCTTAAGAAGAGATTAAGACTGTAATGACAGTCACTGCTCTTAATACCTCTGGTGAGCTGTAGGACTATAGGAGGAAAGAGCAATGCTCTTTCTGCTGCAGTTTCATCTTAAATATAAGCACGACAATACCATTTATTTAAAGCAGTATTTCACTTTTTAATTTATTTAGATCATATGCAAAAATATGTACACTTGTGTACAAATATGTATATACGTTTGTCAATACATTTTAGCACCTTACCGTGCCTGAAAAGTGGACTGTGCTCCCTAGTCAAAGACAGGAAAATACGTCAGAGAAAATGGAAGCTTACATAGTATATGCTTGCTATTCCTTAAACCCGAAATATTTATTTTTTCCTGGCAATACATTGCAACTGATTAAAGGATGTACAGGGAGCTACTATGTCTTTGCCCAGAGTCATAGTCACGTCAATGTATCTATTTGTCTGTCACAAAGAATATTCAAGGTATGTTCAGCGGTGCTTCTTGCATTGCTCATTAAGTCACCACTCAGGTTAAAACTTTGTAAGACATAAAAATAGCCCCAAAGCAGTTCCAAACTGCAACGTTTTTATTCTCTCATCCCTCCAGCACAGGCTGCAGCCAGCCATGCTAAACCCATTTTAAATCTGAGCAAGTTTAATATCTTTTCCACCTAAGAATGATAGAAACGAGAATTTCATATGACATGTCTAGAATATTAACCTCTGCAGAAAAGAGGTTTGGAAGCCACTGATTAGCGCTCCTCTCTTAAGGGGTCATGGAGAAGATTACTATTTTTTTATTAGATTTTTTTGTATCCTGCCCTTATTATTTTTTATAAATAACTTAAGGCGGCGAACCTACCTAATACAGGTAGTCCTTGACTTACGACCATCATCGAATCCAAAATTTCTGTTGCTAAGCGCAATATTTGTTAGGTGAATTGTGCTCCATTTTACAACTTTTCTTGCCACAGTTGTTAAGTGAATCACTGCAGTTCTTAAGTAAAGTGGCTGTTAAGTACATCTGGCTTCCCCATTGATTTTTCTTGTCAGAAGGTTGCAAAAGGGGATCATGTGACCCCAGAACACTGCAGTTGTTATAAATATGACCCGTTTGTCAAGCATCTGAATTTTGATCAGGTGACCATGAAGATGCTGCAGCATTTTTCACTCACTTTTTTGTAAGAGTCCCAAAGGTGTTTTTTTCAAGAGAAAACTTTCTTGTTTTTCTTTGAAGACATTTCACTTTTGATCCAAGAAGCATCTTCAGCTCTGACTGGATGGTGGAAAATGGAAGGATTTATAGTCCTTGCAAACAGCTGGTCATTTGCATTCTTTTAGGAGGTTGTTAAGATCACCTGGACATTTATCTGTGTCATCAGGGTCACCTGAGTCATGCAAATGGGTGTGGAGCCTTCTTGGAACTGTTGAAAAATTGGAGTTAGATGATGTTGTATTCCTCTCCCTCTGTTGAGAGATGGCAGTTCAATTTTGACATAGATTGTCTCTTTGACATCATCTATCTCCAGTCTACAACACAGTCCTTTCAACAATTCCAAGAAGGCTCCACAGCCATTTTCACCACTCAGATGACTCTGATGACACAGATAAACCTCCAGGTGACCTTAATGACCTGCTAAAAGAATGCAAATGAATGCAAAAGAATGCCAGCTGTTTGCAAGGTGCATAAATCCTTTCATTCCACACCATTTAATGAGTGCTGAAGAAGCTTCTTGGATGAGGAGCAAAAGAAAAAGAAAAAAGAAAAACCAGAAAGTCCAGTTGCCTCTTGAAAAAACACCTTTCGGGCAACCATGACCTGGATGACTGAGAATCTCCATGGACTTTTTGTAAGAGTGAAAAATGGCCTGAAGTAACTTTTTTCAATGCTGTTGTAACTTCAAATGGACATTAAACGAACTGTACTCATGTCTTCTCCTATTTTCAACATGACAAGAACCCTGTGAGGTGGATTGAGCTGAGAGAGAGTGACTGGCCCAAAGTCACCAAGATGGTTTTCATGCCTAAGACAGGACCCCAACTCACAGTTGCCTGGTTTCTATGAAATATTTGGCTTCTTGAGATTGACAAGATTTGAACTAGTGCTTTATTAGTGATGCACTTTTCATCAAAGCTATTCAAAAACAGCTCTTTTGCAGGTTACCAAAGCGATGTGCTGCAGATCTCTCTCTTACTTGCAAACACCTGGCCTGCTGGCAGGCATGAGGATGGACATGTGGTGTGTCTTTTTTTCTCCCCTTTCTTTTTGTGGCACTTCTTCACACTGATCAGAGATGAATCTATTATTTCAACCATTCTTGGAATGGTTTGCTACCAAAGTGTGCTGTTCTTCTCTCTCAATTTTCCTAGGATTAAAGCAATAAGGCATAGTGCAACTCAAAGGCCACTTACTAATTGGAATGAGGTATCTTCAGTGCAATTAGCTACCTGCAGTGCCTCAAACAGGAATAGCATTCCCAGTTATAATTAGCTGTATTTGCCAAAATAAAGACAAAGAGTAAAGACAGAATGAGGTCATCCACTTGAGGGGTCAACACAACCACCCACGACGTATTTTGTAATGGTCATTATAGACGATTGAAAAATCAGTTACACTCAGTTACTGCAGGATGTTGCCCTGTTGTTTGGATTCTTAGAAATTATTGTACGAACAATAATTGAACAAAAACCATTTCCTTTTAGTTAAAAACGCACTGCAGATCGCCTTAGAGCTTGATTGGTCCTTGTCAATATTTGGTCAGAAATGCTGTATTAAAGTTTTGGTTGTCAGCTTAATTGGATCAGGCCTATAGCTTGAATTAGGTGAGAGATGATGGATGATTGAAAAACCTGTTATACTCAGTTACTGCAAAATGTTGCCCCATTGTTTGGATTCCAAGCATTGTTCTTAGGATTGAGAAGTTAGACAAAAATACCGAAGCCAAAGGCAAAGGACTTTTTACTAATACTGCCCTCTACCTCTATGCATACGCAACATATGCCTATCTTGAGCAGAATTAATTGGAGGATGATTTTGTATTACAAACTCTCCAAATGTCTGTAGATGTTCAGGTTTTCCTGTTTGCTTGTTTTTTAATTTCTAAATGGTCACACTGTCTTTTAAAGAATTAGCAATAAACAAAGTTTTCAACCCAAGGTTCAAAGAATTTCAAAGTTTTGCAAAAATACTTTGAAGAATATAGCTTGTGTTGATTAAGCAAACTAAGGTCCCTCTCATGTATTTCTGGACCACTCATTGAACACTGCACTGGAGAAACAATTCAGTCTGAAGGATTTCAAATTTAAGAAATTCCTAAATCCATTTCCTAATAGTTGCTCTGTGCTTGGTCCTTCCCATTCCTTTTCATTGTGGAATGTTAGCTTTTGGCTTATTAGTCCATAGGCAGAGATTGATTGACATACCTTTCAAAATTTTTGTGGTGCTTATAAAGTGATGATTCCTATATATATTTTGACTAACAATCACAACTTGGTACTAATAAAGTTTGTGTGAAAGTAAGAAATGAGAGAATATACACTGTAAGTTACAGTCTGTAACCTGAAAGTTTGAAGATACATTTTTTTTTTTGGTTCGTGGAATTAAATAATAGGGCTAGACTGCAGTTACTGATGGATGCCTATTCAAAAGTTTGCACAGACCATGTTTGGCTATCTCTGGTTGACAAAGGGCAAGGTTAATGTTGATATTTTATCCTGTCTGATTTGTGAAAATTAGATTTATTCTTTTTCCTGATTATCTACTTGATACATTTGACCTCTGTTTTTGACAGTCAAGGTGATTTCTTTCGAGTTTCAGATAGAAAATGCTAAGCAGTATGTCAACAAAAGAGCCGTTTACCATCTTATCAGTCGTCTGGAAAATTGAATACAGTTTCCATTCTCTTTCACATGTTTTATTTTTTACCTCAGTAATTGGATATTAATAAATAGGCCACCACAATAGTCATATATAAAACCTCAACTTAAGAGACTAATTGAATGTCCATTAAAGCAAGATGTCCGCTAAATCCAAAAATGCTTTTATCCATGCACAAAATTGTACTTAGGATTTAATGCACACACAGAAACATACAGACTATGAACATGTATTTGTCCGTTGCATCCAAGTACTGTCAATCAAGGTCTGTTAAATCTGTACTTCTGCATACAAGGTCTGTATTTCCTTGGACATCATCGTATTTTTACATTTATTTTGTTTTAGAAGATTATAAAAATTATAATAAGGTACCAGCATATACACAAATTAAATCCTAAAATCCTTTAAGTCCCTGAGCTGGACATAATCAGCTACTCAGCTACTTTTTTTGTTTCCCTTATTTGAGAATGCTTGCATGAAATATAAAAGTATATTTATAAAGATGTGCCTCTAGATTTCTGATATATTTACAGTAAATGTCGTAGAAGTGCATAAAACGCATCCATTATAAGGAGGTACAAAATTATCACAGGAATCTATGTAAGTTTTGAAGTATGCTTCAACAAACTCAGAAAAGATATATTTGCTGGAGGAACTCTGAGAATAGTTAAATCTGCTTTCCTCATGTTTTGCCCATCTTCTTTTCATGTCTCATTGGAAACAACTTGTAAATTGGGGAAAGGATACATTAAGGAAAAGGAAGACAATGGAAAAAAATAAGCGGACCTGAAGATTCCCTCCAAACTATATATAATTAACAAGCATTGTGGAGAAATGAGCAAAGATTTGTACTTAGTTCTAGGAAAGTTGAAAGAGTAACCTAATTCTGAATTATTTCAAGAGCACAGATCTCATTGGGGTGAGAATTATACACTGCATATTTTTACAGGAAGAGTCCAATTAACATCTGCTATGTCTACAAAGAATACTTACTACTCCCCCATCTACCCCATGGAATATTTATAGCTGATCTCACTTCTATTGTCTACTGAAGAGGAAACTCTTTGTGTCATAAGATGGAAACAGTTTTAACTTAAACAGCTGGAATTTACATTTCCACACTGGGAGGTCTTATTTGTTTGTTACTACCTCACAGAAAACTTTGGGAAAGCCTCAAATGCAACCCAACACTATTTTGCATCTCATATGAAACAGATAACACGCCAGCAAGCTCTCTATTACAACTGTAAAGATTTGAAACCAGAAATCCCCTGGAATACCCGGGGCATGCACAAAGTACCTGTCTACAACACCATAAACCCAAAACTTCTTTACAAGCATCAGAAGGTTGGTGGAAGATGGGCAATGGTGGGTTCTGGATCCCGTTGCAACCGGTATGGTGCAACGGGGCCTGGTGTCCCCCACAGGCATGCACACAGGATCCCGCACAAATGCACATCACATGCACATGTCCTTACCTCCACAACACCTCCACGATGCCTCTGCGACATTCCAGCTGCTCGGCGGAGTGTCACAGAGGCGACGTACGCTCTGTGCACATGCGTGTAAGTGCCAAAGAGCTCAAATACAGGTAAGGAGCTCGGGCGGGTGGGCCCTCTGGAACGGTACCCAGTGCTCCACGCAGGCACCGGTACACCTGTACCGAGGCGTACCACCTGCAACCCACCACTGAAAATGGGTGGGGGAACCGGTAAGTAACAAAGCATTCAAATCAGCATTGCACTCACACATTGCAAGCTACATCCCTTGTGACATGTACTGTGTCATCATATGAATACAGGTAATACTCGACTTACAGCAGTTCATTTAGAGACCATTCAAACTTACAACAGCACTGAAAAAAGTGATTTATGACCATTTTTTACAGTTACACCTTTGTAGCATCCCCATGATCACATGATCAAAATTCAGATGCTTGGCAACTGGTTCATACTTATGACCATTGCAGCGTTCCAGAGTTATGTGATCACTTTTTGCAACCTTTTGACAAGCAAAGTCAACGGGGAAGCCAGATTCACTTAACAACTGAGTTACTAACTTATCAACTGCAGTGAATCACTTGACAAATATGGCAAGAAATGTTGCAAAATTAGGCAAAACCCACTTAACAAATTCTCACTTAACAACATACATTTTGGGCTCAATTGTGGTCATAAGTCGAGGACTAACTGTATATGAAAAGAGCAGTGCTAATGTAAGATATTGGCACCGTGTTGAAAGAAAGGACTCAAAAAATGTCCTAGTATATTCCATGCAATCTTGGTTTGAAAATCAGAAACATTTTCCCTCCTCCTTTTATTATTTTCCTAGCTATTTCCCCAAAGATAGCAATTTTGAAAAACCTCAGCTGCCATAATATGTATTTATCTGTCACATTTCTACATTACAGTTCACAAAAGTTTAAAATACAATCAAAAAGAATACGAAGCAACAATATGTAATCAAAAACATGAACAGGTTAATGAAAGTTGTAAATGAAACACACTATGTTAATATGTTAATGTTGTCTGCCTATTGCTCCAGAGAGGAAAGCCAGGTTCTTTTAATAGATCTGTCATGCAGGTAAAGATGGAAGTGACCACCAGCAAGGTAGATAGACTTGAATTCAATAGCAATGGATGCACCATTGGAAACCTGAAGAGTACGACTGAAAGCAGATCATGTTTAATGTTTAAACTGCACAGTTTATCTGTGTGGTCGCTAGAAGTCAATACAAATTTGATGGCATGTAATCATCATAAGCAATTCTCCAAAAGGCTTCATTTTCACCTGTTTCTGGAACTTAATCCAGAAGGATGCTAATCTGATTTCATTTCACAAGCTGTTCACAATACAGGTACTATAGCTAAAAAAGAGTTCCTGCATGCTTTTGCCTCCTCCCCCCTTATTCTACTAAACTGGGGAACCGTGTACTGGGTTGACCATGCTGGGCTGATCTTTCTTCTTCCAATATCAGCAGAAACTGTCATCTGAGGAGGGAGCAAACTACAGCAAACTATCTCCAATCTCAACCCCCCCCCCGATGTTCCAGAGAATATCATGGTCAATAGTGTTGAAGGTTGCCTAGAGGACTAAATGGACGAAGGACATGCTACCTTTACCCATGTCCCAGCAAAGGAGCATCTCCAAGGTAAAAGACATTTATTGCCACTAGGGATTTGGGACACTAATTCTTAAAACATTGCCTATTTACTCTGAAAGATTCTCCATCATGTTAAGCAGCTTTGAAAATTGTAGCTGACTGAGGTTATGATTTCAGTTGAAGCAACCACTCCAAACCGCAGCATAGTATAATCTGGCAACAAAAAGGAATAAAGGAACAAATGTAAGAATATCTGTGTTGCCTGTAACTATATCTGTGTGGATGGTCATTTTTTTTCCTCTCGCTTTGCCTTTCAACATTCCTCCCTCCCTCCCTTTCCTTCATTTACTGGATGAATTATATTTCTTTATCAGGACTACATCATCTGATGAAATGGGTTGTGATCTTAAAAAAAAAAAAGAAGGCAATAATAATTGACTAGCCTTTAACATCCCAGCAGCCTCTTAGTTCTTTTTGCCGCAAAAGACTAGCTCTGCTTTTCTCTGAAAATTGTATAGGTTGCTATTTTTATGCTCTAATTTTTATAACATGGTGTTGTGAATAGTACTGACATTTTTGTGGCATGGAAGGTGGACTGAAAAAATAATTAAATTTTATGTTTAAATATAACACGTCAATACACGTAGATAAAACCTGTCAGTTTTGCTGCTGGATGCAGGTGTGTGCCACAATGTGTTGAAATGCTCATGATTTGCACCAAATGTTTCTTTGCCCCTATATATGTAATCAGTCGAATTAATACAGGAGGCATGATATTTTCTGGAAATGCTTATCCCCCACCCCACCACTTAAGTAATGCTCCATTTAATTTCTGTAAATCCACACAGTTACAAAAGAACCAAGGTGCCAGACTGGGCTTCCTGAAACCAAATAAGGCCTAAATATAAGGATATGATTCATCCAGCCACCTCATCCCACACACTTGCACTTGCATACCAGACATAAATGAAAAGACTTCTATTATAAGTCATAGATGTTTTTTCACCCCATTGTTGTAAAATCAGATTTTTCAAGAATTCAAGTAAGATTCTCCCTCTCAGGAAATGTGATTAATGCTCACATTACTTGGCTTTCAGTGTGAAATGTTATTGCAGCAATATTATTAGAAAATTCCTACTAGGGTGAGTTCCTGCCAGTTCTAACCTCTTCTATAGAAGAGGTTCCACAAATCTACAGTGCCATTTAGAACCGGTTCCAGCTCCTTCCCCCTGCTTGTCCGGACATCAACAAGATGAAGAGCAAGAGGAGGAATTCTGGGAGTTGAACACCCCTGGATTTTTTTCTAAAGGGTTAGGGGTGCAAGGATCTTGTAACTTGACAGCTTTAAGGCTTGCGTGCTTGGCCGGCAAGCCATTCCCACAAAGCAGGCCACACCTACAGAAGAGGTTCTAAAAAAATTTGAAACCCACCACTGGTTCCTACCCACATCACTTGGGGAATAACCCTGCATCGCCTTTATAACCTTTGTCACTCCTCAGGAACCATTGGTGTATTGCACCATCTTCCTTACTAGTATTCTTTGTTTCTCTGTGTTATTGATACTGCTGTCCTGATTTTCTCCCCCTTTGCTTTCAGTGGGAAAGAAAAGAAAAAGAATACTTCTGGGTTTTGGATTTGTGGAAATCCTCTGGTGACAATAATCTGTGTATTCTGAGCACATCAGCACATTGCAAGTTCCTTCAAGTCAGTGGGATGCAGGCCATCATAGACCAGCATGCAAGATTTGAGATCTTGTCATGCTCAGAATAGCAAACAGGTAACAACGGGGGTTTGCTTTTACTTGTGGCATACTAGCTAAACCATGTCGTAACTCACGGGTGTCAAACTCGATCATGTCGCATGATGTATCATGACATTTTTTGCCTTTGTGTAGCCAGGATGGGCCTGTACATGACACATCCAGCCTGCGGGCCACCAGTTTGACAGACCTGTTGTAACTGATCAATACTTTCCTAACTGCTATGTGGAAATGCCGCAAATAGCATGTGCACAACTAAAACTAGTAATTTTTTTTCTACATCTACTCCATCTTACCAAAAATGTTATATGAAACCAAATACATCAAAGCCACAGCAGACAATAGAAATTAAGTTCTGTGAGCTCATCTAAAAACAGACACACTGAAGATAGAAATATGAAATAGAGGACAAATAGATGTTAATGGTGTGAATGGTGTTAATGTACAAATTAAAAAACAATAACAATAACACACTAACCTATTTTCCGTTGTTGAACTGAAAGAAAGAATGCAATAGACTTGAATGAAAGTGATTCAGTCTTTTGGAGTTATTCCATATACAAATATGGAAATGGAACTATAAATTAAATTTTACAGGTAAAATTTTTATATCAGAAATTATGATTTGATGCCATTTAGGGTATTGTGATGCAATTTGAAAGTAGAAATTCATAGATGAGTGACAATTGCAGATTATACTCCAGAAATGATAATAATGGAAGAATCATGGGTAAGGTTTGGGAGATGTTATGTAACATTCTGAATGAATTGATCTGGAGGGGAAATTATTCTGCCAGGTGACATATGGGAACAAAATGCAAGAATTCAAAAAAAAAAAAGTGATTGAATTGTCCTTCCTTTGAGTTGAATGTCTATAGAGGTTTTCTGTCATGGTTGTCCCAAAAGTGCTTTTGCAAAAGGCAACTGGACTTTGTTTTTCCTTGAAGACTTCTCATCCAAGAAGCCTCTATAGTTCTGAGAAGATGGAAGGATTGACTGCAAGGAATTCCATCCTTCCATTCAGTCAGAACTGAAGAGGCTTTCTTGGATCAGAAGTGAAACATCTTCAAGGAAAAACAAAGTCCAGTTGCCTTTTGAAAGAGCACATTTGAGCTGGTATTTCTGCACTTACAGATTTTATACACACACAAACACACACATAAACATGGTTAAAATATTAAAATGCAAATACCTATAAGTACAAAACAGCTTTTTAAAAAAGCCCATTCTATTATACACTCAAATAGATTCTCTACCTCCCTTTATCGGCACTGCAGAAATAGCATGGTGATTAAGATTCTCACTTGGCATTATAAAAGTTGCTGGTTTGAAACACCACAGCAACTATTTTTAATTGCATTTTTATCTTCAATAGCTAATTTTCTCCCTGGGCTTTTCCCCCATTCTTTAAAAAAAATAAGTCTAGAGTTTTGCTTTTTGTTTTTACATTTTTCCAGTCACTGAAAGGTAATAAGTTTTCACCACTGACTATCAAATAGCCCAAATCATGTTGAGAAATATTAAGAGTGCATGTGAAGATGGTGTAAATGGAGAACTTTAAAAAATATGGGTGTAGTTTGCTTAGGGAATTCTGATCATTGGGGTTATAGCTGCAGTTATTTATGTGATGATTAGGAAGATTCAGAGCAGCATTTGAAAGCTTACGGGCCTAGACAATTACAATCCTTTGTTATTGACTGTAGATCACTGAGATTTAGAAGAAGACTTTTAAGCCCTTTTTTACCTCCTCTTTTGGTCGCTCTGTGAATGACATGGGTAGTTTCTAAATCTGATATATAAATAAATAATACCAAAGCTATAAACTTTGCAAAATGGAATGACAGGTTCGTGTGAAGAAAGCAACTCCTTTCATTTTATTGTAATTGAGGACAGGTTTCTCATCATTTGCATATAATAATAATAATACTAAAATAGGAGTATTGTCCAACATGTGGGACAAGGGTAATAATACACAGGTTTTGTTAAATCTTTGAGGAATTTCTGTGGAGTGTCTGGATGACCACTAGTATGACACAAGTCAGTAGCTGCAGCTGATAAAACTGCTTTTGAATGGATGCTCATCAATCAAACTCATCTTTGAGAACGTGGATAAAATAATCTGTATGGATGATACAGCATGGAGAAAATGAGTGATGCCAATATGGAAGTCCATCATTTTATATTGACTTTCAGCATTTCTGCTGAGGTCAGATTGCCTCCAACTGCTTTGTTTAAATTTAACAATTTCCATGGGTGTCTGAAGAAGCATCAGCTCCATTAGGAAAAGCAGACCAGCAAATTATCTCCAGAAGAATACTAAAACTACTTTTATTGAGATTGGTCATTGTAGTTGAATCTTGCAAGTTTGATTGTAGTGAAACTCTTTCTGCTTTTTTATGTGAACTAGGGCTTTGTGTATTTCCATCAAAATCATCTTTCTTATTCTCTACAAGGGACCAATTTGATATAGCCCCAGAGCAAAGATCCAATGAAGGCATCCCTTTAGACACTTGATTAAATGTACTATGTGTTAGATATTAAGACTGGAGCAATAGGCTCAACCAAGGTCCTCAATTCCGGTAGGAAAATACTCAACGCTGATTGGCTGAACTGTCTGACAGCTCCCATAAAAGGGCAAGCTGTCAGAAAGGCCAGCACTGGATCTGTACATAGTCACTGAATAAAGAGCTGTTGTTGTCACTGAAGCCTGAGTCCTGTCTCCTCCATTCACCCTATCTAACACTATGGAAGTATTCAGCACACATTTTGATGACAATCGAACAGTGAAACTTACCAGAAGCTTTTGGAAGGAAAGGCAACCAAGTCCCAACTAAGAATTATTTTCTCCTGCTGTCTGAACAAGCTTCTTCTATTTGATTTTCTGGGCCTATAGCTTTTTTGCTCTTTGGTAAAGATTTATATGCTTTTTTCTTTCTCATTTCAAGGACAATTCCTCACAGAAAGGGTGTATTAGATGCTCTGTAATCTCTGAACCTTTCAGTAAAATTGGCTTTGTCATTCACACATTCACGCTCAAGCCATGGCTTTGAGAATCATTTGTCTTTTTGGAACATATGTAGAAACTGAATAATGAGCAGCTTAAAATTGCACAAGACGTCTAAGTCAGATAGAGAGCCAAGCTGAAGCTGGCAGGCGGTATCTGGGTTTAGAAAAATGAAGAATAGCACTACTTCCTTGGTCTCAAGATGCCTTCCCTGGGGGGATTTCTCTGTGAGAGCAGGAATTCATTGCTAATTTGAGTGGGAAGCCATCATTCTCAGACTCTGCAGCAATTTGGAAAGAAACAATCTCATCAATTAACTTAGATAATGCTAGAAGGAAACCAGTTGTACCAGGCCTCCATCCTTCCCAATAAATAAACACTCCATTGGATATTCCTTCAATGGATTCATTATGGATACAGAAGACAAATTTAGTGTGTGGGGGGTGGTGGTCTCAATCTCCATCCCTTGTGATCCAATTCCAAATCTTTTGAGGAAAGAAATAAGATGGAGAATAATCAGGGGAAGACGGGAAGATAGAGGCAGAGCTAATGAAACAAGTGAACAAAATTCTGTTTAATTTGGCATTAAACTCTCTAGCCATTAAGGCATCCTGTTTTGGGTCCAATAAAATTAAATCCAAAATACAGTTCTCCATTTTGTCTCAAATTTTATTACCTTGATGGGATACTAAGGGAGAAGATAGAAAATGAAAATCAATATAATTTGTGTTGTTTGGCTTGTATTGTTTGGCAAGACAATGGTGGGGAGACATCATCGAGAAGAATTTATGCAAAATTACCTTTGAGGGCAACCCTATTTAATATTTCTGGTTGCTTGCAAATCCTGTCCCAGGTTGCAGGCACACACACACAAAGACACAAATGTTAAGGAGTTATTTAGTACCACTAAGATGGCAATAGACAAGGCTCCAAATAGGTTTGGAGACAAGGCTCCAATAGAAGGCTCCAAATATTACTATTTTAATATTGTAGAGTTAATATCAATGTAATGAATGATGTTGCAAATTTTGATTATTGTTCAACAAAGATATTTGTACCCAGACAACATACTGTTCAACTGAAGATGGAATTATCCTATTAAAAATAAAAAAAAATTATAAAGAAGAAGAAGAGGAGGAGGAGGAGGAGGAAGAAGAAGAATCATCCAAATAAATTAGAAAGCTGAGCCAGGAAATCAGCCAATCCAATAGTCAAGGGCAGGGAAATACAGGAAGAAAAGTCATGAATTCTGAACCATTGTTGCCACAAAGGCTGAAGCCAAAATGGCTACATAAATCCTCTGCAGGCAGCTATCTGGATTACTCAGACTCCATCCTTTGCCTAACAAGGAGCCTCATTGAATGGCATTGTTTTGCTCACCACTGCATGCATCGATACCTGGGGTTTGGGGGAGACCAAGAGGGAAAGGAGATCTTTTGGGTGCCAGATCCACTTGCTCCCACAGAGCCTCTGCTTCTAATCTTCTAATTTCATGGCGTGACTGTTCTGGGGTTCGAAGAACTAAAAAGCAAAATATACGCTCACCTTACACTCCCTATGCTTCTAGTGTCATGGATGGCTAGAGAAGCAGGAGAAAGATTTGGCAGAGAATGGCTCTTTTGTGCCATTCCACAGAGATCACTCCAATCCATGGAGTACTATCAGCATTAGATCCACAGGTCTTCTGCTGCCATTCTTGGCACTGCTTCTTTCTCATATGTCATCACTTCTTCTGCAATCGGATTCTATTCTGCTTCATTGCCGCGACAGAATACAAGTTAAACATGCAATCGGCACTTCTTTAAGCTGGCAGAGTTTTCTACCAGCTCCAACAAAGGAGGATAACAGAGATGGGTTGCAAATCCTGGCACTACCGGTTCGCTCGTGCTCACAGTGCACTCGTGCTCACATGCATGATCGTGTGTGCACACGACACATGCATATGTACAGAAGTGTCCTGGTGGGTGGGCGGAGCCTCCCACTGCCGCCACTACTGGATGATAGCACTTTTCTATGGGAGTTAAGAAAAGTTCTTGGGAAATAAAAACTTTTCCTGGAGGAATCATTTTTTTATATTGAGGCTAGAAAAGCAGTATATAGGACAGGTTGGAGGAGTAGAGGAAATAAATAGGTAGGTGGCTATGACAGTCACCAAGGGATGCTGTGGCTAAGACGCTGAGCTTGTCGATCAGAAATTCAGCAGCTCAGCCGTTCAAATCTCTAGCGCCGCTTAATGGAATGAGCTTCTGTTACTTGTCCCAGCTTCTGCCATTCTAGCAGTTCAAAAGCACATAAAAATGCAAGTAGAAAAATAGGGACCACCTTTGGTAGGAAGCAGTGGTGGGATTCAAATAATTTAACAACTGGTTCTCTGCCCTAATGAATGGCTGGGTGGGCGTGGCTCAGTGATCATGTGACTGGGTGGCCATGGCCAACTCAACATCACTCACATCAATGGGAACTTCGCCTTAGCAGTTACAATGTAATAAGGGTTAACAGGAGAGGCAGTTTCTGTAAGCAGGGCAATAAAGATTAGGCTAGAAATAAAACCAGAATGTTTCCTTCCTGCCTTCCTTACAGGATTAGCCCTGTAAAGTGGAAAGAAACAAAAGGAGATTTTTTCCAACAACCGGTTCTCCGAACTGCTTAAAAAGTTAACAGCCAGTTCTCCCGAATAGGTGCGAACTGGCTGAATCCCACCACTGGTGGGAAGGTAACAGTGCTCTGTGCACCTTCAGCATTTAGTCATGGCGGCCACATGACCACGGAGACATCTTCGGACAATGTTGGCTCTTCAGCTTAGAAACGTAGATGAGCACTGCCCCCTAGAGCTGGAAACAAGTAGCACACATGTGTGGGGGAATCTTAACTATGACAATCACAAGGCAAAATAGCACCAACTATTTACTCTTAAAGATGACTCTCTGCTAATTTTAGGACAGTGGTACAGAATTGTATTAACCTACAATATGTGATTACCGGTACCTGACATTTGTTCTAAAGTCTTTTCCCAACTCCCAGCTCAGCACAGACATGCAACCCTCCCCCTCCCCCCCATCTTCCCATATCTCCATTTCAAAGCCCTGAAGACCTGAACCAGCTCATATATAAGGTGACCAGATTTTCAGATTGGTAAAGAGGGACATCTTTGCTGGGGGGGGGGGGGGGGCTTGATTAAAAATTTTATATAGAGCAACAAAAATTTTCATATAATGCAAAAATAGTATTGTAATTTTTTTTATTTCAACATAAGTACAATTTACAAATATAAATTGTAACTGTTGCCAAACATCAAAATTTTGATCACGTGACCATGAGGATGCTGCAATGGTCGCTAAGTGTGAAAATGGTCGCTAAGTGTGAAAAATGGTCATCAGTCACTTTTTACAATGCCATTGTAACTTTGGTCACTAAGCCCATTATATACCACCTTTCTTGCCACAGTTCTTAAGTGAATAACTGCAGCTGATTAGTTAGTAACGTAAGTGATCTGTGATAAGAGCCTGGAGGAAACACTTTGTGGCTTTGAGGTCGATAGAAGCTACTTGAGATCGACCAATCAATCAGTCTCAAGACGTGGAGACTCTGGAAAGAGTGCAGAGAAAAGCAAGAAAGATGATTAGGGGATCAGAGGATAAAATATATGAAAAACAGTTGCAGGAATTGTGGATTTCTAGTCTAGAAAAGAAGATCTAGGAGTGACATGATGGCAGTCTTCCAATATTTGAAGGGCTGCCCCAAAGAAGAAGGGGTCAACCTATTCTCCAAAGCCCCTGAAGGACAAGAAGCAATTGATGGAAACTAACCAGGGAGAGAAGCAACCTAGAACTAAGGAGAAATTTCCTGACAGTGAGGACAATTAACCAGTGGAACAGCTTCCCTCCAGAGGTTGTGGGTGATCCATCACAGGAGGTTTTGAAAAAGAAAATGTACAACAGTTTGCCTGAAATGGTATCAGGTCTCCTGCTTGAGCAGGGGGTTGGACTAGATGACCTCCAGCTCCGGTATTCTGCATTCTTCTCTAAGAAAGACAACGGGGGCTGGAAAGTCCATTTAGTGGCTTGCAATGGCCATTGCAACCTTCATTCCACAATGTCGGTGTTGCAAATGTTGACCAGGGCTCTGGTCAAATCAGAATTGAGCTGGAGGGGTCCTTGGAGATCTTCTAGTCCTTCCCCCCCTCAAGCAGGAGATCCTATCCATTTTAGACAAGCGGCTGTCCAGTGCCTCTTCTTAAAATTTGCTGACCGACGCTGCGGCTGAGCTGAAGCTGGCAAAGCCGAGCACCCCTGCCTGCCCAGCTGAGGTGTTCCTAGCGGAGGAGGGGGAGGGGGAGGCACCGCCGCTATAACTCATTAATACATCATAAATTCTCAAGCACGGGGGCTATAACCACCACAAACCCCACAAATCAAGCCCTCCAAGGTATAAACCCACATGAGTTATTACTTTGTACATTCATTCTCAGGACGCTACCCTAATGCCCCAGACTATCAGCTGTTAAATTATGGGGCCGGCAGATCCATGGATGGATCCTATAGAGATCCAGGCAACATGCACGCCTGCTCTTACGGGGGATACAAATACAATGGAATGGATCTGAGCATCAGCGGATCAGCCACCACCACCTCCTCCTCCTCCTCCAGCCAATTTGGAGCGATTGGGGAGAGCTCTCGCATATTTTCTGCCCAGGCAGCGCTCGAAAGCAGGTTAAGAGAGGCGTTCAGCTGCTCCTTGTCTTGTCCCGAATCCCTCCCTTGCACAAGCAGCACCAGTACTGGCGGAGTCAACGAAAGCCGTGGAGGCAAGACAGCCGGGTCCTCCCACGCCAACCAGTAGCTTCTGTCGGCACAGATAGTGTCACCGCGTTTGCCGAAATAGATGAAACCAGCGCGTCCTCGCGAACTGAAGAGAGCGGTTCTCAAGCCAACAATGGCGCCCGAGTTCAGACGGAGCTGAACGCCACCTCCACGCCGGCCGCATAAAGCCTGCCCCCTTCTTGTCTCCCACCCAACATGTTTTGCTGAATGGCGGCCGAGTTCTAAACTGCCGGCATGACTTTGAAGAGCTGGATTGCCTTCCGCACGGGCCGACTTGGAAGGCAAGCGGCAAGCCAGCCCTTCAAAGTCATGCCAGCACTTTAGCATGCCCCTTGGCTGCCATTCAGCGAAAGATGTTTCGCTGAATGGCGGCCGAGTTCTAAACTGCCGGCGTGACTTTGAAGGGCTGGATTGCCTTCCGCGTGAGCCGACGTGGAAGGCAAGCGGCAAGCCAGCCCTTCAAAGTCATGCCGGCACTTTAGCGTGCCCCTCGGCCGCCATTCAGCAAAACTTTTTTCGCTGAATGGCGGCCGAGTTCTAAACTGCCGGCATGACATTGAAGGGCTGGATTGCCGCAAGCCAGCACTTCAAAGTCATGCCGGCACTTTAGCGTGCTGGCAGGCAGGGCTGGAGCGAGTGAGCAAGCATGCTCCGTCTCGGTGGGTGCATGAGCAGAGCACTTTTCCAGCGCTCCTGTGCCTGGAGAGCTCCATCTTCATATGAGCCCAGGATCTGCCGCTTGCGCTCCCTTGCTCCGCCCCGCCACCCGCCTTCCCTATCTAGGGACTCCTCCAGCAGAAGTAGCAGAGTCGTGTCGAGCGCCGCTCTGCCTTCCTCTGCGCTCTTCCCGCCCAGACGCCCAAACCCTCCCAGCCTGCCCGGCCCGGGGTGAGTCAGCTGCAGTGCAGTGGGTGGCGATCCCACCACCATCTGCCTGCTCACTCGCCCCACCCGTCACTTACTCTGAGTTTGGAGAAGAAGCGGCAGCCCCAGGTGGCTCTTTTCGTGGAGGCTTTCCCACGGCTTGTCTGGAAGTGGAGCTGGAAAGGTGAGCTCGCTCCCCCGCCCATCCGCCCACTCACTCGCTACGCTACCCCGCCCATGCGAGCAGCAACGGATGGGCGGGGGAGCGAGTCGAAGAAGGTGCCAAAATTAAGTGGGATCTTTTGGGAATGGCCCGGGATGCGGGAAAAATTATGAGAAGGCATGCCTGTCCCGCCAAATCGGGACATATGGTCACCCTACTCATATAGCAAGTAACTGGGTGATAGTTAAGTAAGCAAAAGAGAGACCCAGTTTTCTCTCCCTGCAGTTTCATAGCAAAGCCCTGCCTCCTTCAAAATTATCAGCTGTTATTCACACTGCTTTTAATGTGGGTTTGCCATTCTCCTAGGAGAGCACTGAACCTATATTCCCACATCGTGTGAACAAGAGGTGATGATTGTGTTAAAGAGGCAGACTAAATGCCAGCTTGTGCAGTTCCTCTCCTGCATCTGTCACCACTATCTGGGCTTATGCAGGTCTCTCTACAGGTGGAAAAAAGAGCTTTCATCCACTTTACCTGTCCTTTCTCAAAGCTCAATAGCTTTCCAGTCTGACAGAGGGTCAGGGAGCAGGAACAAGTGCTAGTAGGTAGCTAAACCTGCAAGAATAGTCATCTGTCAGAACCATCTCCAATCACTGGAGGGTAGCAATGGGCAGAGTTTTTCTTGCCTGGCTGATGATGTTGAGAGGGCAGCAGATGGGGAGCGGGAGGTGAAACAACCTTTCCTGCATGGAAAATTAGGACATTGAGCTATATCAATTGGAACCGGGAAGGAGCACCACAAAGATCTATCTTGAGCCTTGGGGAAGAGCCCTAAGCTCACTCAAGATGAACTTGCCTGAAATGCATCATGCCACTTAATGTGTGAAGGCTATGTATAAACCATTTACCTGGGCCTAACTCTTATTTAGAAGTTCAAAGCCTTATAAATCTTTGTGTGGAATTAGGGATAAAGTATAATGGATCTATTAGAGAACTATATGAGGGAGCTAAGCTAAATGCCTGAAGAAAAAAAATAAACTCCTTGATTTTATGGATTAAGATTATTTTGATTACAAAGTCCATTAAATTATAAATCCTTCCTTCCTTCCTTCCTTCCTTCCTTCCTTCCTTCCTTCCTTCCTTCCTTCCTCCCTCCCTCCCTCCCTCCCTCCCTCCCTCCCTCCCTGTGAAGAACCCCAGGTGGTCTTTGGTAGGACAGACGTAGCCAGATGTTTTGAAACTGAGAACATGCCATTAGTCATCTGACATTCTTAGAGCGCCACTATTGATTAGCTTAGCCTGAGCTAAGGATAGCAGCTAGCAGAGGTCTTCAAACTTGGAAACTTTAAGACTTGTGGACTTCAACTCCCAGAATTCTCCAGCCAGCAGAGTTGAATTCTGGGAGTTGAACTCCACAAGTTTTAAAGTTCCCAGTTAAAGTTTGAAGACCTCTCTTCGCCACGCAATTGGTGATCCCCAAATGATGAGGATTTTTTTCTTTCTTGATCTTTTGAAGCCCCCGCCCCTGCTTTTGCTCCGAGGGGGCTGCAGGAAGGCTTGCTAGCCCCCCCTCTATTTTGGGCCTAGCAAGTCTGTTTAAAGTCTTCTGGGAGCCAAAATGGGTGCCCCCCCTGCCCCCCCCACATTCTATTTTGGCTTAGCAGGCCTGCCTGAAGCCCACTGGGAGCCAAAATGGGGTTGTGAGGATCCTGGAAGGGGTGGGGAAAGTGAAGATTATGAGCCTGGTGGGTATGGGGGGAGGGAGCACAGCAAGCTCGAGTGGGTGGGGCTAGAGAGATTTACCTGTAGGCAGGAGGAGGAGGCAGCAGCTCAGTTGGGATGCAGGGGAAGCACCATGTGGCAGCTTAGGCAGGGAAGCCACCTGGGAGGTGAGGAGTGACTGGGTGGGGCGAGTGGGCAGGGCATTTGCACTTAAAATGGTCTGTGCACATGCACAACATTAAAAAGGGAAAAGGGTACATTTTTTCCATTGAAGATTCTTCTGCGCATGTGCAGAACAGAAACTAAGATTGGGCTGCAGAGGATAGAATGTGTCTGCCAGAGTTACTACGTATTTGGCCGAACTGGACCGAATGGGTAGGAACCCACCTCTACCTGATTGGAATATTTTTGAGTCAACAAGGAATATGAAAACTCAGCAACATAAATAGCACACCTGTTCCAAGAAAAATGAAATCAATTGTTCTCCATTTGGATTCTTCCCATTATTCTGATTAGGATTGCTTGATATAACTTTCCGTTCCCTGGATCTTTGGAGCATTACCAAAAAAAAAAAAAAAAAAAAGAATAGGTGTAAATCATCTAACTACATCACATAAATATTTAAAATATCAAATCTCACATAAAGATTTGTCTCTTCCACATAAAATGTTATTAAAACTATGTTGGAAGGAAATATATTATGTCATTATTTTTATTGATAGAAAAAAATGTCTTTTCCAAAATTTGGAATTTAGATATTTCTTGAAACTCATCTTTAACGTTTAGAGGAGTTGTCTTTTTCTTTTGGCTATTCCTAATGCTTGATATAATCTCCCAATTCCTTTTCAGCCATTCAATTTTCCTCTCGTTTCATCTGGACATGCCCATAAATCTTCATTGTCTTTAATCAAAGTAAGGATGTTAGCGATAAGGAAATGAAGTATTGAGTTATTAATCAGTGGGATCTGAAACTCACAAGAAGAAGTCATTAAATTGTGCTTAATGTGATAAAACTAATGTACAATTTGATGAGAATTGACTATGAGAAGTGGCTCCCATTCAACTTCCCCCCCCCCTCTTTAATTTTGCCTATTCTTCTATCTGTTTATATGGGAATAAGAATTACTGAACTCATTGTGGCTGTTTTTGAGTAGGTATGTACAGAATTACACTTTCAGTCTTTAATTCACCATCTCCTCCCAAAGATGATATGGAATAATATTTAGATCATAGGCTGTGTTTTAACATAAATATTATAGGAAATGACCAGGCTTAGCTCAAGGAAGGGTTAAACATGTCATAAGTCACGAGTCCCTGCCTGCCTACAAGAAATCTAAGTCCAGCCCACTTTGAATGCGTCTCTTATCTCCCATGGATTTTCTTTAACCACTAATTGGTCAGATTCTTGTAAAAAGCCTAAGGTTATAATAAATATTTATATTCATTTGAACTGCCTGAATCTCCTGGTTTTCCAGGCGCTTGACAAATATTTATATTTAGTTTTTGCAAGTTTTCTTAGGTATTTCAGTAAAAAAAAAAAAATCACGACAGCAAGCTTTTTCAAATGTATGTGAAACCAAAACAATCACATAAGAAACCAGAGATGGCATTGACATTTGGAAATTTCAAAAAATGGCACACCGTTAAGAGCTATGCCGAAACGTTTCAGAATAGAATAAGAGTTGGAAGGGACCTTGGAGGTCTTCAAGTCCAACCCTCTGCTTAGGCAGGAAATCCTATGCCCATGATGGCAAACCTATGGCATGTGTGCCACAGGTGGCACATGGGGCCATATCTGCTGGCATGCGAGCCATCAGCTCCAGCATGCATGCGTGCACTGGCCAGCTGATTTTTGGCCTTCCAAAGGGCCGGAGCCTGGGGAGGGTGAAAAACGAGCCCAATGGGCCTACCAGAAATTAGGAAACGAGCTGTTTCTGGCTTCCGGAGGGTCCCTGGGGGACACCCTCTGGAAGCCAGAAATGCAGTATTTTCAAAGTTCCAGTTGACCCGTTGGGCCCATTTTTTTGCCCTCCCCAGGCTCCAAAGTCTTCCAGGAGCCTGGGGAGGGTGAAAATGGCCTCCCCCAGTCCCCTGGAGGAAATACTAAGCTCAGCTTGGAGGTGAGTAGTGTGGCGCACATGGGGGGTGGTGTTTGGGGGTTGTGCACATATGCGTATGTGGGAGTGCGCTTTGCATTATGGGTGCTGGCACGCATGTTCGCTATCGCATGTGCGCCCTTGCATTTTTGGCACCCAACAACAAAAAGGTTATCCATCACTGTCCTATATCATTTGAGACAAATTGTTATCCAATCTCTTCTTAAAAGCTTCCAGTGTTGGAGCATTTACAACTTCTAGAGGCAAGTTGTTCCACTGATTAATTGTTCTAACTGTCAGGAATTTTCTCCTTAGTTCTAAGTTGCTTCCTTTTTTGATTAGTTTCCACCCATAGCTTGACTCCCTCTTCTTTGTGGCAACTGCAGAGATATTGGGACACTGCTATCATGTCATCCCTAGTCAGGGGTGGGATTCCACTGGTTCAAACCGGTACAGGTGAACCTGTAGTTCCAAAGATCAGCTAGAAGTGAACCGGTTCACTCCCCTGCCTGTCCACCCCTGTGTTTTACCTACCATTATCTTCTCAGCTGAGTCATGAGTCAGAGTGGATTGCTGCGCCTCAGCTGCTTTCCTTCCCAAGCAGCAATCTGGAAGGTAAGTTTTCTAAATTGCGCACATACATTTGAGCACTCAGCAAACTGTTTTTTAAACCAGTAGGATCCTACCCTAGTCCTTCTTTTCATTAAACTAGACATACCCAATTCCAGCAACTGTTCTTTATGTTTTAGCCTCCAGTTCCCTAATCATCTTTGTTGCTCTTCTCTGTACTCTTTCTAGAGTCTCAACATCTTTTTTACATTGTGGTGATGTGAAATATCCAGAATTATTTGCTGAGATGGATGGCTATAGAACTCAATCAATCAAATAAGCAGTGAAATCCCAGAAAACTCAATTCTTAGGTTTCTTTGAATAAGAAAACCATTTTTAGGAGAAATCAGTCCCATAAAATCAGCAAGATTATATTTGGGCATTGGATAAGCCCTACTGATTATGCCCTCCTTCACCACTTGCAAGCATAAATTTTAGGAAAGAAAATGATTGCTGGGAGATTGTTCATCAGCCGCTGACCAATAGATCAATTGAGTTGATTTTCATCACCATTGGATACTCACTTGTATTTCTGTATGTCTAAATTTTGCTTCTTCTTGTTTCGGTCCATAATAGATTTTTTTCCCATTAAAAACAGTTTTCAAAAACAACAGTGTTTAATTGTAGGGATGATGGATGCATTTTTACTCTATTCCTCATTGACAGGGAACTAGTCTACTGCAAAAATGTTGCTTTGTTTGCTCTGAGAGGCCAACTTCTATTTAGTTCAGTGTCAAGTTGAATTCCCTGTCTCTTGACTTACTACTGCTCTAGGCAGAAGTTATATTTCAGAGTAGAAAGCCAAGTGTTGATTTTTTTTATTAAAGGTGTAAAGTGATGCTGCATCCTGTATATCACTTTCCAATATACTGAATTCAGAAAAGCAATCATCTGTCATTTCATTTCCAGTGTGCTATAATCTGTCACCTGGAGAGCTTTTCTATACACTTAAAGAGTGGTTCTGGCTGTTGTAAATATGTGTATCATTTTAATTTATGTGTTCCACAGTGAGAAAAGAACGTGGGCAAAGGCTGTCCTGTCTAGCTGGCATGATGTATGATAGTATGTGTAGGAAGGACACACTACCATTTAGAATTTAGTCATATATTCTGCCAAAATTCCTCCTATAGGTGCACACATTTGTTTGAAAGCAAATAGGTGCCCAGAATCTTTTTATCTGGTTTTATAGTGTCATTACCATGGAACTTGTTGATGTTCTTCAAACCAACATTTTCCACATCTTGTGGGGTTTAAAAGAACTGGTTTTGTGAAATGTTGGTGCTCACTGTGAACAATAGAAAACCTGGTAGAAAAGAAATATAAGAATACCCTTGGCCTTTCTAACATATTAAAGGGTCTAATTATTCATGACTATTTAAACTAATTTGGGAATAAAGGTACCTAGACACTCTATATAGCAGTGGTTCCAAATCTTTTTTTCGCCATGCCCCTCCTAAGCATCTCTAAAATCCTGATGCTCCGCCCTGTGACATATACTAACTTTACTCAGAAAGTGAACTCTACTTACACAGAGGAAGCCTAAAAGGCCATTAACTTGGTTTAAACAAGGCTCAAATTGCCCCCATTAAAAATCAAATTGCCCCCCTGTCGAGTGTGGGCCCAATGTTGGGAACCACTGCTATATAGAGAACACAAAAGAGCCTGTGTTGCATAAACTTTTTCAAGAAACAGTTCATATTTTGCTGTGCACCATACACATAACTTAATTCAACTGGATTTCAGTTTGAATTAAGTTAGCTACATGTAACTGATAGGATTTCTCTAATCATTTCCCTTTCATTCAAGGTAACAATTAAGTGGCACCTTTGGAGGAACTTTTGTGGCATGCTCATGAAGTGAGACAGGTGTAGTTTCTGGAGTGGCACAGACAGACCAATGGCCAATGGAGAAGGATTACAGAAACATTTTTGAAGGTCTTCACTTGTGGATCTTTGGAAGGCTCCTCTAAGATAGGGACTCCAAGCTTGGCAACTTTAAGGCTTGTGGACTTCAACTCCCAGAATTACCTAGTCAGCATGGCTGGCTGGAGAATTCTGGGAGTTGAAATCCACAACTTTTAAAGTGCCAAATTTGGAGATCCCTGCTCTAGGACAGTGATGGCTAACCTTTATGTTGTTGCGTGCCGAAAGTGCACACACATGTACACATAATGCAGTGTGTGTGTGACACCCTGCGCGTAACCCCCTGGCATGCGTACGAGATCCCCCATGTGTACTCTACCCCATGCATGCACATGCAATGCCCCCCACTCCCCATGCATACGTGCATGACCCTGTGCATACACATGTGATGCACCCTGCCCCACCCCACACGCATGTGCGGCAGAGACCTGAAAATCAACTGGCAGGCGGGAAGTGCAGGCGCATTTGCAGTGGAGCTGAACTGGGGCGATGGCTTGGATGCTTGCAGAGAGGGCTCTGCGTGCCACCTGTGGCATGCGTGCCATAGGTTCGCCATCATGGCTCTAGGACATACCTTTACAAAGCATTATATACTTAGGCCCAGCAGATCTAAGACTTTGGATCCCATCCTATGTATGTTACTTGTTTTCAATTTCAATTATTTTATGGTAACTGGATTATCAAATGCATAGACCCATTTTTGCCTCCAAATGCCAATTTTTCATCCAATAAATAGCTTTTATAAATAAAAGCTTACAAGTGACTTCTGGAGAACTCTCTCCTCCTTTATCCAACAAGTTTTAAAATTGGGACACTCTACTTTCAGGATCACCACATGGAGGTTTTTGAGCATACTTAACACATACTGGACTTCTCTCTTTCCTATGACCAGTCAGCAGTCAACATGTCTCTGATTTCCACTCAAAGGAAATTTTAAAAAATGAGGATTCACAACATTGAAGTGTGTGTGTGTGTGTGTGTGTGTGTGTGTGTGTGTGTTGGCTACATTCTATCCATCTATTTTCAAAAGCTGTATGAATGAGGCATGCACTCTTTTTCCACTGTGCTTCTTCCTTCTCCGGATTTTACCTACACTTTTAACAAGTGTTTGGCCTAGCTCTAAGAAGAGATATGGAGGCATGTCCTTGTTAGTATCCATAGCCCATCAATTACTTATTACACTGGCATTCAGGTTTGTCCTTCTGTTTTATATTCACGCTGAGAAGGCTGAACAAAACTTTCTTATCTAGGAAAATGAGTTTGCTCCACCCTCTAAAAGAAGATTTATCTTTCCTCACAGTTAGGAAGCAATACTGTTTCAAGGGCAAAGGCTGTCCTTTGCATGGTCCATATAGAAGCAGATTAAAGTAATAACAAGTTCTAGTAATTTTCATTAGTCCTATTTTCTTCTCCAAGCTTACTAGCTTCTCACTTAACAGTTTAATCCTATTTAAATGGTGGAACCTATTATTTTTGTATAGTTGAGTGCCAGAATTATTATGAATCTGGTGATGCAGCAAAACATTGTCACACGGGAAGTTTTGATATGAGTGTCAGTCTTTCTGCTGTCTTCTGATACTGTTTATTTTCTAACTTGGGTGGAAATATATTCAACTGTATGATATTAGAAAATGTTCTTTGCTATGCATTAGAACAGGGCTGTCAAACTCCTGGCCCACAGGCTGGATGCGTACATGCTCGTTTTAGTGAAAGAGGGAAAAGTCCCGATATGTCACATGTGACAATGTGAGTTTGATACCCCTGCATTAGGGCCTGCTTAATCACCAAAAATATTTGGTCCATTCCTGGATTGAGAGGCCTTGCTCACAGGCACTTCCCAGTTAGACTACTGCAATGCTATCTATAAGGGGTTGTCCTTGAAGACCCCCTGGGATGTTTCAACTCATCTAGAATGTGGCAGTTTTTGCAAAGCTGGCCACCTCTCAGTTTGCCCTTTGCTGATCCTGGTTTCTTTGTGGAAGCAATTCATGGTACTGGTTATTACCTTTAAAGCCTGAGAGGGCCAATATATGTATAGGATCACCTCTCACTTGTGAGTATTTTCTAGCTTCACTAGACTGGATAAAGCCAGAATGCTCCAGGTCCTGTCCCTTAGTTACAATGGTACCTAGGAAAAATTTCTTTCGTATAGCAGTCCCTATTCTGTGGAATACCTTCCCCCCAGGATCCAGTGCAGAGGCGGGTTGCTACCAGTTCGCACTAGTTTGGGTGAACCGGTAGTGATATTTTGGCCTTGGTCGCAGAACCGGCAGCAACCCAGGCTGGCCACGCCCCTGAACTGATTCCCCAGTGTTTTATAGTATTTTTTCATGTTCTGTGCATGCACAGAATAATTTACAGTCAACTGTGAAGCGCGTGTGAAGCAAACCAGCAGCAATGCCAGCAGCAACCCAGCCCTGATCCAGTGGGCTCTCACATTTTACGTATAAGGTAAGGGTAGAACCCAAAGATTGTATAGGTTGATGAATTGAAAATGGTAGGTCAAATGCTTGGTTTTCTGGTCTTTACTGTTCTTTTCTTGTTAATTGTTTTGAGCTGCCCAAACTTGTATTTCACAAGATGAGTTGCCATATATACCTTTTAAATAAATATAGAAATAAAATACTGCCAAAATTGCCAGTCAAAGATTATTTAAGTGATAAACTTCCTTACTTAAGATTAAATTTTGTAATCTCTTTATTTAAAATTTTTCATGAGTATGGGTGATGCAGTATTAGCTGATTACCACAACTAGCTACTTACCATAATATTTAGGGCAGATAGCTTAGGGTTGTGTTTGTCAACCTTGGCAATTTTAAGATGTGTGGATTTCAACTCCCAGAATTCCACAGATAACACAGGGACTCTGGGGCTGAAACATTGCTTTAGAGCCATTGCAGGCTGGCTGGGGAATTCTGGGAGTTGAAGTCCACAAGTCTTAAAGTTCCCAAGTTTGGACACTCCTGCTTTAGAGTTTTAAGATATCCTTTCCCCGTTTTCCTTTTAAATCTTCCTGAATTTTTTAAAATAAACTTTTAGATTCCCCCCCCCTCAAGTTGTATATATCTTAGTTATATTATTTCCACATTTTGCATTTATTAATTATATTTAGTACAATTTATCATGGTGTTTAAAACTGCAACACATTTAATGCAGATATTTTTGGAATTGCTTATTTGAAAATAACTTTTGCATGACTTTGCTTCTTTAGAGCTTGATGCGTCTGTCCATTTCTCTTTGCAAAGGAAAGCACAATATCTTATTGACAATAAATAGTAATTATGTTATGTGATACAACTTACTATTCAGTTTTTTCATCCTTAGTTTTGAATTACAAATAATTCATTCACTTTGACCCTTTGGGGGGAAAAAATCCAGAGGATAAATGATCACATTTACTTACTCACTTCTGAAAGAACTGAATAGATTTAAGATAACTCTTGCTATAGCAAAGTGTCAGTGGTTTGATTAATGACTTCATCATTGCAACATAATTTTCTCAGAAAGAGTTACACAACTGATAAAAGTATTATATGCTCTTACTTAACAGCAATCTAAGTGAGGTTAGATTTGGCTTTTTATATTCTCATTTTGGTCTTCCCATAAAATACAAGCAGAATTCTTTTACAGTCAGACAGATGACCGATAAAAATGCAATCATGTCTGAAAAATAGCTCCTATCGGGGTTTTTTAATTTTTCTTTTCTTTTATAAAGGAAAAAAATAAATTAGGACATAAATTAAAATATACTTACAGATTTCAGAAATATATTACGAAATGTTCCTATAGACTTCTTCTTCTTTTTTTTACTTTTTCATTCTTTTTCACATTTTTCCCTTGCAAAAAGTATTAGAAAATACAATGCAAGCAAGACAGAAGGGGGAAAAAAACCACTCCATCCACTTAAAGCCCAATGTGGCCAAAATTAAAAATCATAATCATAATCATGCTAAGAAAACTTCAAGGACTAATCCAGGTAGTCACCAGGAATCAACAATGATTCAGAGCCACATCTACACACCCATAATACATATAGTGAACAATACATTTTCAAAGGCGCTGACTCTAAAATTGTTTCAGATTTAAATTGAAATGAAAGACTTCCATTCAGAACTAGAAATACAGGAGAGATGTCATTCCAGTCTCAGAAAGATTGACAATATTCCCTCACCTCTCTTATTTTTCTTCTTCTATGTTTTCATACTTCCTTCTGCCATACCTTCTCCCTTCTGAACATCCAAGATTGAAAGCTACGATGAAGCCAAGACCTACATGCGTGTGACTACACACAAGAATCTGTACAATATACTCATGTTTTGCCTTCTGGCCACACCAAGAACACATATATTACCCAGGAACCATATGGCACATGGGTTAGCATGCATTATTGCAGGATGACTCTGTCCACCGCCCATAGTTTGATCCTGACGGGGCTCAAGATTGACTCAGTCTTCCATCCTTCTGAGGTTGGTAAAATGAGGACCCAGGTTGTTGGGGGCAATAGGCTGACATTGTAAACTGACCAGGCAGTGTTGTAAAGCATTGTGGAGCAGTATATAAGTTTAAAGGCTATTGATATTGCAGTTCCTTTTCCAGAGGCCTATCACTAAATTAAACTCCATTTCAACATAGAGAATATACTATAGTCTACAGACACTACTCCTTTCTCTCTGTCCCAAAAAGTTGCTACCTTCTAGATCTATATAACCTCTATAACTGGTTCTATTAAGCTTTAAACTCATTTATGGAACAAGCTGCTCTTAATTTTCAGTCTTGTGGTACTCAAATCTGCAACATCTATCTTCTGTAAAATATATTTACTTGCAACACTAAAACCTTGAAATTCTCTAAACGATTCCTGTTCCATTTACTTCTCTTTCCTTCCCCATTTTCTACACTGAATTATATGGTACACTTCTTACAATGCACGCCTATTTGTTCACATTGTTTCCCAAGCAATTTTTATGTAAATTGGAAATCTGTGGCATTTTAAAAATGTCCTTAATTCTCCACGCAATGATTTTTATCTCAATTTACTAGTTAGAGTTTTATTTCACCGGTTGCAATCAATGCAGCACATTGTTCAAAATTTATCCCTACCATCTCCTTTAACAATATATTTAATAATCCTGAATCATCAGTGACTCAGATTCTGAAAGATGCCATATACATATATGTACACACACACACACACACACACACACACACACACACACATTCATATTCATAGTTCATGTACGAATAACAAAGGAAACCTTTTCTTATTAAATGTGCTTCCACACAGGAATAAAATCACTCTTTTTACCTCAATGCTCGATTGGGCACTGAGGGCCATTGTTTAATCAGCATCTCCAGAGCAAACTTCAACTAAAATGAAGTAGAATATGTTATTCACATTATTATTTTAAATCAAAAGCTTTTAGCTCCTTCCAGGTTTTGGGCTTACTGGAAGAATTTTTTGGTCTTATTTTCCTTCCATCATGATACCAAAATAACTATCATCAAAACTAAGTGACACCATCCAAGTTTCTTTGAGATCTGAGCTGCAATTGGTAGAAGCACAATGGAATTTAAAAAGAAATACACTTAAGTGTATAGTGGAAGTATTAATGGAGGCCATAATTGATAAATTATCATTGCTAAGTTATCTCAGTGGGAAAGGTGACTTGACACTTCCCACACTGTTAAGGACTGTACATTCACATTTGGCAAGAATTGTTTGGTAAGGGCTTAATTATCAATTTACATTAAGGTCTGCATGTGATATACCAGGCAGCACTTCTTTTTTTCTTGATAAAAATCATGGCTTTTTCATGGAATTGACTCAAATTCTAAGATTTTTCTAACGCATATTATTATCAGTGCGGCAATTTAAAATCAATTAGAATCAATTATAAGAACGGAAAGATAACCGGGGCAGGCATAAATCTTAAGAAAATAAATTTTGTTATGATGCAGTTGTACAATCAACAAATTCAGAGGGCATACTGACCAGTAATTTAATCCAACAATAACAGATGATGAAATGCTGTGTTCCGATTGCTTTATGCTTTTCATTGTGTTATCTTGGTGCTTAGCTGAAGACAAGATCGTTTCCTTGATGTTTTTTGCTCTGATTTTTCAGTTATATATTAAGCAACTCATTTGAGATTATAGACGAAAGAGCCATATACTTTGGCCATGTGATGGGCTAAAAGATGGGCTAGAAGACCAGAAATAGAAAACAAGCAATTGAATGGATCTAAATAATCCTACAGGGGAATTTGGCTACCATAATTTCATGTAACAGAAGTAGCTAAGAAAAGGGAATCAATACTGTTCTATTGCAATTCAATAGCAAGAGCAATGGTAAATACCAATTACACATTCCCATTCTATCTTTCTTTTCTATAAAAAAGAAATACTCAGGTAGGCTACAGTCAAAGTAATAACAAAAGTACTTTGAAACTTATACTAAAATGGAAAAAAAACGTGGGTAGGCACATACGCAGATGAGCAAACAAAACTTACTCATACCTTAAGCTCTGAGAGATTCTTACTATCTCTAGAACTTTCTGATATCTCCCTCAAAGTAGCTTCTGAGCAATCTTCAAAACACTGCCATGGCATATTAATAGCAGGTAGCGAGCGAACTGCAGTGGAAGATGAAAATTGAGAGAATTCAGTGGAGCTCCTTGACATGAGAAACACCTGTTAATTCACGTAAGACTATATTGGATTCTTTATTCATAAGTCTAAAAAGAAAAGCAAAAAAACATAGCATCAAAAATTCCATTTTCAAAAAGCATTGTTTAGGATTGATTTATGAAGAATTTTTTTTTAGCTGCATGGGAAAAGTGAGCAGTGAGAACACCAAGCAAGCAAGTAAGCAAGAGAGCAAGCAAATTACTAACCCACCTACCCACCAAACCAACCAACCAACCAACCAACCAACAAACAAACAAACACATGTAATTATTACCGTCCATCCCAGTTCTGTGACTCTGGAAATTAAATTGTTTGCATGTAGCATTCAGTGAGGTCTTTCTGGCAACTGACTCCTAAATGAATATTGCCACACCTCTGTATGTTCCATCTGCAATTCACCCCCAATATAGGTAGTCTTTGACTTACAACAGTGAAAAAGGGATGTATGGCCACTTTTCACAGTGACAACCATTGCAGCATCCCCAGAGTCACGTGATCAAAACTCAAGATGCTTGAGAGAGGAAGAAGAAAGTAGGAAGGAGAGGAGGAAAGAAGAAGGTAGAGAAGGGAGGTTGAGAAGATGGAAGGAGCAAGATTGTTGGAGATGGAGGCACTGGGTGGCAAGAAAGTGACCCAAACTGTATTCTATATATTTGTAAGAAAATAACGATAAAGATTAATGATGAATAGATAAATGTTAATTGCAATTATAAAAATGTGTATCTGTGAATGAATTTGAAAGGGAAAAAAACTTTTTATAAAAAAAACTCAAGACTCTTGGCAACTGACAAATATTTCTGATGGTTGCAGTATGCCAGGGCCATGGTTTCCCCTTTTGCAACCTTCAGACAAGCAAAGTCAATGGGGAAGCCAGATTCACTTAACAGCCATGTTACTAACTTCACAACTGCAGTGATTCATTTAACAACTGTGACAGGAAAGGTCATAAATTGGGACCATTTTAGACTAGGCAAAAATATACACGTGTCCATGTACAGTGGTCCCCCGCCCAAACCGGAGAGGAAGAGTTGCCTTTATTTACTTTGTAAAACTGAAGAAATAGGGGAAAAGAATAAAACAGTAGCAAAAAGAAACAAAAAATAAAATAATGCCACACCCACCATCATCTACTGATTTGGGGTTTTACATCTTATAAAGATGTACTCAATTATATCCTTCATCCTCAGCACTTCTCTATTTGAATGTGGGGGCAGAGATTTGGGCTATTTCTAGACTCGTAGCTCTTGCCAGGTGACCGTGTTTGAACCACTTTATCTGGTGTCCCAGTTGCAACATTTCTTACATTGGCAGCTTCTTCAAACAGCCACTCATGCCACCTCATGGATTTCAATGTATTTTACATGGACTTGCCCTTGAAGACCACAGCTAAGCTTCCATAATGCAACAGCCTTGGCAGCACGCTCATGTGATACCTCTGCACCACACATTTACATCTCTTGGTATGAATCAAAGTTATGATTATGACTCATAAATCCCTTTATGGGCTGGAGCTTAGTAATTTGGGGAAACCTCTTTCTCACATGTTATCCACCCAGCTGGTTCATTCCAATGGATTGATGTGTTCCAGTTCCCTTCATGTCATCTATCAGGAACCAGGGCATATGTTTTCTCTGTCATGGCACCTGCTCTCTGGAATGCAATTCCTCCTGACATCCCATTAGTGTTCCAGAATGCCTTAAAGACCTGCTGTTCTCCCAGCCTTGGGTTTTGGTGGTCAGGCCCCCCTGAGAGATTGCTGAAGGGTATCTGGATAGGTTGTTGGATGGATACAGCTATCTGGGTTTGTTGATTCACTTGGTTCTTTTTAAATGTCTTTCTTATTTATCTGGTAAATATTGTATTGTATATTTATTCTATTTGGTTTTATTGCATGCCACCAAGAGTCAATTTGGAGTTTGGTATTACTTAAATTGAATAAGTGGAGTTGAGATGAATTAAGTTAAAAAGTTGTTAAATTAAGTTTAAATAGGGATTATTCATATCTGTATACATATACATACATTTCTACACCACAGTTCCAATAAAAGATCATCATATTTCATTGTAACTGTCTCTATATAAGCTATGTCAGTAAGCAATGCTTTCCTAAGTTGCAAGTAACATCAATCCACTAAATAATGGGAACCATAAATTTATCTTTCCAATGTTCTCTCTTAGCCGAGAGAGTGAATAGTGAATCTATTTCTAATATCCAATTGTCAATTTCCATGTAGTACAATGTTGCTCAAAAGGATATGGATGTCCTAAACTTGTCTCAAAATCAAATATAATATATGTAGTTACAGATGTAATTATAATTTTAGGGCACAGCAAAAGTATGTTTTAAATAAAATGTTATTCTCATTGCTTCTACAACATCACAATGATTTATTCATCCTTTTTTATACAAATTCAGTGGGCTCGTGTACATCTAAAACATTATTTTTGTCAAATAAACTATAATCTAAAATCTATTGGAATTCTACTAATGATAATCCAATTCCTTACTCATGTCAAACCAATTTTCTACTCATAGACAAAATGTAGATTCTAATTCCTTATTCTATTCAATTTTTTAAAATAGACATGTCCATGATTTGAATATCATCCAAAAATTGAAAATAGTAAAGGCAAGTTGGAGGTATTCTGGTGATAGCAATAGCACTTAGATTTATATACCACTTCACAATGCTTTACAGACCTCTCTAAGCAGTTTACAGAGTCAGCATATTGCCCCCCCCCAACAATCTGGGTTCTCATTTTACTGACCTCAGAAGGATGGCAACCTTGAGCCTGCTGAGATTTGAACTGCCAAATTGCAGGCAGCTGGCAGTTGCACCACTGTGGCTCAGTGATGATGATAATGATTTAAATTTTATAGGCTATGAATTGTCCAGGTTTTGCAAAATGGAAAGACTAGTAGTCTGAAAAGGCTTATTGATCAGAATCCCAGGAAGAAGTGCAGTACTCTTTAATGATCAGGATGTGCAATGAGACTTACCGCTTTCTAGAAGTCCTTTCATTATACAAGCTGATCCCACTTATTGGTACTTCTGCTAATTAATGAATAAAGCCATCATAAGTTTTCTAAAAGGTACAGTGTAACAAGAAGCTAGTGTCTTGTGGACTGCTACTTGTTCAGCCTTTGTTGGTAATAAAATCATAATGTCCCATTCATGTTTTAAAAGCAACTGGGTTCTTTTGTTATGAATCTTGCACAAATCAAGGAAACAATAAGGGTAATAACAGCTTGTTAACGCAGGCAGTAAACGAGAAGCAATAACTACCTCTGGAAGAGTAGCAATGAGTGATGGCCATCTTTAGTCAGACTGCCGATGCAGGAATAGAGAAACTGGAAAGATATCAACCAGCCTGATTTAAGACCTGAAGAGAATGCAGCATGGAGAGATTGATAGGCCTTTTGGTTGAGGTCCATGGCCCACATCAGTGCTTTTGGGATTGATGTCACACAGAGCTATCAATCTCAGAGAGGCAAATGAGACCACTATTCTCTATGAAGAATGGGCCATATTAAATACTTTGACACGGACTAGATTGAGAATTGCAAAATGACTCTGGGAAAATGCATGTTTGTAAAGATAAATACTGTACTGATTCTCTGTAGTATTTGTTGAGTAATAAAAGCAAAGTAATGGTAATAATAACAACAACAACAACAACAACAACCTCACTATTTGGAAATTTTAAATTTACCTGACTTGAATATTCTGGCTCTACAAAAAAACACCCTACTTGGAACAACTTATATCCTCTGACAGTTCCTAGGTCCTTGGTTAGGACTCGAGCTGTTGAGCTACCAACCAGCCCCTAAAAGTGATTTTTACTTTGAAATTATATCTACCAAGAGCAGAGGGTGGTCGAGGACTCCTACAAGTAAAACGGACTGTGGAAGAAGAAAAACACAGCTTGAATGATTACATCCAGAAAAGTGAAGAACCAATGATTAAGGAAGTAAATAAAGGAAACCTTTTAAAAACAACTAAGTCAAAAGCTGAATATAAGAAAGAAGCAATTGAGAAGCGAGCAGAAAATTGGAAAAACAGAGCTATGCATGGCCAATACTTGAAAAATATTGAAGGCAAAGCTGACCAAAAGCTAACTTCGAACTGGTTAAGATCAGGAGCACTGAAAAAAGAAACAGAAGGCTTTATTTTGGCAGCTCAAGAACAAGCCTTAGCCACAAACTGCATGAAGGCAAAAATTCAACATGTTACCAACAACAGCAAATGTCGCCTCTGTAATGAGAAAGATGAGACAGTCGACCACTTGATCAGTGGGTGCAGCAAAATTTCACAAACTGTCTACCTACAACATCATGACCGCGTTGCTAAGATCATTCACTGGAAATTGTGCCAAAAGTTTAGATTTGAGTACAGCAAAAGCCACTGGGAACATCAGGTTTAGAAGGTTTTAGAGAATAAGAAAGTCAAGATCTTGTGGGACTTCAGAATTCAGACTGACAGGCACTTGGCCCACAACACACCTGATATAACAATAGTTGAAAAGAAAAAAAGTATGGTTCATTGACATTGCAATACCTGGAGATGCATGAATTGAAGATAAACAGCAAGAAAAAATCACAAAGTACCGGGACATCATGATCATGATCATCATCATCATCATCATCATCATCCCAATAGCAGTAGGTGCCTTGTGTGCAATCCCCAAATAGCTGGAACACCACTTGAACACCATAGGCAGTGACAAAATTCTCATCAATCAATTGCAAAAGAGCAATTTACATCTGCCTATTGCAGGCCATTGGGAAAGACTTGAAAGTTTGATAAAAATGCAAAAACAGCAAGATGAGGAGGAGGAGGAGGAGGAGGAAGAGGAGAAGTGGAGGAGGAGGAGGATTAAAGTGGAAAGGAAAAAGGGAGGGATAGGTGGGCAATACACAATTAAACAGATGCTGAAAGTTTTCTTTATTTACGTGTGGATATATACTGTGCCTTTCATAATTTCAGAGGCACAATTATGCATTGTTCCAAAACTTTACTATACACAAGAAAGCTAAAAATTAGGTGGGTGGTGGTGGTGAGAGAGGAAAATATAGGAATGGGAAACAAAGATTAAATTGGTTCCACTCACTTAAACTAAGTATATAGCTAAAATTAAGCAAGAAGAGATTTTTCTGATTAGTGCTAGAATTAGCTCTTCTGAAATGGCTATTAGAAATGTTCAACTTTAATTGGATGATGACAACTTAATTGGAATATAACTGATGGCCACAGCTAGAATATGGAATGCAGGTCTTCAGATTAGATTTCGAAAGGGTGTTTTAAAATTAGCAGGTGTGCAAAAGTGGCACCTGTTTACAACTCCTTAAAGCAGCAGCATCTTTTTCTGGGATCATGTGGCTGTACTTTCCTCTGACACCCCTTTATTTAATCCAGTTGAAACACTGGACTATTTCCATATCAAAATCACAGTGAGTATTTGTAGAATGTGACTGCAATTGATCTCTCTTCAGGAGGCATTTTCTATCATGAAGGGATGATGTTGGCCAATTTATCTCAGCTCATGGTTTTGCTATTATAACAGAAGTTGTTCCTGCACATATACATAAGCCTCTTTTTCTGACCAAGCACAGCCATATGGTATGGAGTAGAGCATTAGATGTGAATTGATCCTTCAGAGATGTTCTTTATTTGCATGTGCGAAGAAAATTTATTCGTATTGATCACATCTGTGGTTTTGTTTCAATTTGTGCAGAAGATTCTCTTTTTCTGGGATGAAGGTGGGACAAATTATGTTTTTTTAAAAAATCAGGGTGTAACATGGTTGACTTCCAACAGTGAGGTTAAAGTTTTTGCTTACCAAGAAAATTTTCACCAATTTTAATTCCATCTGAACAGAGGATAGGAGAGTCGAGTTCATTCACCATCATCTTTAATGTATCGTTCAGGCACTTTAAAAGAAGGGAGTTCATTGCTGCCTGTTGTTAGAAGTTTCATTTGAAAGATAGGAGTATCTCTTTTTTTGGTTTGTTTTTGGTCTCTAAATCAATCTGCCTCTCCAGTTCTGTTCATCTGAAACAATTGGGGCAAATGGCATCGAGGATCTCATGGAATAGGTCTTGAACTGCAAGATACTAGATACTTTATTAAAGATAGTTGAAGGGAAAGCAGTACATAAGAAAGGTCCTGAAAAGGCTGTAGAAAATTGAAAAATGCATGTCATGATGTTTTAGCAGGAATTGCAAAAGCCCTGCAAATTCCACTTCAGGGTTATTGGGTTATCTTGTGCATGAGTGACAAAGGAGTCTTCTGTTCCTTTCCTTGAATAGATAGCAACCCATCTCTTCACAAAAATCATGTTTCGGATTTTAGCCTCAGTTTTTTACTCAGCCACATCTTCCTCTCAGACCAGAGTAATTTTTAGATCCATCTAGCAACTGCAGTTTACTAGATGGATCTAAAAATATAACATCATTGATGTATCTCACTGAAAGACATTGATCATATTCAGAAAAACTATAAACGGGGCAGTGCGATCGGCCCTGAGAAGGCTCTTCAAGTCTGGTGAAGCAAAGGGAGGAAGCACCATAAAGTCAATAAAGTTTGGTTAGGGAATCATGAGGAATGAAATATAATTTTGAGACTTCTTTGCTCACAGCTCATTGGCTGCTTTGATGATGCTTCACTTGGCAGAAAAAACATGCTTTCATAAATTGGTTTGCTCTGACTGTAGAACGCTAGTCCAGTTTAGCTGTAAACCTAGAACATGGTGCCGCCTTTTAACCTGAGAAATAACCTGAGGAAAGTGGTGCATTCTCCTGGTTCTATTGCATCTTCCACCAAGTGTTACTTGTTGGAAGGAAAAGTAATAACCAATCATTGTCCTTAACAAACAATGGGACAGGGTTGGACAAATGTAGGTCCATATCTAAAGCAGGGGGAATCAAACAATTTTCAATTGTCCCAGTTGCAGACAAAGGGAACACTATTTCTTTGTGAAGTCACTTGGGCTGTTTTGAAACATGGGTCTAGTACAATGGTTCCCAACCTTTTTTGGGCCATGCCCTACCTAAGCATCTCTAAAATCATGGTGCTCCCCCTCCCTGTGACATATAATTCTTACTTTGCTCAAAAAGTCAACTCTACTCACATGGAGGAAGCCTAAAAGGCCATTAACTTGGCTTAAACAAGGTTCAAATTTCCCTCATTAAAAATCAAATTGCCCCCTGTGGGCCTGGGCACCACATTGGGAACCACTGGTCTAGCACCAAGAATATTTTGTGTGTGTGTGTGTGTTTGTGTGTGACATTTTTTTCTGATAAGGAAATGAAGGGAGACTAGTATGGATCTATTTTGAGCTATATGGCTCTCTCTCATGGATCTATCTTGATCCATTCCAGTCAGGCTTCAGACCTGGCTACAGCACAGAAACCGCTTTGGTCGCGTTGACTGATGATCTCTGGAGAGCCAGGGATGGAGGCCATGCCTCCATCCTGGTGCTCCTTGACCTCTCGGCGGTTTTCGATACCATCGACCATGGTATCCTTCTGCGACGACTGCGGGAGGTGGGGGTGGGAGGCACTGTCTTACGGTGGTTCTCCTCTTACCTCTCGGACAGGTCGCAGTCGGTGTTGGTCAGAGGGCAGAGATCGACCCCTAGACCCCTAACGTATGGGGTGCCGCAGGGTTCGGTCCTGTCCCCCCTTCTTTTCAATATCTACATGAAACCGCTGGGTGAGATCATCCGACGGCACGGGATAAAATACCACCAGTATGCGGACGATACACAGTTGTATCTGTCCGCCCCGTGCCAATTCAATGAAGCGATGGACGTGATGAGCCAGGGTCTTGAGGCTGTTAGAGACTGGATGGGGGTTAACAAGCTTGTGCTCAATCCAGATAAGACCAAGTGGCTGTTGTGCTTCCCTCCCACGAATTGGCCAAGTGTTCCATCTCTCAGGCTGGGGGGTCAAAATGTACGCCCCTCAGATAGGGTTCGCAACTTGGGAGTCCTCCTGGACCCACAGCTGACTTTTGAACATCATTTGTCAGCTGTGACCAGGGGGGCATTTGCCCAGGTTCGCCTGGTGTACCAGTTGCGTCCCTACCTGAACCGGGAGGCCCTCACAACAGTCACTCGTGCCCTTGTGACCTCTAGGCTGGAGTACTGCAATGTGCTCTACATGGGGCTGCCCTTGAAGAGTATTCGGCGACTTCAGCTAGTCCAGAATGCGGCCGCGCGAGCGATCGTGGGTGCACCTCGTTTCACCCACATAACACCTATCCTCCGCAAGCTGCACTGGCTGCCTGTTGATCTCCGGGTGCGCTTCAAGGTGCTACTTGTCACCTACAAAGCCCTTCATGGTATTGGATCTGGGTACTTGAGAGACCGCCTACTGCCAATTACCTCCACTAGACCGATAAGATCGCATAGATTAGGACTCCTCCGAATTCCATCAGCCAGCCAGTGTAGACTGGCAACTACCCGGAGGAGAGCCTTCTCGGTGGCTGCTCCGACCCTCTGGAACGAACTCCCCGTGGAGATTCGGACCCTCACCACCCTCCAGACCTTCCGCGCCGCCCTTAAAATCTGGCTGTCCCAGCTGGCCTGGGGTTAAAGACTCTAACCCCACTCAAATTGTATGACTGTTGTGTTCTTAAATGATGTAGTGTCTTTATGTTGTAAATTGTTTGTCCTCCCCCCCCTTTGAACTGTGAGCCGCCCTGAGTCCCCCCAGGGAAAAGGGCGGCATACAAATAAAGTGACTGTGACTATGACTATGACTATGACTATCAGCTAGCCATACCCTTGCTGGGATTTGAATTTGGGCCACTTACATATTAGACAATTGTATTAACCTCTAAGCCACAAGTTCTCCTCCCTTTATCAGCTGAGACAGGGGAGTGATTAAGTGTTTTTTTCTTCTGTCAAAGCACCTTGTCTGCCCAAATATGGGAGGGAGTATACTGCTTCCCTTTTGCCTTTCAGCCCCACTCCAGGAGCCTTCCAGGCAGTCACTTACATTTTGTGTTACATTTTTGTGGGGCTGAAAGGCGAAAGGCAAGCAATATGCTCCCTCCTATATTTGGCAGACCAGGTGCTTTGACAGAAGAAAAAAAACACTTAATCACTCCCCTGTCTCAGCTGATAAAGGGAGGAGAACTTATGGCTTAGAGATTAATACAACTGCCTAATATGTAAGGGGCTTAAGTTTGAATCCCAGCAAGGGTATGGCTAAGTGATGAGAACTAAATAGCTTGAAATATACAAGTATCCCCTCATTTCTTTATCAGCAAAAATGTAACACAAAATGGATTGTCGTGTAAGCGACTGCCTGGAAGGCTCCTGGAGTGGGGCTGAAAGCCAAAAGGGAAGCAGTATGCTCCCTCCCATATTTGGGCAGATCAGGTGCTTTGACAGAAGAAAAAACACTTTATATATGATCCCCCTCCACCATTTTGGTTCCTATAGAGTTCCAATCAAAGATATTTTTTTTACATGGGGACAATGCTATCAAGAACATCAGCTCAAATCTTGAAAAAATCAGTTCAATTCAATCAATTTTGCATTACACTTTGCAGCTAAAATTGTTCACATTTGTTCTGGCATGGAATTCTTCATAGGGCAGAACAAGGATAGATATGACCACAGGTTCTGCCTAGCTGAAAATGCTTGAAGTAGTTTAAGATTGTGGAGCATTAAATACTAAACAGATGTTGTTATTGACAGGATCAAATACCTGTCAAAGCAAAGGATCAATAAATATGGTTTAAATTCTTCAAAATTTCTCAAGGATTCTATTCTATTTTCTGAAAACTACACCTTCTATTTTCTGAAACCCACACAAGCAAACAAAATGAATTAAATTATCTTTTAACCCCACCATACTATCAGTAACAAAAGGCACAATATATCCCCAAGGCAAGGCGAAGCAGTAAATCTTTATTTAGAAATTTTCATTCATTCTGCCACCGTTATGCAGTGTTGTTTTTACATGGTATTATTTTACATTGTTAAGATGATTTCTGTTGAGGAATAAAGATGTGGTGGAACAGACTACATTAATCAGAATCCTAATCTAAGTACTTGTAGAATTTGATGAATTAGTGGAACTGGTTGGATATCTTGAGGAGACTGGGGAAATAGGTTATTGGCTCAATAAAACATAGTGTGGCATTTAAAATGTCAGCCTAATAGCAAGAACCAGTAAGGCTTTTAATTACCTTCTGTGCCGGTTTTTTAATTGCTTTGATGCTTATAGCACTTAGCGAGCTCCTGACAGAATTGTAGCTACTGATTTAATTTAAACTGTTTATAATACCCAATCTGGATCGGAAGGTAAAATAACCCTGCAATTAAATATAGTTTTCTTCATCACCAACATAGAGATGTGAGAAACCTTTGGTGACTAAATAAAGAAATGCATGGTTTTTCACCACCTGCCAGATTCTTTCTCTTGGTGCCTCTTTGCCCAGTATAGTTTGGCTAATTATGGACTGGTCAAAATCCATAAAAAAAATTGGATTGAATTGCTTGGATGGTTTGAATTGCACCTTGAGAAGACTAATGTATAGTAGAAGTATACTGCAGCAGTAGGAGGAGACCAGCAGTGCATCCTTTACTCCAGCAGAACAGAGTGATGGACCTGTGCAATCATTTTCATGCTGAGGCTGCACTTGGTCTTTGAGTGGTGAGTTGCAGGGCAAATTTGAGACAGCAGGAATAGCCCCGATAAATAGTTAATTTGACTGAAGTCAAATTTAATTAAAATGCAAATACATTAATTCTCCAATTTTTTAAAAAATAATTTTAATTATTTGTTGCATCATTTTCTTTTCTGTTACATTAGCTATTAAATTTAACAGCAACCTATGGAGTAGCTCTGGAGGTAGTCTCAGGGTTAGAGAATTCCTAATAGAATACTCATCCCGCTCCTCCCTCCCTCCCTCCCCCCCTCTCTCTCTTTCTCTCTCTCTCTCTCTCTCTCACACACACACACACACACACCAGCATGGCATCTCCCTTTCATTTTGATTTCTCCCTACTTGTATAGAATTTATACATGAAGGAATGAATATACCAATAAGTGAGGGAGTAAAATAAGTAAAGAATAAGTAAAGGGTAAGTAGTTAAAGAAGGACTTACCTTCCTACCCCCGCAACCCCCCCCCCCCAAAAAAAATTACACAGCCGTGATAAAGAGCAAAGCATGGAAAAGAACTTCAAAAATAACCCTGCCTTAATTTTATTTAGTATATGATCAGGTAGAGAGAAACTGTGACAAGCGTTCAAGATTATTTCACCTGACTATAATAAGGACCATTCCTGGAGTCCCTGCCATACCTATTTCTAAACCTCATCTACCATGATGCCTGTCAACACCTGTAACACTCTGTAGATAGCGTCTACAGTATCCTATTGTAGTCTGCCCTGTTCAATTGTCTCTTGATACTAAAACCCTTTTAGAACATTACCTTGTACATACATATTGCATATTCAATACATGGAAAATAACAAAAATATGTATTAATATGCTTGAGACCTAGATACTTTATTAAGTTCCTATCTTCAGTTCTTAACTAGGAAGAAATGTAACATGATTTTAAAATGGAGCAAAAGATACTTGAATAATTCTTCAAAAATAGAAAAGTTTATTAGTATCTAAATAATAAATTAGTAACTAAATTAAAAAAAAACATGGTAGTGTCTAGTGAGTTTTATCTAAGGATGGATACAATTCTGAATGACATCTGGATTTATATTTTTGAAGTGAGGGATCTTCATTCAAACAGCTTTAGATGAACCCTGAATCTACCACAGCTCCTGGTAAAGTTTAAACCAGTGTTTCTCAACCTTGATGACTTTAAGTCCTGTGGACTTCAACTCCCAGAATCCCCAGCCAGCACAGCTGGTTGGGGAATTCTGGGAGTTGAAGTCCACAGGACTTCAAGTTGCCAAAGTTGAGAAACACTGGTTTAAACCAAGTGTCCAAAATATCAGAACATATTTCATTCTAAGAGTTTGACAAAATGCAGACTTCCTTATTTCATTATTAGCTTCATTCTCTCTCATTTACTGATTGGCTTCATTTAGCAAGTAGGTAAATTTAGGTACCAATTTGCCTGCTAAAAATATCTCATTGTGGTGGAACAAGAAAATATCACACAGGAATGCTGAAGATACTGGAACTCAATGCACTTAACCATAAAGGAACATTAAGGAAAAGCACGGCAAGTTTCTGAATTATTCTTTGGGACTATTTCCGTGCTACTCCCCAAACAAATTTGCATGGAACAGTAATACCAGACATCCCTTCTCCAAAAGTAATTGTATGTGAATGGTCCCATGGCGTTTTCTCATATTCTGCTTTCTTAATTATCTGCAGCTGGCCAGCTCACTCATTCATATGATTTCTTCTGATCCAATTATTTCCTAGGCATTCCTACCACCACAAAATTTCTCAAGAAATCATTCTGGAAATATATGCAGCACATTATGTAGAGTATCATTGTCTAAAGAGTGCCTTAAGTAGGTCAGTCAATGGTGCCATTCCTTGTCCCTCAATTTTTTTAGTACATATAATCTAAAGTATTATAAAATAACTTTCCCTCTTGATGGCAAAATTATTGTAATGATACATTCGGTATCTAAAACCTGTGTTTTTCTATTATCAACTTTCTGAAATAGCAAATATATTTGGGATTCTAAAATGAACTAACCACATATTATTATTATTATTATTATTATTATTATTATTATTATTATTGTATGTACTGTATTTTATTACTCCTTACTATTTAGAAAGCACCTAACTTGTAAAGAAGAAATGCACATAAATTTTGTGTGATGGTATTAGTGCCAGCATGTTAACATCAGAAACAGGAATGTGGTTTATTTTCCCATTGCCAAACACAACTCTTCTGACTCTTTAATCTTGAAGAAAAAGATCCAACAAAAGATAATAGAAGATAATTTATTATCATGGAAACAATCTTTCCCTAATTTCACACCAAGAAATGCATCTAAATAATGAGAGAGGTAACTGGAAATGAAGTAGAACTTGTCAATAACCTTCAGGTAACCATCCAAATCCCAAGTTGCCCTATGCTTTTTGGTGCTTCGTAGCCAGTTTTGACATTGTATTCTGGATAGCCTCACCCAGCTTCAGGATTCCGAGTCTTTCCATGTCCGTAACCATGTTAGGATCAAAAATAAGGGCACTCTTTGTGCAATATGCTCCATATAGGACAGTAAACAACAACTATTCTCCTCCTCCCTCTTCCTCTACCACCACCACCACCTCCTCCTCCTCCTCCTCTTCCTCTTCTTCCTTCTCCAGCAAGCATTTATCTTTCAAGCCCATACTTTATTTAACCATGGTTTGTTAAACAACCATAGTGATTTGGTTCACACTTCATGTTAAACCATGGCCGAATTCCCATATGAATTCCCACACCACAGCTTTGCATATTGCGTGAATCCAATCATATTCTAGGCAGGAAATATTAAGATGCAGAAATGTGTGGCACCGCAGTACAAGCTAATGAAATAGTAGAAAATATACTTAATCAAGAACCCATGGAAAATATATGTGATCAGTATATATTTAATAGCTAGCTATTAGCTAGATCCATTGCATGCTTCTTTCTCAGTAGGAGAAAGTTGTATACAGTGATCTACTCCAGGGTATTTGGTCTCAAATGAATAGGTGAGTGGCAGTTCTTCAAGTCCAAACTTCATGTGGATTCCTCTTTATGTAAATACCAGATAACCGAGCTTATATGCACATATAGAATAGAATACAATTTTATTATTTGTATGCCGCCCTTCTCCGGGAGGACTCAGGGCAGCGAACAATTCAAGGGGGGAAAAAGGGGAACATAAAAAACAAAATACAAATAATAAAAGTAAACAACAGTCGCACAACCATACATGTCGAGAGGGGAGGGAACTCATCACCCCCAGGCCTGTCGGCAAAGCCAGGTTTTGACGGCTTTTCGGAAGGCCTGGAGAGAGGTGAGGGTCCGAATCCCTGCGGGGAGTTCATTCCAGAGGGCCGGAGCTGCCACAGAGAAGGCCCTCCCCCGGGTAATAGCCAGGTGGCATTGGCTGGTAGATGGCACCCGGAGGAGGCCAACCCTGTGAGATCTAATGGGTCTGTGGGAGGTAATTGGCAGCAGGCAGTCTCTCAAGTACCCAGATCCAATACCATGAAGGGCTTTATAAGTTATGACTAGCACCTTGAAGCGTATCCGGAGACTGATCGGTAACCAGTGCAGCTCGCGGAGGATAGGTGTAACGTGGGTGTACCGAGGTGCACCCACAATCGCTCGCGCGGCTGCGTTCTGGACGAGTATATCATGAAGTCAGCAGTGAGCTAGAACTCAAAGAACAGATGGCTGAAGTGAAATACCCATCTGAAGCTGGGATTTGTGTTACAGTCTCAGAGAAATATCTTTTGCACAAAGTTTGTGTCTGTGTGCAGATGGCTTTGGAAGGATCTTGAGGCAGCCATGCTTTTCTGAAGACACAGCTTTAGCTCACAGTGTCACCCCTCCAAATGGTTAGCAGAGCCCTCTGTCTAATTCTTTTCTAAATTTTGATGATCGAAACATCTGGAAGTCACAGCTGTGGAAAGGTTCTCCAGCTACATTGCAGTTATGCATCTTGTTTACAAAAGGATATACTGCCTTTTCACTAGACATGTCCTCTCTCTGTGTGTATCTATATCTGTATCTGTCATGTATGTGTCATATGCCTGCATTTCACTGCGTTTGTGAAATCATCTCCTCCCATGTAAAGCCTCATCTCATATAAAGCCTCATCTTCTCAGGACACTCCTGAAAGCATTTATTGTTCTTTCCTTGGACTCCCTTTTATTGTTTCTGTGTTAAAAATTTGGGGTATGGTTTTATAAGCTGTTCTGAGACCTTTGAGTGAAGAGCAGCAAATAATATTTTAAATAAAGCAATACATGATGTTGCAAGGACATGTTGGAAAGATGATGTGAAAACATCAAGGCATAAATTAGTATAATAATACGATCGAAGCCTGTAGAAGGACTGTGTCATACCAAACTGATATAGATACACACAGAGAGAGGACAAGTCTAGTGAAAAGGCAGTATATCCTTTTGTAAACAAGATGCATAACTAACTAACTGCAATGTAGCTGGAGAACCTTTCCACAGCTGTAACTTCCAGATGTTTCGATCATCAAAATTTAGAAAAGAATTAGACAGAGGGCTCTGCTAACCATTTGGAGGGGTGACACTGTGAGCTAAAGCTGTGTCTTCAGAAAAGCATGGCTGCCTCAAGATCCTTCCAAAGCCATCTGCACACAGACACAAACTTTGTGCAAAAGATATTTCTCTGAGACTGTAACACAAATCCCAGCTTCAGATGGGTATTTTACTTCAGCCATCTGTTCTTTGAGTTCTAGCTCACTGCTGACTTCATGATATATGTGCATATAAGCTCGATGAGTCCATAGAGTTGCAAGATAATTTGCAAAGCCATACCGGGAATGAATTATCCATTACCAATTGAAACACAACACTTGCTACAAGAACTCCCCAGAGTAAAGCAATACCACAAACTCCTCTCCATAGAAACTCCAAAGAGAAAGTCTATCTTGTATATAAGGTATATACTGAACAGGAGAGCTGATTCAAGGACCAGGGAGCCAAGTTGTCAATCCAATATTTGATCAATATACTAATGGAAAAGACTGGAGGTTTAATTCTTGACAAATCTGACAGTAGAAGACTGCATCTGCATAAATCAATGTTTCTCAACCTTATGAACTTTAAGATGGGTGGACTTCAACTCCCAGAATTCCTCAGCCAATCATGCTGTTGAAGTCCATCCATCTTAAAATTCATAAGGTTGAGAAAAACTGGTCCATAATGTCAATAATGGAGATAGTATTCTGCCGGTTTGTGCTGGTTCAGGCAAACCGGTAGTGGCAGCAGCGCGAGGCTCCACCCACCCACCCTGACTTTATCACGGATCTTCTGCGCATGTGGTAGCAAAGATAAGAGGATTTCTTGTCTGGTCAATGAACTTTATTTTTAAATCACTGTCTATTTTATGTTGTGAAAAGATCACTTTATAGTTGATAGAGATTACCTTTTAGGACTATTGAACTACTTACTTTGCAACATACTTTCTTGAAAGACCTTAGTATTTACTCAGAAGGGGAATTGTAACATGTTCAACTTGAGCAATGAGGTTCGTCCCAGGTTGTTAATTCTTTCCCATACGGTAGTTTGTGGTTTATGTTAAACATGTGCAGTGTGCAAATACTAGTTATGGCAGTTATGGAAAATTAAACCCTGTGCAGACTTGAAGTATGTTTTACTTCTATGCAATACATTGCTTATACATGCTCAAAAATAAGAAAATAGCCTTTTCCAGCCATATTCAGATATTAGCTTTGACGTCTTCCATGAGTGGTATTTTCAAACCTTGATATTTTTAAGGTGATACAGTGTGTCTTCTCCGGAGTTCATAGACCTGTGCAGAAATGCATCTCAGAAACATTTTAATTATGCTTCAAAATCTATACGTTAGACAATTTTAATTGTACAACACTCCAACCCGGTTGGACTTTGCTGTTTGGGTAGAAATCTAAAGTTATCAGCTCATTTGCTGATCTGTGGCTTAATTTGTGATTGAAGTTACAGTATCTGTAATACCTAACCTTTCTGTAAATGTCAGATACATTAATGACTGTGCTGGCATTCCCTTGCTTGATAGCACATGGCAGAGGGTTGCGTCGGACCACCAGCATCTTGTTAATAAGCCTCTAATGGGAAATGACCAATAGTGGAAGAGTACAGATTAAAAGTGACAATGCTAATTGACTGCAAAGGGATCGACATGAGGAGAAACCAGGAAAATAATTTAAGCCTAAATGATTTGGACTGATTTGATATTTGAGGAAGCCTTACTTTTCTCTTGTGTTTGGCAAGCAGAATTAATTGGTTCCTGTTTTGCAGAGAATAGGCATCTGTCTGACAACAGGCCAAGGTGAAAGGAGGGGGGGGAAGAAAAAAGATTTAAAATCCTGAAGGCTTTTGCAGCTGGAATGAACCCTGTGTCTGCTGCAAAATTACTGCAGGTATTTTCCAATTTTGTTTTCATCCAGCACACTCCCAGTCATCCCTCTACCTAGCTCAAAGCAAACATGCACATCATTCAGCTAACCCCCCCACTCCACCCCTGAAAAAGCTTGATATTAATTTATTAAACATAACAAATAATTAACTGGCAAAGGCAGGGAAGTAGAAAGACATGCTCAGCAGGCAAGAGATAAAAGAGAAGAGGATTTAATAACAACCTAGTCTACTTCTTTTTCTTTTTCTTTTTTGAACAGAACTTTTTTATTTTTCTTTAAAAAAAACACAAATATGTCATCATTTGTCAATCATTAAGACATTGAAGTACAATTTTTTTTTGTTGTGTGTACCCCTCCCTCCCTCCACCCCCCCACCCCCCTCCTCCTTCCCCCCCCGACTTCCCAGAACCTGTACACGGTATGGATTTTTAACTAACACAGTCTAAAATCTATTGAGAAAAAAGAAATAAAGAAATTAATGACATTCTAGATTGACCTTAGCTTCTTCTTACTGAACTGACTTTTAACAGTTTAAATCATTTCTGATCTTAAGCATAGGCTAACTGGAATTAAGAGCCAAGGTGGCGCAGTGGTTAAATGCAGCACTGCAGGCTACTGCTAGATCAGCAGGTCAGCGGTTCAAATCTCACTGGCTCAGGGTTGACTCAGCCTTCCATCCTTCCGAGGTGGGTAAAATGAGGACCCAGATTGTTGGGGGCAATATGCTGACTCTCTGTAAACCGCTTAGAGAGGCCTGAAAGGCCTATGAAGCGGTATATAAGTCCACTGCTATTTCTTAGTCCCGTATTTATTTTGTATATAGTCAATCCATTTTTTCCAGTCTCATTTATATATCTCATTTGAATGATCTTTGAGATATGCCGATATAACCTAGTCTACTTCTATATGGAGCAACTGAAGACGATATTGTGGGTAATTAGCATGGATGCTCTGAAGGGAAGGCCCTTTAGTTATTCCAGCTTTAATCTTTCAATGTGCCTAACAGCAGCAGAATATAGGAGGAAAGTAGGATACCAGGTGATCCCTACTGTATTCTGCACAAGGAAGGAAATAATGTGGGAGGTCGGGATGATATATGTGACTGTTGATTATTTTAAAAATTAATACAAAAACACAAGCCATAATTCTCTAGAAGCCCAAATGCTTTGGCATGAAGACAAACTATTATTCATGCACACTGATTCTGTTATTATAATTAGCCAGAATTGGAGAGACAGCAATAGACAGCAAGTCTCGCCTCTACAAGGCAGCTGAAGAAACAATAGACTATCTGGCTGGCTGCTGCAATAAGATTGCACAGACAGACTACAAGCAGTAACGTGACAACATAGCAACAATAGTGCATTGAAATATCTGCAAGAAATGCCATTGGCCTGCAGGCAAGAACTGGTGGGACCACCAAACTGACAAAGCAATAGAAAACAAAGAAGCTCAAGTGCTCTGGGACTTAATAATTCAAACCGACAGGCACCTGCTACACAGTACCCCAGACTTAACAGTTATTGATAAGAAAGACAAAAAAAGAAGTCTGGATGTAGCAGTACCTGGAAACGGCCGACTAAAAGAGAAAGACCTCGAGAAAATCACAAAATACAAACACCTGCAAATGAAATAGAACAACTGTGGCAAAAGAAAACAAACCACAAAAAAAGAGTACCCATAGCAGGGGTGTCAAACTCACTTTTATTGAGGGATGCATTAGGGTTGTGTTTGACCTGGGGGTCGGGCAGGGGAGAATGGTCAGAGTGGAGGTGGCCAGCTCGACATCACTCATGTCCGGGGCACCTGTGGTGGCTAGGCGGGACTGGGGGATCCTCCTGCAGCCCTCTTCCAGTGAAAATGGAGCTGGCTCAAGCCTCCCGAGTTCTGTTTTCAGTGGCAGAGGGCTGGAGGAGGCCGTCACAGCTGAACATGGAGCTCAGGGGAGGCCGTGTATTGGTAGAGCTTTGCTATTTGCAGGGCAGCCCCACGGCCAGATCTAAGCAGCCTATGGACTGGATCTGGCCTGCGGGCCTTGAGTTTGATGCCCCTGACCTATAATAATAGGCACCTTGGATGCAATCTCATAAAACATCTGGAACTCCTCTTGAATACCATCCACATTGACAAAATTCCCATCAGTCAACTACAAAAGGCAGCTTTACTTGGAACAGCTTACACTATTAAAAAAAAAAAACTGCCACACCCAGGATCTGGTGAAGAACTCAATAGGTGGATAAAAATGAGAAACCCAGTTTAAACATCTGGTTGACTATGTGACCAATTACAGTAATGAGTGACGAGCCATAATAATCATTGTCTCCCCTTATCCAAATGTAAAGCAAAATGCTTCCAACCTCATCCTTTCTAACTGTTCTAAAAGAGGAAAGAAAAGCATATCAAATCCTATGGCTTGCTGTAGCTCATTTTTATAGAAAAGAAATGCTTAAAATAATACCCTGTGATAGAAATGTTCTGCCTAGCATGTTGTATCCATTAATGACGTTATCACCTGAATTTGTAAATACCAGGGGAATCATATCTGTATTCAACTGCACACATCTGTCTCCTAAAGGAGGGGCTGCCTCCCATTTACTCCTATTATAATTTCCTACAAACATGCTTATATTAAGGAGGTCTTTTTTAAAAAAAAGAAAGAATAAAATTAGGAGCAGACAACTCTTACTAATGTAAGATTACTAATAGGTATCTGCTCCTAATATTCTCCCTCCCTCCCTCTATTTTTTTAAAAAAAGACCTCCGTTTGTAGGAAATTATAATTGCAATCATAGCATTCAAAACAGAGGAGTGTTACATCCCTGAATGAATTATTCAGCGTGGAGTTGTTAAATGCAAGATGTGTCACAACAGAAAGTCATGGAGATCTATTGTAGCCTAGCAAATTTAAAAATATAATCTTTAACTTGAATTATTTGAAAAGACGAGCAGCCTCTTGTTTTTTTTTTACTCCCACTCAACTTCCAAAGCAACATTTTTAATGACCTTGATTGGATTGACATGGAATTGCTTTAAAGGAAGTCACAATATGTATTTCTAGATGATATCTTGACCAAAATAATCCCAGGCCATTTATGTAACAAGGTAATTCCACGTCCTATTTTGTTTTTTAAAAAATGGAGTAATTGGGTATTTTTCAGGCAAGCCAATGGCAATTATCTAGACCATGACTTTCAGCCTTTTCCCCCAACTATGGACCATGTTTAAATACCTTTTGTGGCCATGGACCATGGCCATGTACCCCTAAGACTTAAATGCACCAGCGTGCCTACTGTCCCTGTCCTATTGTCTGCATTTATTCATATCCATTTCCTGTGTTCATGTCAGGTGTGAAATCCAGCAGTTTCTGACAGGTTTTGGTGAACCGATAGTGGAAATTTTGAATAGTTTGGTTAACCGGCAAATGCCAATCTCTGGCTGGCCCCAGAGTGGGGTGGGAATGGAGATTTTGCAGTATCCTTCTGCTGGAATGGAGTGGGAATGGAGATTTTGCAGTATCCGTCCACAGCCACGCCCACCAAGCCATGCTCACAGAAGCAGTAGTAAAAAAAAACTTGAATTTCACCACTGGTTCATGTCCATGTTTATACATACCCGTTATCTCATACATGTTTGACAAACTAAATAAATAAATGAGATTTAAATCACAACTTTTCTTCAAGCCTTCATGGATCCCTGGTGATGACTTCTAGGGGTCCATGAATCTCAGGTTGAGAACCACCCATCTAAACCATGTTTGAGGAAAAAAATCCCTCAAAATACATACTTTGGGGTGGTTGATGATTTAAAGGTGCTCCCTTTGCCTTTTTAACATTTCAGTTGCCCAATTTTTAATTTTGTTTTAATCCTGTTTTTAACTATGTAGTTTTATATATTGTGTGGTTTTATTTGTACATTACCCAATGTCATGCAGTTTAGATGGTGGTGTGGAAATTTGATCCATAAATAAATACATTGAAAAGTTGTGAATAATTTCAAAATAGTTATTGATATGCCATTCTCCATAAAGTTTGATAGGATTATAATTGTAGATTATTCACTAGATAAATGAAGCACAGTTTAGATCAACTTACCTTAAAATAAGTGCAATGTTATCAATAAGGCATGCTGCATAAAAAAATCAAAATGGCAAGAAATGAATCACTTTCCCCTGATGTCATGCATCAGAATCAATAAAAATAATTTCTCTTAAAATTTCTCTTGGTATCTTCCCCATCTCAATTTTTATATAAAACTATATTTATCCATTGAAAATGTTGCTTACTTTCCACTTTTTACAAAATGTCAATATAGCGCCAAGTGATTTTTAACCTCATCATAGAATCCATCACTGTCCCTTGATATAAAAACCATGTTGGGTATTTTTTTGTCTGCAACTTACCATTTTGACATGTAAAGAAGAGTCATTTTGTAAAATTCTAAACTTTAACAAAAGTCAGAAATGGCAAAATAATAACAACATTTATCTTCTGTCAGAAAATATTGACATGGTATTACTGGAGCAAAATTGGTTTGTGTCGTGAAGTGTGCCTTATAGATAAATCAGATTTCAGACTTACCAAAAAAAAAGAGCAACCCCTTTTGAAATCTCTAGAATGTATACCCAGAACTATAAGCGATTTTACATTTCATTATAAAGCTTTTATGATTAAAAATTAGATAATGGGTTTCAACCCAGAATGGAATGTCATATGCTCTCATTGGCCTATAGAATTATTAAGGGCTCGATGGCAGTCGATAGATTGCAGCACAAGTAAGCATCCTATATATAAACAGAGACATAAGATCATTTTGAATCCTTGTTGTATACAGCTCTTTATCGATATACAAATACTATTTCCAAAGCTAGCTGAAAACCATTCTTATCGAAAGAAATAAGTCTTTTGTAGGAAGGAACAAGGCCATTTTTTATACAGAGATGATGTGGCCAAGCCATGAAGTGCTATCTGGTGAAGCTTATCAGCTAAAGCTATTTTCTCTTCCCCTTGCATCCTACGTGAATGGATATTTGGAGGGATAGGAGATTTTTCAGAAGATCTGTGGGTTTATGAGGGATGCATCAGTGGGAAAAGCAATAAAAATCACATTGTGTGGGTGAAAGTCAAGTCACTTAATGTTCACTGCAGCAGCTGTGGGCAATGATAATGGTGAATCAACTGCACTAAGGGAGAATACACATGGCCCAGGATTAAACTGTTGGGTTCTAGATGCTCTCTGAGTTTCTTTTTCTTTGTAACTACCAGTTTGGACCGGTCAGGCCAAACTGGTAGTTCTGACTATCAGCTGGGAGTGAACTGGTTTGCTCTGACTTTCAGCTGCACCCGCCTGCCCGCCTCTACACTATACTTACCTGTTCTGACCCCCTCATCCTACACCAAAGCATGCTGAGACAAAGATACTTCAAGGATTTTTTAACACAGAGACTAGACGTTGGCAGCAACCCAGCACAGACTAGACGTTGGCAGCAATCCAGCACAGACTAACCTTGGCAGCAATCCAGCCTGCCAAGCTAGCCACGAGAGTTCTCCAGCTCTAGTAAATATGTTGATTCCTGCAACAAGCGTGTGGAAAGTCATTCCTTTTATAGTCTTGTATCTCCTGTAACTGCGTAACTGTTCTTTATGCCTATTAGCCCTCTGTTGCCGGGCATCCAGGACCTTTCAGCTCCAACGGTCCTTGGAGGAAGCTAGTTATTTTGACCCATTCCAGTCCGGCTTCAGGCCTGGCTACAGCACAGAAACCGCTTTGGTCGCATTGACTGATGACCTCTGGAGAGCCAGGGACGGAGGCTACGCCTCCATCCTGGTTCTCCTTGACCTCTCAGCGGCTTTCGATACCATCGACCATGGTATCCTTCTGCGACGACTGCGGGAGGTGGGGGTGGGAGGCACTGTTTTGCGGTGGTTCTCCTCTTACCTCTCGGACAGGTCGCAGTCGGTGTTAGTTGGAGGGCAGAGATCGACCCCTAGGCCCCTAACATATGGGGTGCCGCAGGGTTCGGTCTTGTCCCCCCTACTTTTCAACATCTACATGAAACCGCTGGGCGAGATCATTCGGTGGCATGGGATAAAATACCACCAGTATGCGGACGATAGTCAGTTGTATCTGTCCGCCCCGTGCCAACTCAATGAAGCGGTGGACGTGATGAACCGGGGCCTGGAAGCTGTTAGGGACTGGATGAGGACTAACAAACTCGTGCTCAACCCAGATAAGACCGAGTGGCTATTGTGTTTCCCTCCCACTAATTCGGCAAGTATTCCATCTCTCAGGCTGGGGGGTCAAACACTACGCCCCTCAGACAGGGTCCGCAACTTGGGAGTCCTCCTGGACCCACAGCTGACTTTTGAACACCATTTGTCAGCTGTGACCAGGGGGGCATTTGCCCAGGTTCGCCTGGTGCACCAGTTGCGCACCTACCTGAACCGGGAGGCTCTCACAACAGTCACTCGTGCCCTTGTGACCTCTAGGCTGGAGTACTGCAATGTGCTCTACATGGGGCTGCCCTTGAAGAGTATTCGGTGACTTCAGCTAGTCCAGAATGCGGCCGCGCGAGCGATTGTGGGTGCACCTCGCTTCACCCACATAACACCTATCCTCCGCGAGCTGCACTGGCTACCTGTCGATCTCCGGGTACGCTTCGAGGTGCTACTTGTCACCCATAAAGCCCTTCATGGTAGTGGATCTGGGTACTTGAGAGACCGCCTACTGCCAATCACCTCCACTTGACCTATTAGATCCCATAGATTAGGCCTCCTCCGAGTCCCATCTGCCGGTCAATGTCGACTGGCAACCACGCGGAGGAGAGCCTTCTCGGTGGCAGCTCCGACCCTATGGAACGATCTCCCCGTGGAGATTCGTACCCTCACCACCCTCCAGACCTTCCGCACAGCCCTCAAAATCTGGCTATCCCGTCAGGCCTGGGGCTAAAGACTGTAACCCACCCGAATGGTATGAATGCTGTGTTTTTTAATGACGTACTGTCCTACGTGTTAAATGTTTGTTTCCCCCCCCCCTTTTCGAGTTGTAAGCTGCCCTGAGTCCCCCAAGGGAAAAGGGCGGCATATAAATAAACTTCTAAGTCTAAGTCTAACTCCCTTGTCTCCTCCCCACTGCTCCAATGCATGATGTCAGGATCACACTCCCTTGTCTCCTCCCCACTGCTCCAAGGTTCAGGAGCCTCCTGGTGGCCAACCAGCCTCTCTGCGCCCTGCTCGGAGTCGGAACTCTGTCCAGGGTCCTCCATATCCTCCAGAGCTGACTCATAGGGCCCCTCGCTGTCAGAGTCTGGTAGCAGCTCCAATGGCTCCTACTGGGCCACAACACTTACCTATATTCCTTTTTCTGATAGGCATGGCAGAGTGGATTGCTGCACTTCAGCTGTTTTCCTCCCCAGCAGTAATGCGGAAGGTGATTTCTCTGTAAACTGTGCACACATGCACCAGCAAACCGGTTGTTAAACTGGTAGGATCCCACCCCTGCAAGAACCCAACCATAATATGACTATCTACAACACTTGGTGAATAGCTGAGGAATGGGACTGCAGATGTTTCTTTACTTCTTGAATAAGAAAAAGAAGCCCCACGACCAATTAAAGTGAAATCAGCTGTGAACAATATTTATAGGTTATGGGGAACAGAAGAATAGCATTCCACATACTGTATATACATATAATGAAATAAGTCACTACTGAAGCAATGTTCCCTCTAAGCTGCATGGGTGCGTGGCTGCGCACATGGAAAGTAAACACCGTGCAGCAGTTGGAAACTGTTGCACAGTGTCGTTTGCTAGACAAGGACTGCAGTCTGCAGAGCGGCTGCACAATTGCGATTGAAACTCCCTCCAGCTAAACAGGAGTCTTGAGGTGCGGCAGGGCAGCCAAGTGACTGGGTTGAGGACTTGAGGTGGCTTGGGCTTCCTGGAGCAACTATTTAGAGGGAACATTGCCCACAGCTGCCTTCGCACAAGTTTAAGAAGGCTAAATTTGCCTCGTTGGGTGGGGGGGGGAAGGGAGTGATTGGCCGAAACTCGCTGAAAGAAAGTTTCGTGTCTTTCTGACCCGCGTGATTAATTTAGCCTCTGAGATAAACGCATTGTATGAAAGCAGCCAGTTTCCCTTCCTCTCTGTGATTAACACATGAAAGCCCACAAGGGGTGGAGATGGGGGTTGGTCGTGAACCAAGAACTAGCCAATTAAGCTGAGTGTGGGTTGCTCCGCAGAGAGCAACCCACGCTCGCTCGAGAGAAACGGCAGCAGTGAGCCTCCTGCTTTCGCTTTCTAGTTTCTACCTCTCCACAATGAGGTAGAAAGCAAAGGCAGGAGGCTCACTGCTGCCGTTTATCTTGAAGCTACCCACCTGAGGCTCACATTGGCAAATCCAGGGCAGTGCTGCAGCGATCCTAAACTCCCACCTAGAGCGCATGCGCCACAGAATCCAAATGCAGGAAGCAGAGTCTGTTTCTTCGTGCATCTCTCTCTTTCAAAGAAAATCTTCCTTGTTCTACCTCTCCTGGCTGCAATCTCAGCTATCTTTAAGTCTCCCACCAGTCAAATGACATCACGTGATATTTGATAACTCATTGGGATTTTCAAAGTCATTGAGAATATTTTTGCTTTTAAGCTAATTAAACTTCCTATCTGTGATAAACTATCACAGTTTATCTGTGCAATTTTGTTGGATATTTTGGGCACTAGTTACTATCACTAGTTATATGCAGAATTGTCTCCCAGAGTTCAGTAGTAGTAGGTTACTGAAACCACCTGTATAGAGAGGAACAAATTGCCACAATTTTTTAAACAATCAGCAAGCATTGTTGAACAAACAGGCAATAAATCCTTGAGTTAAAAATTAATGATGGAAGAAAACTGTTAGATGTGAATGAAACTTGAGAATGAGACTTATGTATGGGGATTTTAATCATTTTACTCATTTAAAATAGCAAAATTGCATATAATACATTAAAATGAAGTATATCAAGTGAAATTCATTAAAATGAAGTATATCAAACATTTACTATTTTAATATTAACAGTATTAAGTGTTATATATATAACTTATATATTCATTTCAAAGCTCTTTTTATTTAATCTGAAATGAATTTGAAAAGATAATTGTAGTGAGTTTGCTTTTCAACAAATATTTCTAAATTTATTCATTTACAATTTTATTTGTTTTAAAATTTTATTAATTTGATTTGATATAACACTGATTTCGTTGTTGTCTTGGGTGACATCTGTGAAAAAAATCAGGTGCTCAGGCATGAAAATGTACCACTCAAACACTATACTTTTCCGCCCACACTGAAAAAAAATTAGAGGGAACATTGCATTGAAGTCCAGGGGGATTAGTACAATAATGTAAATTATCTGGGAACTGATGGAAAATAACACTCTTAAGGTGTATTTGCCATACTAGACGTTTTGGAGTGACTGGTGGAGTGGGAGATGAAAGATCAAAAAGGCTGTTTGGAATTGGAAAAGAGGATATGGATCATTGGTGAATATTAGTGATTAAAAAGTATTCCAAAGCAGACTTCATTTTAAAAGTTAAACTTGAACTACTTTGTTTCAGAAAAGTCACTTTTGTCCCTATGTTAGAGCATATAGTAATGTACCAAAAATGTACCATTATGATCTCCATTGTCATAATGATTTTTATTTTATTTTACTTTGTTTTACTATTTTATTTTAGATATAAAATATTTATATCTTATTTATTTTAAAATTTTTATAAATGAATAAGAGGATTAGAAATGTTTTGTGGGAACTCTTAGCAATTTGACCATAATCTGACACATATAATCTCAAAACTTTTCTGCAGTTTTGACAGCAAATGGCAAATAGAATTGAAAGAATGAGCTGGAAGGGACCTTGGGAGGTCTTATAGTCCAGACCTGTGCTCAAGCAGGAGAACCTATACCATTTCAGATAAGTGATTGTCTAGACCAGGGGTGTCAAACTCCCAGCCCATGGGCTGAATGCTTCACATGCTGGCCACACCCATTCCCAGTTTAGCGAAAGGAAAAAAAGTTGCAATAAATTACTGTGCATCATTGTGCAATACATCACATGTGACATTGCAAATTTGACGCCCGTGGTCTAGACTCTTCTTTAAAACATCCAGTGATGGAGCACCTACAACTTCTGAAGGCAAAGCTGTTCCATTGGTTAATTGGCCTCACTGTTAGGAAGTTTCTCCTTAATTCCAGGTTGTTTCTCTCTTTGATTAGTTTCCAACCATTGTTTCTTGTCCTGCCCTCATTCAATCCATCGTTGCAGCTATATATACATAGTTTTAAATTCTACCATTGTAATCAAGAAAAGATGCACTTTTAGATGTCAGAAATCATATTTATACCTTAGGTCTCATGGATAATAAATACATGCAAGAGAATATTAATTCATGTCAACTATGAAAAGTCCTTGCTTCAGCTTGGTCAATCATTACAGAATTCCAAATATTTTAGCAGAGTTTTTCTAGCTCTTCTTGTTAAACCAGGTAATTTAGCACTTGAACTCTGCACATTTCTGTAAAGAAGTATTTATTTGAAAGTTTTGGCAGGGAAGAAGATGCAATTAGAGAATTGGAAGTGACATTAAAACTCATGTGTAACTAGTATCTGTTAAAATAGCTTATATGTGATTTGCTTGAAAGTCTTTTTATGCTTTCATATTAGGCTCTCAGCCACCTTTTTAAGTGCTTTCTAATGCCAAACTGTCATAAACCTGTATTTTTTTTCTCCATCAGAATAAGCAAAGCATCAGCAAACAAGCAGATCTTTTCATTATAGCACATTATAATCCTTATGCTACCGGCATATCTGTTTGTCCATATATATTAGCCATATCATCAGCAAATGGGGCATGTCAAGGTAGCACTTCCTGTCATGCAGATTTGAGATGAGAGCTACATGATGGGCTCCTTTTAAAATGGAGCTATAAACTACAGGTTTTTATTTAGTCTATTTGCAGGAAAAGCACTGTTGGCTAGAGAATTCCCACAAAGATAAGAGCAGAAGTGGGCAAGCCATTTGTTCAATTCACATTGTTATACAACCTAACATTACACCTATCCTCCGTGAGCTGCACTGGCTGCCTATTGGGCTCCGGACATGCTTCAAGGTGCTAGTCGTTACTTTTAAAGCCCTACATGGTATCGGACCTGGGTACTTGAGAGACCACCTCCTGCCAATTACCTCCCTAAGACCGATTAGATCCCACAGATTAGGCTTCCTCCGAATTCCATCCGCCAGCCAGTGCCGACTGGCAAATCCCTGGGGGAGGGCCTTCTCTGTGGCTGCTCCAGCCCTCTGGAATGATCTCCCCGTGGAGATCCGGACCCTCACCACCCTCCAGGCTTTCTGCAAAGCCACAAAGATCTGGTTGTTTCGGCAGGCCTAGGGCTGATGAATTTCCAGCCCCACTTGAAATGTTATGACTGTTGTTGTTTTCACTCTGTCTGTCTTTTGTCCTATTTGTATCCCCTCCCCCCCCCCTTTGGTTGTTAGCCGCCCAGAGTCCCTCGGGAGTGGGGCGGCATATAAATTAAATAAACATTCCAAACATTTACTCCCAGTTTCATGATCAATACGCGAAAACCAACACCTAACAGTATTCATGCAATTTGGGGCACTTCAATCCAAAAGGAAGGCATGAAAATGTATATATTGGGGAATGAAGAAAAGAAAGACAAGGACACTCTTGACCAGGGAATGGGATGCTATGGCCCCTTTATGACCTGAGTTTGTGGGTTTCAATCTTGAGTCAGTATTGGAGTTGAATCCACAAGTCATCTTGATTCAAACTCACAATCTGGAGACTGCATCCATGCAGGTTTTTTGGCACCATTAAGTTTGCCATTTCCCTTCTACAATACTTGTCTACTTCCTAGTTAGTGAGCCTGGAGTATTCCATACTGTCCAATATTCAAGGACTGATTGTGTTTAATTTCTGAGATCACCCAGGTCATCTGGATGTAGGATGTAACAATACATGACATTACGAGAAAAGGTCTGTTTGGCAAATTGTATAAAACAAATTGCATACAGAGAAAAATCCTTGTGCATTTTCATGCAACAAATCTCGATATGGAAAATTGAGAAAAATATATGAAATTGATTCTGGCAGGTTTGCCAATTTCTGGTTCAGACTGGCCCTGTGAGAATCAATCCAAATCCTTTTTTAAAAAATATGCATTTTGGTAAGTGGTATCTTATTCCATTATTTTAAATTTTCTAAATTAAAGAAGGGGGAGGAAAGTAATATCTGAATATATATATATATATATATATATATATATATATATATATATATATATATATATATATATATATATATATATATATATATATATATATATATATATATATATATACTGTACTATAAATAATTAAATATTCTATATATAAAATAATCTGGATGCAATTTTCAAAACTTTTACAAGACATTTTATGGCATTCTCACAGCTTTAACAATTTACAATTTACATAATTTTGTCTTAGTTTTGCTATAGAACAATTAATCAGCAACTTTACTTTCTTATCTAATCGCTCTGCCTTTACTCCAATATTTTTTTAATCAATCAAAACACATAACAAATATAGAAATGATTCAATAGGCATGGAAATCAAAGCAGGAATAGGAAAGGTTTTGTAATATTTTCTTCTTTAGGAGATTCTGAGAAGACCATTTCTTATCTGGTTCCTTAAATTGATTACATTTTTAAATCTTACACTAATTAAATCAAACTACTGTATTGCATTTTTAATTTAAATTCAAAGTGTTATATTAGAAATTTGTGTACACTAAGCTATTTCTCTTTTAAGTGAGAAGAATATAGTGTATCAACATGAATTAAATAAATGTGTAAGGATAAGAAATGTTATTTCTGGAACGGCAACTTTACATCACTTGCAACAAAGAAGAAAAGGGAGCAAATAGAGCTATTCAGCTAGACTCCAAGAACTACAAATAGAGTTACCAATGTATGGTAGAAAAAAGCATATCATACTGTCAAAGAAAATATAGGAAGTAGGAACTGCTATATACATATACATATACATATACATATACATATACATATACATATACATATACATATACATATACATATACATATACATATACATATACATGTATGTATGTATGTATGTATGTATGTATGTATGTTTTCATAGATTTTCACAGGTGCTGGTCTTGTTGTATTCAGGTCTTTTCCTGTGTAAGATTGAGATTGTCTTGGCAACGTTTCGGCAAGGTCACATTCACCATCCTCAGGCTGGTGTTTTCAACTTAAAATATGATCAGAGCTGCCGTCTTTCTATAAATCTTGGTGGGGTGTGTGTGGAGTGTTGGCGTTGTTTCAGTAAGTGTATTGATTGGATGTGTGGTTGTATCATGATTGGTAGATATGGTGCTGATTGGTGCTGACTGTGTGTCCATTGTTGTTTTGTGTTGTAACGGCCTGGGTGGTGGGCGGGGCTCATTTGTTGACTAGGGCTGCTTTCCAGATGTCTGGTAGGCGGGAGGTATCATCACATTTATTCATCTACCACCACAACATGAATAAACATGACGATACTTCCCGCCTACCAGACATCTGGAAACGAGCCCTAGTCAACAAATGAGCCCCACCCACCACCCAGGCCATTACAACACAAAACAACAATGGACACACAGCCAGCACCTATCAGCACCATATCTACCAATCATGATACAGCCACACATCCAATCAATCCACTTACTGAAACAATGTCAGCACTCCACATACATCCCACCAAGATTTATAGAAGGACGGCAGCTCCGATCACACTTTAAGCCAAAAACACCAGCCTGAGGATGGCAAGTGAAATGTATGTATGTATGTATGTATGTATGTATGTATGTATGTATACATACATACATACATACATACATACATACATACATATCCCTCCTGAATTTCATTGAACCTTATCTAGTGCCAATCTGAGGCTGACTATTAATTGACTAGATTCTTCTGAACTGCAATTTAATATATGTCCCGATTGTTTGTGCCTGACAGTATTCTCTAGATTCCTTTCCTAAATTTTCATCAGATGGATATTATTTACTTACACTACAGATATCCAAAACTATCCACCTTTTCCCCTAAGGTGAAGTTTGGTGCTACTACACTTGATAAGTTGCAGTTGTTGTTGGTTTTATTATCTGAACCTATATGGCCACCTAACTCATATACTGACCCTAGATACCTCACAACAATCAATAAAAGCAGAAATTGAAATAAAACCATCTTTTTTCTCCAAGTGCCAGACCAAATAGCTCAGCTCTCATCCTAGCCCAATGCTTGGGGGAAGAGTTGGGTGGTCTTCTTGAAGGCTAAAAGGGCAGGGGACCCTTGGATCTCACATGGGAGGCAGTTCCAAAGGATTGGGATGACCACCAAAAAAAGTGAAATGAGTACACATCCAAGGTAACTGAGTTACCTCCAAGGTAACTCAAGTAACTGCATGTAAGGGCTAGGACTTCCCCAAGTGCCTACCCTACCCAATTTGGTGGGATGGGCAGATACCCCTCAGGGTACCTGGGTAAACAACCTGCATGTTCCATGTAGAGTTTTAAAAGTGATGACCAGCACCTAGAAAGCATCCGGAAGCCAGTGCAACTCAAATAGCAATGAAGTAGTATGGCACGTGGGTGCATTCTGGATAGTCTTCAAGGGCAGCCCCATGTAGAACACATTGCAGTAATCCAAATAGTAGAAAGCAACTATGTCATGATTGATTGTGAGCAAGGCTTTCCAGTCCAGGAACAGATACAATTGGCACACAAGAGGAACAAAGCACAAAGTCTCCGTCGCCACAACTCCCATCTGTTCTTCTAGTATGAGCTACAAAAGGCTTTCCAAAGTGGGTACCTGATCTGTTCCTGAAGAGTGTTACTCCATCCAGAGTCAAAGAAGTGAACTCTTCTGATCCTGGGGGACCATCACTGCTACTCTGTCTTGCTACGGTTGAGATGTAGCTTTCATCCAGAGACTTGCATCCTCCAGGCACTGAGCCATCACCTGAACAGCAGCCTGTGAGACATATAATTGAATATCATTGGTATATTGATATCCCATCCTATGTTGCTGCATGACCTTTCCCAGTGGCTTTATATAGAATGTTAAACAACAAACCAAAGTACAAAGTACACTAAGAGTGATAAAAGTGATTGAGGGAAAGGGAACAAAATCCTATGATCCACATCTACATTATATGCCTTCCATAATCCAGTTATACTTGTCTTGCAGTTCAGGAAGTTATATGTTCTTACTAACTGGAAGCAACACCCTGCTGCCGAATAACCCTTGAGGGGACTTTTAAAGAGTGAGGTTGTTTGACTTCTATGATTGAAGATATAAATTCAGAGCATACTGACCTTCATTAGATAGATGAAGAGTCAAAAAGCAGACAGTTGGTAATAACTAGGAAGATAAATTATTATGTTCTATCTATGTTGTAATAGCTTCTAGGTACTGGGTTAAGAGGTTTAACAGAGATTTTATGAAGCCTTATCTTATTTCATGTAAAACATTAAACTTTAAACAGTCAAATGATGCAAGACTATGGTTTTATGCCTTTTCTTTTTAGTGGGATTTTCTTTCCTCTTCAATGCTGCTAAAATATACCTTCAAAATCATGATGGGAATGTTGACTTTGTACCCACATTAAGTATGAAGCAGTGTAAACTTCTTGACCTATAAGTTGGGTCAGGAAGCATCCCATATTTGGGGCACACAGTTATTAATGTACAAACCTAGCACTGAATTATGTTCTGGAATCTTTTACTCGCATCCCTGTGCAGAAGTTACAGTAGGACTGATTGATTACTTGTTGAAAACTACAGGCGAATAATAAGATTATCCACCATTTGGGATGCTCAGTATGACAGAACAATTCAGCATTCCTACATCATATATGGCTAATTCAAAGCATAATCTCAAACAAAACAGCACTTTCTGCAAAGCAGCTAACAAAAATCACAATAGGTATTCAAATTTCCACAAGCTTCTCACTGATCTTTAATTTTCACCATTCTCCAATAAATAGAAGTAGGCAACCAGCTTGTACAGTAGATATTGCGGGGTTTCAGTTTTATGAAATACAGCCAACATGGTGCAATTTGAGAGTTGTAATCAAAAATACACTATATTGCCAAAAGTATTCACTCATCCATCCAAATAATCAGAATCAGGTGTTCCAATCACTTCCATGGCCACAGGTGTATAAAATCAAGTACCTAGGCATGCAGTCTGTTTTTACAAACATTTGTGAAAGAATGGGTCACTCTCAGGAGCTCAGTGAAGTCCAGCGTGGAACTGTGATAGGATGCCACCTGTGCAACAAATCCAGTCATGAAATTTCTTCGCTCCTAAATATTCCACAGTCAACTGTCAGCTGTATTATAAAAACGTGGAAGTGTTTGGGAACGACAGCAACTCAGCCACGACGTGGTAGGCCACATAAACTCGCCAACATCAGTATGTGACCTCACAAATACGCTTCTGGAAGAATGGTCACAAATTCCATAAACACACTCCTAAACCTTGTTGACAGCCTTCCCAGAAGATTTGAAACTGTTATAGCTGCAAAGGGTAAACCAACAGCATATTGAACCCTATGGATTAGGAATGAGATGTCACTTCCAGTAAATTCATATGCAAGTAAAGGCAGGTGAGCGAATACTTTTGGCAATATAATGTATTTCTTTTCTCTTCTCCAGAAAGGAAAAGAATATTTGGAATGTATTGAGCAACTAAGCACTTCTGATTGTGTCACATTTATCTTTTACCCTGAGAGGATAAGGGCAGAGATGGGCGGCACATGAATTAACAACCAATTCACCCAGCACAAAAAATGTGACTGTGCACGCCATCTGCACATGTGCCTGGCCTTCCATGCATGAGTTTCACTTGCTCGCTCATGCTCCTTGCACGCATGCGTGCAGCATCAAAAGGAAGACTAAATAGGACAGCATAGCGTCTAGGTGCCTGGTCAGGTGGGCAGGCCTACTCACAGGTCGCCCGAACCACTCTGAATCGGCAGCAGCCCTCCTCTGGATAAGGGGAAAAGGAGATTGTAGTTCTCAAATTAGATTCACAACCTTTAAACAACCACAGGTAATGTGAGACAAACATCTGCCATTTCCTTTATTACAAGAATGTGCCATTAATTGCTATTTGGTATAAATAAATAAACATTTTGTAACTGGTTAAACCTAGCCATTTTGTGGATAGATAAGTGGTTCTCCTCTATGATAGTTCTTTTATAATGACATTCAAATTCTATTAAAAATTCCAAATGTACCAAACAAATTGCTTACTCTTGCAAGCAAAAATCCTCTGCATTTCCATATAATCTAAACTGCAGAAGATGTCAAAGAAGAAGAAAAAAACAGAATACCACAAGGAGATGTTAATAGGGCAACATCCAGATAATTAAAAAATGACTTTTAACAATGGGATTGCATTAAAAACAGATTTCAAACATTAGTCACCAGAAATGACAGTACTTTCAGTTTTCAAATTTCAGATTTTCAAACTGCTTAAAATATTTTAAAATCTATGCTTCGTAGTACCAAAACTAAGTATTTGTCACAAGTCACGAAATAACAAGGGCTTACATGGTTTGCTAGGCGTAAGGTAGATTCCAGAGAGCCCTCTAGTTCATAACTCTAATTTGTTGAGTTAAAATAAATATACGATAATAAACAGCTAAATGCTATTACTTGCAAGTAAATGCTCCGTAAGAGATTGACATTCATAGACTAAGTGGGCTGGGTTTGCAGATGGTTTGATGCAGTGTGATGGGTTGCCCCATCTTGTGTCACAGTTTTATTTGGAACAGATTTCTTCCCTAGGAACTGTTACGTCAGTTCATCACACCTTCTCCTTGGTCTGGAAGGAGAAAGGATCAGAATTTAGCTACCTGCGCTGTGACTATGATCCGTTCATCTTTAAGCAACCACTGACGGTAAATAGCATTAATTATCAGAATTCTTTTTCTGAACCTCAGTGAGTTTCAAAGCAATAGCTGAATGTCGTTTTCAAGAGTTATTGGTTATTCCAGAAGACAGCAAAATGAAGGTATGATGATTTATCTTAACCATAAATAAATGATTGCATCCCATATTGAATGTCAATGAAGTGCAGATACTTAAATTAATTATAACATATCTATGATATTTCATTCTAGGAATGCTTATCTGCATTGGTTTGCTAAATATGTGGGATAGGATTCCTATTCTCTTTTTTTTAATAAATATAATATTAGCCTAAGCAGCAAATGTTTTTTTTTAAAAAAAGCACTTTCTTAGAATAGCAGGGAAACTTTGGGTATATTTGGCTAGGCTATGAATTATAATGTATTGTCATCATCAATGCAAGTTGTTGTAATTTACTCTTGACATTCAGCTTTAGCTGTTGGGCATATTGCTGGAAATGCATCCTATTCTCTTTCCTGCCTTCTAAATGCCCTTCATGTTTCAGTAAAACAATCCAATCAAAACTAAAGACCAACATCACTGTAAAACAAATCAAGCATACAAACCATTCCTAAGCATTCTTATACTACTCCATCTTTTTTGGCCCAAGGCCTTTAATTTTCTTAAGCTGTGCACTAATATAACTAAACTTTCCACAGAAAAATATGTGTGCACCATATTATTCTTATTATTTTGCTGATTTTTCAACTCATGTTCACAACCCCCTAGCCCTAGAAGGAATGTAAACCTTTAGTAATTTCTTTGTTACATCCTGACTATGTTGCCTTTGTTTCCTACTGATCTATGGTTATCCCAATGCAAAGTAGGGTCCTCCTAGTGCTAGTTTTGTCATGGGAAGGATCTGGCATGCTTCATGGACAAGGTGGTTGATAACAAAGTGAGGAATTGGGATCTGCCCAGCTTGTCTTGGCCCCTTTAGGCTGCTATGGACATGCTCAGACATCGACTTCTATTGCAATATTAGCTCTGGCTGCAAGAGAAACCAGAGACATACTTGTTATTGAAGCATCTACTTTTGTATTGGTGAGTCTTCACCAATGAGAGCATTTCACATTCTCCATTGCTTCTGCTGTCAAACAGTTTCTTGTGGCCACATGTAATGTTGGTAACATAAATAAACATGCTTCCCAAATGGAATCCCAATGAGATTTTAAAGGAAGGATTATTAGAGAGGTGTCACATTTAAATCAAAATTCAATTCAGCTTTTAAGAGGAAAGTTTTAGCTTTCATTTTTTATATTGCATTGATCACAGTACAATTTCTAGTGATGTTTCTTCCATTACTAAAGCCGATGTAGCTACGGATAGTACAAATCACTTTCCATTTTTATTAGTATTGATAAACAAGTGTGAGTTATATCTATGCTGTACTATTTCATGTAGAAGGCAATCTATATATTACTAAAACCCACATTGCCATGATCTTTAACTGGGCAAAACGGTGCATCACAGGGTAGCAAATGTTGAACGAAGCAACATCAAATGGGCTAACTTACAAAATGCATCCAAAATCTAGGACCCATGACTCCTGAGAGAATGAAATTTGGGGAAATTGTAGCTGCGACTGGGCTGTTGTCAGACTCCAAAATCCAAGAAAGACACACAGAGGTTTTTCTAAGCATCTTTTCTAAGGTTCTTCTTCCTTTATTGTTCCATACTTACAGACAGAAATCTTGTGAAATTAGTGCAAACTACTTGTGTCATTACTGAGGGAAGAGCTGCTTTAACTCTTTGAAGGTGAAATAAGCTGGAAATCTTCAATTCAAGGTGGATGAGTGCAAGCGAGCTGCGCAGTTTTTAAAATTGACAAATAAGATAAATAAAAGCTGAATGATGAAAAGATTGCAGAAAAGGTATTCTATCATATCCAGGGGTGAAATCCAGCAGGTTCTGGAGAACTCGTAATGGAAATTTTGAGTAGTTCAGAGAACCGGTAGCAGAAACTTTGAGTACTTTGGAGAACCAGCAAATGTCACCTCTGGCTGTTCCCAGAATGGGGTGGGAATGGAGATTTTTCAATATCCTTCCCCTGCCATGCTCACCAAGCCACACCATGCCCACCAAGCCACGTCCACACAACCGAAATTTTTGAATTTCACCACTGATCGTATCTATTATAAAAGCAAAATGAAGAATGAGATTTCACGTCATTGTCCACCATATCCATTTTGAATGGAATCAGAATGATTCCAATGATTAAGATGATTAGGGGACTAGAGGCTAAAACATATGAAGAACTGATGCAGGAATTAGTGAGAAACAATTCTCACAGTGAGAAACAATTAATCAGTGGAATGGCTTGCCTTCAGGAATGTTGGGGGTATTACACCACTGGAGGCTTTTAAGATGAGATTGGACAATCATTAGTCTGAAATGGTTGGTATAATGTCTCCTACTTGAGCAGTGGGGTGGACTAAAAGACCTCCAAGGTCCAACTATGATGATGATGATGATCATGTTGATGATGCAGTTCAGAAACAATCATGTTCAGCTTCAAATATACCTGGTAATAATGAGATATTTCAAGGAACAATTACTGCTGAATGATAAATATCAGTTGAGGAAACTGATCTGATATTCAGATTTTCAGATTTCAGATTTAATTTATTTGTATGCCGCCCTTCTCTGGGAGGGACTCAGGGCGGCGAACAACTCAAAAGGGGAAAGGGGATACAAACACAATACATATAATTAAAATACACAAGAGTCATACGGCCATACAAGTCGAGAGGGGAGGGGAACTCATCAACCCCAGGCCTGCCGGCACAGCCAGGTTTTGACGGCTTTCCGGAAGGCCTGGAGAGGGGTGAGGGTCCGAATCTCCGCGGGGAGTTCATTCCAAAGGGCCGGAGCTGCAACAGAGAAGGCCCTCCCCCGGGTAGTAGCCAGATGGCATTGGCTGGTAGATGGAACCTGGAGGAGGACGACCCTGTGCGATCTAACGGGTCTGTGGGAGGTAATTGGCAGAAGGCGGTCTCTCAAGTACCCAGGTCCAATACCATGAAGGGCTTTATAAGTTACGACTAGCACTTTGAAGCGTAGCCGGAGACCGATTGGTAACCAGTGCAGCTTGCGGAGGATAGGTGTAACGTGGGTGTACCGAGGTGCACCCACAATTGCTCGCGCGGCTGCATTCTGGACGAGTTGTAGTCTCCGAATACTCTTCAAAGGCTGCCCCATGTAGATATCCTAACCTGATAACTGAAAAATTGAGATAAGTAATACTCATCTTAGTCTCATGTAACACTCTCAATATAAATAAGCACCTGCATCAAATGGATGATATTCATTTTTTTTCTCTTCTACTAATAATTATTTTTGCTGGGCTTGCAATAATAGACAAAATGTTTCTGAATGGATGTGGGCTTTGTCTCCATTAAGAAGTTGCCAGGAGTGGTGGCATGCATGATTCTGCCAAATCCAAAATACCTGACTCACTTTGAACCAAAGTTTAGCAGATCTCTAGAAATAAGATTGGTTAGCAGAATTTATTCTGGGCAAGTCTATTATTATGGTTCATTGCACGGTCAGCCAGATGTTCAGACTGGATTTGATATTTTTATCCACCTATTGAGTCCTTCTCAAAGACCTGGGATAGGTAGATGTTGTTGTTTGATGGTGTTAAATGTACCATCACAGGATGTAAACTGTTCCAAGTAAAGCTGCCTTCTGCAATTGACTGATGATGAATTTGTCAATATGACGGTGTTCAAGGAGTGCTCCATTTGTTTAGGGATTGAGCCCAACGAGGCTATTACAGTACTACTGGTACTACCTTTCTTTTTCCACAGTTATTATTATTATCAAATTTATTTGCTGCCCTTGCTGCTCAAGGCAACTCTGATTGGCTTACAGTAACATAAAAATACAATTGACAATTATAAATGTAAAAACAGATTAACGTTACAAAAATTAAACTGAAAACAAAGGTTTGGAAGGGAGAGATGGAGGAGCCTTCACTGTTAGTGCACTAATGACCTCCATGCTGACTTCTGGAAATTATCACATTACTTTCGGGGTCCTTCCAGAATGATCTTGTTATGATCTTTCCAGACCTCCATGTCACACTGACTGATTTGCAATTTGGTCAGATCTCCCTTTCCTTCCCTTGTGAATATAGGAATAAGATTTGCTGTCTTCCAGCTATCTGGCATTTTACCAGTTCTCCAGGATTTCTCAGCTATTGAATAATGGTTTGGCTAGGCCATCTGCTAGCTGTTTCATTATCTTGGGTGTAATTCATTTGCTTCTGAAGATGTAAACTAACCCAAAGTGAACATGTATTCCTGGACTGCTTCTAGAAATCCCAAGTTTCAATACCGCCCCTTGATTAAGGTGACCAGATTTTCAGATTGGAAAAGAGGGACACCCTTGACCGGGGGGGGCGGGGGGCTTGATTAAAAATTTTTTTTTTTGTCAAAAGGTCACCCCAGGACACTGAAACCAGCATAAATACGAATCTGTTGCCAAACAAAATTTTGATCACGTGACCATGAGGATGCTTCAACGGTCGCTAAGTGTGAAAAATGGTCGCAACGGTCGCTAAGTGTGAAAAATGGTCTCAACGGTCGCTAAGTGTGAAAAATGGTCATCAGTCACTTTTTTCAATGCCATTGTAACTTTGGTCACTAAATGTTTTCCCCCTCCTCGAGACTCCTCACTTCTTCCTTCATTCCTCTTGATTATCTACCTTCACCTTATCTGTCTTCTGCTCTTTCCCTCTCTTCCTTCCTTCCTCCCTCCTTCCATCCTCTTCTTTCCTCACTCACTCCCTTCCTCCTTTTTTCTCTTCCTTCCTCCTTCCATTATTTATACGATATAAAATTCAATGAGGGTGAAACACACCAAATCTTGCAAAGCTGCCTTGCACCAACCTGGCCTGCCCATAGAATAGCAGCCACTTTGAGACACATAAACCTGGTCTGAACATATTGCATCACAAAGATTTGCAAAGATCACATTTGCAAAAAGGAACATTTCTTGTAGTAAATACATTTTATAAACAATTTAAAAGTAAAAATCCCCCCAAAATAATAAAAAAGGTATTCTATAAATAAAAGAAATCCTTAAAAACCATTGTTAAGTATTACACCAGCAATAATTTATACTGTCACCATTTCAAACTATCATCAGAAATACGAATCCGTTGCCAAACATCAACATTTTGATCGCGTAACCATGAGGATGCCACAACGGTCGCTAAGTGTGAAAATGGTCGCTAAATGTGAAAAATGGTCATCAGTCACTTTTTTCAATGCCATTGTATCTTCCTGATTATTAAAAGTGCAAATTCACTCAGTGTCAATCATGACTCCTGAGTCCATTTCAAAGTATTGTGCATAGAAATTTTAAAAATGGCTTGTTTCAATTTATTTTGGATAGAATCTTTTTTTAAATAGTCTAAGACAATTTAAAAAAAGAATCAACACAGAATACCACTATTTTAAAAAATCATATGCACAATAAATAAAATATTATTTTAAAATACATTGAGCCTATACTCCTTACAGTAAATGACTCATCTGGAAACAAGCCAATAGCATTTTTTGTGCTTTCAAATTTACAGATGTTCCAAAATCAGCTTAAAGTCCAAATATTTAAAGACCACCCACCTCAAAGCTATCTTACCAGAGCTTTAAATATCTTCTGGGGAGGCCCTGTAATCCCATTCATGACAAAGGTAGGGCTTTCTCAGGAGGAAGGTTTCAGCTGGTGCCCATCCTTTGGAAACCTCCCCCAAGAGCAGGGAGCCCTAACCTGCTGTCCATTCAGGAAGGCTGTACAAATTATTCTGTCTTCTAGAGCCATTGGGATTTAATATGGTTTTATCACTGGATTTTCTTTTTATTGTTTTTGTGGAATTGTTACAATGATTTTATAATAATATAATTTTATTTGGCATTTTTGTTGCTGTAAACTGCTGAAAGCCCCTGATAGAATACAAATTATTTAATAATAAATTTAAAAAGCTGGGTGCAAGATATGAAAACACTGCAAACTATTGTTCAAGATAATTTGAGAAAAGGGAACCATTCACCAAGAGTGCTAATAACTACTGCTAAGTTATATAGCAAATCAGATACTAAGGCCTAATGCCACAGAGGGGAGAAAAATTCATAAGTTTTCAAGATTTCCTGCACTGCTTCAAACATATACACTTAATACCAATGAATCCACAGCTATTATTTGATACAAGAAGATGGGTATGGAGAACGGAAAGAAATTTAAATTAATAAAAAGATGCCACTGAAATCATCTGTTTTAAATTATAATCCCTCTTCCTGACAGTGGATCAATAAAAAAAGATTATGCCCAATTCAAACTGGAAAAATACATTTAGCTCAAAAAAATAAGATCGTCATGGTGATGAAAGAACATGGCAAGTATCCCTAGGAATTATTTGTCTCTCCAGGCAAATAAGGAAATACCTGTTGCTCTGGTCTTTAATGCAATTCTTGCTTAAGGCAGAGCCCTCCCCCGAAAAAATGCTTCTGCCGGGCTGCGAGAGCCACGTGGAAGTTGTCTGCACAGCTGAAAAAAGGACTGTTTGCTGGGCTGGGAGGAGGAGACAGCCCCCTGCCTTCTCCCCCTTTGGCTTTGCGGAGTTCCCAGCCAGCACGGGCGGCAAGTCTGGATGGAACCACGTGGAAGTTCTCTGCGCGACCGGCAGCCGCTTTTTACTCCCGAGTAAAATTTTTACTCGGGAGTAAATTTTACTCCCGAGTAAAATTTTTACTCGGGAGTAAGTAAAATTTACTCCCGAGTAAAATTTTTTACAAAACATGATTAATTTTACTCACCACCAGTAAGCGCAGCTGCAACCCCAACAAGAAAGACAAAATAAAATGGAGACTCCTCTGCGTCCTCAGCTAAGGAGTCCAGCCAATCAGTGAGCTGGTTGGCCAGCTCACTGATTGGCTGGAGTCCAGCCAATCAAATCAGTGAGCGGCAGGCTGGGCTGGCTTAAATTTGTAGGTAGCATAGAACAGAACGAAGCCAGCCCAGCAGCTGATGGGCGGGAGCTGCCAGCGCCAAAAAAAGCGTGCCTTTTAAAAAAGCGGGCGGGACACGGGAAAATGCATCAAAAAGCGGGGGTGTCCCGCCAAAAGCGTTATGTCTGGTCACCTTACCCTTGATCCTATCCTCACAATTTTTAGGGGGAAGTTGTTTTGTCTGGGTGAAAAAAAATGAATCAAAATGGTAGTTGATTAGCTATGCCTTTAAATATGTTAATGCAGAATGTTGATCCTAATATTCTTTTCTTCTTGTATTTTTTAAACATTTAAATAAATTATTTTTATTTAGTTATTTACTATTTAGTTATTTTTTTATTTTTACTGTTTTTAGAATGCTTTGGTACAACTTATTCTAAACATTTACTTATATCTTTTAGTTTGATTTTATTGATTCAATTTCAAAAAGTAAGGGGAAAAAGGAAGAGAAATAGTAAGAAAATCAGAGAAAGTAAAGAAATATTGTTCCCTCTATTAAAAGAGAATTTGATAACTAGACAGATTATTTGGGTATTAAAGTTTCTTTACCATGTGGAATGGGAAAAAGGAATGATTACCTTTAAGATTAGTTGTTCTGTTTGCTTCACCTAACTAAAACAAATGAAACAGGATATTGGTATCAATACCCCCTGTGGGGAAGTAAATAAGTAATGAATGTCATGTCTCTGTTTTGGGAGATTGTGTACAAGGCCTACATGACACAGGAAAGGGGTCTACATGACACAGGAAGGCCAGGTATTTGGGGATGATTGATAAGTTGGCTAAGAGTATAAAAGACTGCAAACAACTGCCCTTCGGGGTTCAGGTTTTGCTTGACCAATCGCTCCTGAACCTTTGCGCAAATAAACCTCTCCCTCTGACAAAGAGCTGGTCTTGTCTCATTTTCTGCTACACTATTACACTGATAGGAAGCCAGTTCATGCATATAAAGTGAACTTATGTGGGTACATGGCACATTTGCCATCCAAGATTCTAAATCTTAGATTGTATTTTTTCAACACTGAAAAATAATATTTTTTATGACTCTTGTGCACAGTTAGTTCATGATTCTTCATACAAAGATGAGCCAAGTATTTGATTCTGTATTCAAACATGTAGCACATTTTAATTGGCAATGATTTTTGTGACACTATATACTGTACAAAATGGTGCAATAGTGGAACAAACACATATTATATGACCTTGTTATGATCTTTTCAGACTTCCGTGTCAGACTGACTGATTTGCAATTTGATCAGATTTTCCTTGCCTTCCTTTGTGAATACAGGTCTAATATTTGCTGTCTTCCAACTATTCACCTATTTTAAACTCCCCCTCCCAAACGCCACTTCTCCCAACCTAGTGATGTATATATGTATATATTGCCTATTTATACTTCCTCAGCCAAGTCTTTATTATATATTTGTATCAAGTCAAGGATAGCCGATCATTAGGAGTGTGTAATAGAAAATGTATTTTGTTTGAGGCTGGCCATTCTTTTCAACCATTTCAAGTTGGCTGAGTCTGGATCAGAGGTGGTATTCAGCAGGTTCTGACCAGTTCTGGAAAACTGGTAGTGGAAATTTTGAGTAGTTCAGAGAACCGGTAAATACCACCTCTGACTGGCCCCATCCCCATCTGTTCTGTGCCTCCCAAGTCCCAGCTGATCAGGAGAAAATGGGGATTTTGCAGTAACCATTCCCTGGAGTGGGAGGGAATGGAGATTTTACAGTATCCTTCCCCTGTAACACCTATCAAGCCACGCTCACCAAGCCATGCCACACCCTCAGAACCAGTAGTAAAAAAATTAGAATTCTACTACTGGTCTGGATGGGACAACGTTTGGATCAAGGTTCCAGATTTCATTGAAACAAAGCTGGAAAGGTAAAACTGGTCCTTTCCCACAGCTGTGTTCCCACATATTGCTAGTATTTAGATGAATGGTGGCATACATATATTTTCAATCAATAAATCAATCATTAGTCTCATTGATGGCAGGCCATGCCACCCCCCCAAAAAAAAAACCCAACATTATGAAGATGAGAAGTTGGTTTGTGCTTCCTCAGTCCAAGCCCTCTACAGTGGGACCTTGGGTGCCAACCGTAATCCGTTCCAGGACTTCAGTTGGTTGTGACCAGAAGCAAGACTGACTATGCATGTGGGCACACAAACAAAATGGTGCAGAAGGAGAAATTGCCATAGCAGGGAAAATTGTGTTTATTTGGCACCTGAGGATGTGTTCGTGATGTGAATGAAACATTTAGTGGATTTTTTGGTCAGCAGCCAAATTATATGTGGTCTGAGCCATTCGGGACCCAAGGTCCCACTGTATTATCCAACATGGTCTTAAAATTAGACTCTGTGCATGTGTATTTTCCACTCTGTTAGAAGTTACACAAGAACTGCAAAAGACCACAAAGAAAGAAAACAAGACCCATAGAATCTTACATGTCCCAAATCAAAGATAAGGAAACAAAACCATGATTTTGATACATTAAATACTCAAGAAATATGAAGTTTCTTTACTCCAAGGGCAGACCATTGGTAAAATATGCACATTTTTTTCTGATCTTTCTTTGCTGTTCTGATTTAAACTTGCAACTCTATGAATTCTTATTCCTATTGGTTGAAAGAACAACCTATTGGATTATTAATATTTTCATTAATCTAAGGAAGAATATACTTCAATCTAATGATGTTATCTTGTTTCAGTGAACCTCTCCCAGTTTTGAACTATTTAAAAAAGAGATACTTATTGCTTAAGCATTACTTGGAAAAAAGATTGATTAGTCTAGTATTAGTATAACTTAGACTATCCAAATGTGCGCATGCATATTAGAAATAACAAAAGCCCTGTCGCTACAGTATCTTTTCACACAGTGAGGGAGGGATTAAGATTCACCTCACATCCTCCCCCTCCTCCTTTTTTCCCGGTAATCACAGTGCAGGCGCTATCATTGCACATAGAATCTTTGTATTATTTCCAAGTTCCCCCTATTGTCAGTCAATGTGACAAAGAGTAGGACAACCTGACACAATGATAAATCACTTCAGACACTGAGTTTTCCCATGACTGTGAAACAATCTTACTAGACTGTGGCACCTGAAGGACCCATCGATCCAAAGTAGTGCTTTGCTTTAAAATACTTTGTTCAAATTTTCTATTAAGTCAATGGACCTTTCTGTCAGGGAACAGAAATGCAATAAAAGAAACTCCTTTGGATTCCCATCTATTTTACATTAATTGAAATTGCATCAGCAGGAATAAAATGGCTTGCTAGAATCAGGTTTAATATGAATCGACAAGAAAAAAATGTAGTCTGCACCATCTAATGGTTATCTAAGAATTATGGCCCTTTGTCAGCAGTTGTCTAATAATGGAGTGGAAATCCTGAAATAGTGGCTTTCTTCATAAATATGCTAGAAATTATTTACTAGAAGTATGTAATCCTTTGCTCTTCTCTGTTGAGTTCAAGCACCACTGCCTCAACTGATGAGGTGGTTGGAGTGTAATGTATGGGCACCATTTGGCTGATGACACAAGTGATTGGTATGAGATAGATGAACTTACAAATGGATTAAAATCAAAATATAATAATAAATATTTATAATAAAATAAATAGACACGTTACTCCAGGAATCTCTATGTAACATTTCAGAAGTTTAAGCAAGCCATCGTATCTGTCAATATGGACCATTTCACTTTGTTCAGGTTTTGCAAGAATTCTAGCTTTATTTGGACCATGGTATCCCAAATTCATCCACCCATTATCCATTTAGTCAGCAACTGAAGAAATAGCAGTGCCCCACCCACCCAATTTATCCACTGGCTAGCTATATGCTGGAATTTGGGGAGGAGAATATAAATAATACCTGCAGCCACCACCACATTTATTTATTTAGGGAATTTATGATGCTGGCTATTTGCACAAGGGACGTGGTGGCTCGGGACGCAGTGGCTCAGTGGCTACGATGCTGAGCTGTTCGATCAGAAGGTCGGCTCAACTCCCTAGTGCTGCGTAATGGAGTGAGCTCCTATTACTTGTCCCAGCTTCTGCCAACCTAGCAATTTGAAAGCAAAAATGCAAATAATCACACCTTATACAAACTTGAGACAAGTGTCTTCAGGAGTAAAGCTTTCACGTGTGTAGTAGTTCACATGTTAGTGTCTAAATGTGTAAGGACTCTGATACCAGTGAGTCCTGGCTGACATGAAAGTTTCACAAGTGGAAGCATATCCAAGAAGACTTTTCTCTGAACAACATTATTTGAGTGACATCAACAGAGTGTAAGATTTGTTTGTGAGGACATTTTATTAACAGCCCTGGCTTTGATCATTTATAAATGAATTTATATCCCTTCTAGGAATCTATATGTTGGATACCTTCACCCTAACAAATGTATGTGAATATATTTGGGATGTGGTGGCTCAGTAGCTAAGATGCTGAGCTTATCAGTCAGACTGGTCAGCAGTTCAGTGGTTCGAATCCCTAGCACAGCATAATGGAGTGAGCTCCTGTTACTTGTCCCAGCTTCTGCCAACCTAGCAGTTCAAAAGCATGTAAAAATGCAAGTAGAAAAATAGGAACCACCTTTGATGGGAAGGTAACAATGTTTTGTGCACCAAAGACATCTTTGGACAGCACTGGCTCTTCGGCTTTGAAATGGAGATGAGCACCACCCCCTAGAATCAGGAATGACTAACACATACGTGCGAGGGAAACTTTTACCCTTTTTCACCTAGTGATTTGCATTTCTATATTATAGTAGGACACACCTGTAATTTTCTTCCAAATATGACATGCTACTAATGTGACTATCCTTTTTTCTATTGTGTAAAAGCTGGGTAAGAGACATGGTTGCACCTACTCTATATATTTAGAAATGCTTGTTTTCCTGCATCAATAGTAGCTTTACTTTTCTACATGGCGATGTCTTCTACTCCCCCCCCCCATACATACCAGACTCTCTGAGTTATTTCTCTTCCTGTACAATATTCATGATAGCAATTGGATACCTTAGCAGTTTCAAGGTTATCAAATGATTGAGAATCCTGCTGCTTACTTCAAGGTATAGCAGATAAATCCCACTTGCCATCCGCCATAGAACTGTAATAGATTTTCTTAATGCCTTTCATGAAACCCTGATTTAAAAGTGGGAGCTAACTTTAGAAAAAGGACTTATCAGTAGTGGACCTGGTAGGCTGTCCTTAACAATGGGGAGGCAGCATCTTGATTTGAAATCACAAGGGGCCATCCTCCTTAAGGGAGCCCTCTTTAATCTCATCCATCTCTCTTGGTAAATCAAATGGATAAAGTATCTCTAATGAAAAAACAATGCCTCATGTATTGAAGTTTTATTTCCTGGATTAATGTCTGAGCTACAAAGATATATCTGCTTGCTCCTCTGCTGAACATGGAATAGGCTGGGAACATTGTGTGGAGGAGTTTGTGATAGACAGATCTTAGAAAGATACAGATTCATGCTACTAAGGGCATTATAAGACACTGGATACTTTAGAGAAAGGCAGAAAATTGGCTACACAGCATGGTAATGTATTTTTATAAACATACAGAATGACCATCACTAATCATCATCATCTTAATCAAACATATCCTAGGAATAAAAGAGAATAAATATTCCCAAATGCATTGGTTGTCTCAGAATAAGGTTCCTCTTAACATTGCAATACATATCAAATATTACAAGGTCATGGTTACGTCAGAGTGGGCAATCTGAAGATAGCAATAGAAGTAGTATTTAGACTTATACACTGCTTCACAGTGCTTTTACAGCCCTCTCTAAGCAGTTTACAGACTCAGCATATTGCTCCCAACTATTTTACCAACCTCAGAAGGATGGAAGGCTGAGTTAATCATGAGCCAGCTAGGATTGAACTGCTCATCAGAATTATCCTGCAATATTGCATTCTAACCACTGTGTCGCTAGTGGTGGGTTTCTACCGGTTTGGACCGAACTGGTAGTAACTTAGCAGCCTGGGTCATTGGAACCGGCAGTGACCCAGGCCTGCCACACCCCCGAACCAGTTCTCCCAGTGCCGCCGTAGGTGCCACCATGTTGTTTTTTGCTTCTGCGCATGCGCAGAGCAATTTTAGTTGTACTGCGTATGTGCATGTGTGTCGCTTCCCCAAGTGAACTGGCAGTAGTCTCTGCCAGAACCCACCCCTGTGTGCCACCTGGCTCAAGATGGCAAGATCACATTGGCACACTTTCTGTAGCTCTTTTTCTGGACTTTGATGATCTTTCCAACTACAAATGATTATGAAAGTTTTCATCTATGTTGCTGGAGACAGAGATCACACACATATCATACAGCATAAACCCTACATTGATTTTATTCATATCAGTCACATGTGTGTCTTCACCTGGCCTCTTTGCACTATTAACTTCTTCATTTTTGCTTTCATCTCTCTCAGTGTTAAGTATAATGCCTAGCAACAAAAAAATTATGCACTCCAAAATTAGGAAATAGAAGATGTATAGAAGTGTTGGTCATGCCTCCCTTACTGAATGAAGAAGCTCTTTTATTCACATCTCTAGCCATTTTTAATTTTAATTTAATTTAGTTGTATCATGCTTTTATTATTTTTGCATATAACTCATGGCGATAAACATATCCAATACACCTTCCACCTCATACAGTATTTTTCCACCACAACAATCCTGTGAGGTGAGTTGGGCTGAGAGAGAGTGACTTACTCAAGGTACCCAGATAGGTTTCATGACTACTACTGGACTAGAGTTCACTATCTACCAATTTCCAGCCTGGTGCCTTAACCACTAGGTTCAAGGTTTGGTTCAAGGTTTATTACACTTGTATGCCGCCCTATTTCCGGAGGGACTCAGGGCGGCTAACAAACCGAAGGGGAAGGGAATAATACAGACAAAAAAGCAAAAAGAAACAAACAAAATACAGAAACAATTTAAAAGCAATCAACAGCCACACAATTCGACCACTAGACCAAACTGGCTCCCTATGCAGCAAATAACCACTGCCTGAAAGCTCTTTGTTTATTTATTTGTTTGTTTATTTATCTTACATGCTGCCCATCTCACTTAGAGATGACTCTAGGTAGCTTATAAAACAATAAAAACAAGATAAAACATTAGAACAATCAATAGTACCACTAACATTGATTTAAAATTAACAAGGATGGGAAGGAAGGGCACTAGATCTTAGCCCATTAAACAGCTCCAGAATGACACGCCACATTGGGGTTCCCAGCCAGCTGTCTTCAGGCCCTTTCAGAAGGTCAAAAGGATGGGTATCAGAGGTGGTATTCAGCCAGTTCTGACAGGTTCTGGAGAACTGGTGGTAGAAATTTTGAGTAGTTTGGAGAACCGGCAAATAGGCTGGCCCTGCCCCCTCTGACTCCCAGCCTCCCAGCTGATCTTCTTTTGTTGCCCTGAACAAGAGAACGGAGCTGGAAAGCAGGTTAGTTGGGAGGGGAGGGATTGGGGATTTTGCATAACCTTCCCCCAGGAGTGGGGAGGGAATGGGGATTTTGTAGTATCCTTCCCCTGCTATGCCCACAGAGCCATGGCACGCCCACAAAGCCATGCCCACAGAACTAGTAGTAAAAAAAATTGAATCCCATCATAGATGGATATGGATATCACCTGAGGAGAACATATTTTTCCATAAATATGTAGTCATACTCAAAAAGAACTGTGTTGCATGACTTTAGTGCCTAATTCAGTAATATTAGAATAAGGCCTTCTGTCATAGAAGTTATAATATCAGCTTTTCACGCTAGAGTTCAAGACAAAGTTGATTCCAGGATATGGCTGGAAAGAAAGAGACAACAAAAGAACTAAACAGGGTAAAGAATCCAGGTAGGAGAAGGTGGGGAAAATCCTCGTTGGTTCCTACGATTCAAAGTGAGTGCTAGGATTTTGTTTCAGGTACCCTTTAGGTAGCCTCGAACTATTCAGCTGGGTTGCTAGATTGACTTTGCATAGGCACATCTGCTCGAATAACAGATGTCTGTGTCACTAAGGTGCTATGTTCTCATTTTTTTATAGGAGGGCAAATGGCTTCTTTTATTATCTTTATGCAATTAAAATGCATTATTCTGATCCATCCAGGAGATTCATATATATGGAATAGTATATTTTAGAGAAAGAGACACGCACACAGCTTCATAAAATTCTTTGCTTTTTGGGTATCAGAAAAATTCCTTGTATGCTGTCAATTGTGCATGAAATTAGGTCTTATTTTAATTACCAATATAAAGGTACTGACAGATATTCAGAGAGGACCTATTCATTTGGTAAATGAAGAGTGCATAATAGCACTGGAAGCTAGCGGATTTTCAGCAAGAAGTTCATTTTCAACTTATCACAAAGCATTAATGGTGAGAAGCAGCTGACTGGCAGTCTTAGAAAATACTATGACTTTTTTTTAATGAGCTATATAGCTGAAACAAATAATCCAGGGGAATTTAAAATTCAGCGCATTGTTCAAAGTTAAGTTGCCATCCTGTTCAGTGTAATTCATGTCACTCAAATATTTAAGCTATATTTACACATGGTTAATTATGTGCAAGATTGCGCCTTTTAAGCTTTGAATTAATTTCTAATTTGAGATGTTGTAATGCTAATTACAATACCTGAAATCATCCAGGGAAAAGATGAGATGCAAATATTTTAGTAAATAAACAGTATTAATTTATTTAATAAATTCTTCAGCCAGTCATATGGTGCTTCACAGTAAAAATCACTCACAAACTAGTCTTCTTCATGTCTCTTCTTACAGAGTTGAACACATCTTAGTTCTAAGTAAGAATAACAGAGTTAGAAAGCGCCTTGGAGGTCTTCTAGTCCAACCCCTTGCTCAGGCAAGAAATCCTATATCATTTCATACAAAAGGTTGTCCAATATCTTTTTAAAAACCTCCAGTTTTGGGGACCTCACAACTTCTGGAGGCAAGTCATTCCACTGGTTAATTGTAATCAGTAAGGGTGCATAGGATTCCAGTATGCTTGCTTATTTATGCATGTAAAGGTAAAGGTTCCTCTCGCACATATGTGTTACTCATTTCCGACTAAATGCTGCATGGAAAGCTGTTACCTTCCCACCAAAGGTGGTTCCTATTTTTCTACTTGCATTTTTACATGGTTTCGAACTGCTAGGTTGGCAGAAGCTGGGACAAGTAATGGGAACTCATCCATTACATGGTGCTAGGGATTCGAATCGCTGAACTGCTGACCTTTCTAATTGACAAGCTTAGCCACTGAGCCACTGCGTCCCTATTTATGCATGTATGTATTATCTACTTAATTTCTATGTTGCCCATTACATTCTGCCAAGCAACTCTATGATCTACTCTTTTTTAAAAAGGAGAAATGGCAATAATACTAGATTCTTTAAAATTAACACACAAAGATATCTCTCAGTGAAAAGACGTGTGAAAGCCAATAATGTAGGACAGGTCTTGGAAACCACAATATTAGGAATGTTACTTGATTAATATACAGTATGTTCCAGTAACAGAACCTTGAAATCCTGATCACATTCTCATTTCCTTTTTGTCATGTTGATACATTTCAACAATCTTTATTTTTAAGCATGCAGGATACAGAACTTCCACAACTCTGCTTGCATAGTTAATTTTCAACTTATCACATAAGTTAATTCTTTTGGTGGCCAACTTAAAAGAAGTGTACATATTTCTAGCACCATAACTTCTCACACTGAGAATAATCTGCTTTTTTCTGGACATCTGATTTAACAGCCAACTAATTTAATGTCTGATTTAACAGTGTGAATAGTATATAAGGATCCTGAGTGGAAGAAAGAAGCCCTCACAAAGGCTGTGAATGGGCAAAATGTTTGCATCCAGACCCGAGTCCTGTCATCTCACTATAAGTTGGAACAGGATCAGAAAAGGGAAAGCAAAGGTAATCAAGGGATTGAATACTAATTTTTCCAAAGTGGCATGGAAGGAAATTATATATTTAGCTTTAAGAATAAATGAGTGAAAAAGGCTACCATAATATGTTTCAGGAATATAAAGTGAGATACAGAGAGAGAGATAAAGGAAGGAAGAAAGAAAGAAAGAAGGAAGGAAGGAAGGAAGGAAAGAAAGAAAGAAAAAAAGAAAGAAAAGAAAATGTGTCTTGTTCTCTAGGGTTCCAGAATGTTGAACACAGAATAATGGCCTTACTTTTCAAGAAAGCACATTCCATTTGAAGATAAGGAATTTTTTTCTAAAGGGAAGAATAGTTTGAAAATTGATCAATTTGCATAAGGAAGTGTTGCATTTAAGCAGAGCTAGGACAGGCAGCTATCACTTGGAGGCTTCATGCATTAAGCATTGACTTGTTGAGCTTCACTCTGGGGCTCAGAAGGAAATCTTAGGTCTCTAGATATTTAATTTTAATTCACATCTCATCTAGATTTGGCAGACGAGTCCCAGACACAATTTAGCTAGATTAGAATCTTAATACAAACAAGAATGAAATCTCAAACAACAACAAGAGATTGGCCACAGGAGAATGAGGACATCTGAAAATTATGTTCCAAATTTTAACCATGCACCTTCTTCATTCTGCCTTTTCAAATTAGTAGATATTTGGTAGATTGCTTGATAGTCACAGGACGTTCACATCTGTTTAAGTACCACGTAACAATGCTTTGTGACCTGTGAGCTTCTTGTCATCATCCTGTGAATCTCCTCTCTTATAGGTTTGGTTTTGGTGGTGCAAATGGTTCTTCATTAGTCTGTGATTCCACAATTTTCAGCCACAGTACAGACAATCTCTTATGTTTGCAACCAGCTCCAGATTGAAAAAAGTAAAGACAAGAAAGAAAGAAAGAAAGAAAGAAAGAAAGAAAGAAAGAAAGAAAGAAAGAAAGAAAAGGAAGGAAATAAATCATCCTTACTTCCAAAAGATCAAACCATGTGAATGGTTTCTTCTGACAGCCATTATCCCACCAGAACCTGTGAAGGATTCAAAGATACATGTCTTATGGCAAGAAACAACATCTGGCAATCTCATAGCCTAGCTGCAGGTAACATAATCAACTTAATATTTGTTTCTTCTCATTTGCATGATTAATTGACATCTTGTTAACAGCTCTTCAGGGACAACAGAAATCGTCACTTTACAAAACAAACACATTTCTCGCCAAGGGGAGCTTCTTACAGGAAATTAGTTTAGTTTTATTTTTGTTTTAAGGCACCAAATTGATTGCTCCAAAGGAAAAGTTATGAGCTTGTCTGGGACTATAGGAAAGCGTATCAAAGAGAAACAGTTCTTTTCTGTACTGAAAAAGGGAAAAAGACCCACTTCTTTTCTTCTTGATTCTTTTCTTCAACCAGATGAAACATAATTGATGTATTGTCTTCAATATGATTACATAGCCACTCCAGGCAAGTTCTTGGAAAAGTCAATTGGCTTTCAAAACCATTGACTATAGAATCCCTTCCCTACTTCTTGTCAAAGGTCAGCAACTTTTTGTTTTGACCCAGATTTCCTTAAAAAGCAAGAAGCAGAGCCTTGGTCCCTGCAAAACCCCTTTTATTTACATGACTGTGAATTCTTTTCCACACTTCGCAAGGCTTAACAGTCTTTTAGAGGAATGTTTATCAACACGAACCTTATCTCATTTGGTGAACTGCCAAATAACCAGTTTCCAAATGCAGGACAAGGCAAAACTTGACACAGAGTCTCAAACAGAAGTTTCCACTCTTGAAATGACTGAATGAATGAATTGTTTCCTGCAAAAGCCCAGCCCCGTTTGGTCCTCTTTTATTTCCTATAGGAGGGGCCAATCACCTCCAAGGTGTGGCTTTACTCCTAAATCGACCCTGCTTTCTTAGTTGTTCTTGTCTTCTGGCAACTCTGTGCATGTGCACACTGGGAATAGGCTCCAGCTGTTCCTCTGCCTCACTGCTTCCTCTCTGCCTCTGACACAGAGCCCTTGTCTGAGCTTTCCTTAGCCCTCAAGACTGGCCCATGTTCCTTCCCAACCTCCTCACTGCCCAACTCTGCTGCCAGCTCTGCTGGTTGCCAGGAGGCCACAACACTTTTCCATGGGACAGGCATCCCTTTCCATTCTAGAAAAAGAGGCCTGGACCATGTTCACACATGTCAATTCCACCAAAGCTGGGCTCAAAAAAGAGATTTCGGGTCTGCCAAACTGCAGATTGTTCTCAAATAAGTCGTAACTGGTCATGGAAAGTGTGTGGAAATAGAAGGATAAGAATTGGCAATACCTGAGAAAACTTGTGGAAGAGCTGTCCCGTGATCCATCTTCTCAAAGCCAGAAAGTGTGAATGGAAGGGGTATCACATGCAAAAGGAAAAACAGAAAAAACCTAAGTTTGACCAAAACGTTTGCCACTGTGCTTTCAGAAAAATGTGTTAATGCTTGGGCTTAAAAACCAACAGAATGCAACATACAACCATATTTAAGGAGGAGTAAAAATGCAAAAGTGCACGATGTATTGAAGAAACCCTTATGGAAGAATTAATAGTGTGGTTTAATGGTCAAGGTGCTGAACTAGAAATGAGGAGAACATGAGTTCTAGTCATCACTTAGGCAGAGAAGCCAGATGGTAAACTTTGAGCCAGTCGCTGTGCTTTTGCATCATAGGGAGTTCTAGGAAAAATTGAAGATTATGTGTGAAAAATAAAACTGGGATATAAAACTAATACACCAGCAAATAACAGGCTACTTATTTGGGAATCTGATGGTTCACCTAAATAAACAGTTGGCTATTATTTATGTGCCATCAAATTGGAATCAATTGTTAGTGAACATGTAGATCACTAGTGTCAAACTCGCTGCATCACATTGCTGTCACATGATGTTTCACGATGTTTTTCCCCTTCATGAAGCTGGGGTGGACGTGACCTGCACATGATGCATCCGGCCCACGGGCTGCCAGTTTGACACCCTGATTTAGATAAACCTTCTGCAGGATGGTCTCCAGCTGGCTCATTCAAGGCTCACAATGGTGCAATGGGTAGCGGGAAGAGGTGGGTTGCAAATCCCGGTGCTAACCATTTGCTCATGCTCACCTGCATGCTCACGCATGTGCGCGATGCTTCTGTACACATGCAGAAGCGTCTGGGCAGAACCTCCCGCTGCCACCATTACTGGGTTCGCCTGATCTGGGCCAAACCAAGAACAACCCACCTCTGGTAGTGGGTAGTGAGAAGAAGGCAGTGGTACAGACAAGCAGGTGTAGTCAGATGAGCAAGTATGCATGTACAGGGGGGGCAGATATTTGGGAATGGAAAGAGAGAGGTGATAGCATTTCTGTTTTTACTCCCAGTTCTACTGAGATACAACTGTTATGAAAGTATAAGAGGGCCTTTTCTGTTCTAGACTCATAAAGTAGAATTTTTAGGGCATTTATCCTCTTGGCAAATGTTCCATGGTAAATCTTGATTCCTCTGCAGCAGAGTTTCTTTATGGTTCTTTGTTGTAGCATTTATCCCCTTCCCCTTCCCTTCCCCTTTTTTCTTCCTCTTCCCCTTTCTTTTTTCCTGTTCAAAAATTTAATTTTGACATGAGTCAGATCTCCTTTTTTCCAAGTTGCAGATAAAATAACTAATCAAATGCTAATAAAAATAGGAGCAAAATAAATAGAAGGCTGGGGAAAAGAGAGAACCCTGGTATTGACTCTCAAGTCAAAAAAGTGACAGAGAAGGAACTTACATGTCTGGCATGAGAAGAGAAGTATCTGCTCACAAGACATTCATTCCTCCTCCTCACTCCACCTCCATTAAGAACAATAGCGACAAGAAGGCTTCTTGCGCCTGGAGTCATTATACAAACAAATATGATTGTCTACATGATGGAAGAGTATCACCATGACTAGTGTGAGACTACAAATGGGGAGGGGAGGTTGTATGGTGAGAAAGCTCAATCAAGTCAATGAGGTGGAACTATGATCTGGATATCAATGGCCAGAGACACATAGATGGATGCACGGACATACACTGGAAGCTCAAAAGAAGCTCAGATTCCATTCTTCACTCTGTGGCTTCTTCACATCATTTGGTGATTCAAAAATGAGACTTGGACAAAAGGAACATAGGATTAAACCATTAATTTCTCACTGAAGTACTGAGTGGGCTTCTTGCAAATTCAGATATAATTTCCAAAACCTACCTCTATGGTTCTGCTTTCCTTGATTTTAGTGGTTTGTGACCTTATAATAATCAGTCCTTGTGTGCACCTCCCTCTTTCTCTGTGTGTGTGTCTGCATCTCTCTGCCTCTCTCTCTCTCTCTCTCTCACACACACACACACACACACACACACACACACACACACAAAACCACAGAGAGAGAGATACAGAGAGACAGAGAAAGACAGAGAGTGAGAGAGGTGAGAAAGAGGGGGGGGTGAGAGAGGTTTGTGTGTGTGTGTGAGAGAGAGAGAGAGAGTGAGAGAGAGTGAGTGAGAGAGACAGAGACAGAGACAGAGAGAGACAGAGAGAAAGAGAGAGACAGAGGTGTGAGAGAGAGGGGGTGAAAAAGAGAGAAAGAGAGAGGGGTGTGTGTGTGAGAGAGAGGGAGGGAGGGAGGGAGAGAGAGAGAGAAAGAACGAGAACAAGAACGAGAACGGGATATATTCAAGTCTATTGGCAAGCATTCTGCTTTGCATTCTGCTTTGTTGGCTTTGTTTGTCCAGAGAGTGAGTCTTTCTTTTTCTTGTCCAGCTGTTGCTCCTTTTGCTTTTTTGGGAGCAGAATCACTCCTCACACCCAAAACCTTTTCCTGCACCATGTAAGAAGGAGCATGGTGCTGCAAGATTTGAATACACATTTAAAAAGCCATTAGTCCATTTCCAGTGGGACAGAAAGATTAAATAAATTGTAGATGGATTTCAGCCCCCCACCCCACCCCCGATATTCTGGCATTGGTATATCCAAGTCATAAAAAGTACACAGATATTTGTCATGGAGCCACAAAGAAATGGGCTGATATCTTGCAAAGATCGTACTTCTCCATTGGGGAATAATAGCATTAATTGTGCCTGAAAAGATTGTCTGAGAAAAGAAAAGATTCTGGCAAGCACAGATATTGCAGCTAATGATAGATGTATTTCCTTTGCAGCAGAGAAATCAGTAGGAATACAAAGGACACATTTTGCCTCCCGATGCAGCTCACTGTATCACTACGAAAGATACCTCTAATATATTTTCTTTTATGTTATTCAGCAATGACATTGCTGATTCCTCCTCCTGATCCTCTTTTTCCTCCTGCAGCCCAACTTTTGTGGCAAACCAGAAATATTATTCCAGAAATTCTGGAATATAACAACACTTTCATTCCATGCAATGCAGAATAGAGTAATTTGTTTTCAGCCTTGGTCTCATAATATTATTGGAACAGGACAGGTGATATCTGAGAAGGAGTGATCAAGGGTAGGTGGGGGAAAGGACACACAAGTAATTTGCAAATAGAAAGAGGGTGCGAACAAGAAGAGAGATACTTTGTTTATGATGACTCCCTCTAGCTAAATATGAAAATAGATTTCAGCAGATGACAGTTCTGTTGCTTTTTCCATCTCAAGATGCCACTTCAAAACTCACTTCCTTAGCATCTGTGAGACACTATGCTTCAGTAGTCAGAGGATGGAATTTAGCAAAGAAGCTAAACTAAGGAAAAATGAGAGCAACCTTCATAATCCCTACTTTCTCTCTCTCTCTTGAAGGAAGTCACACAGGTGCAAATCCTTCCCATTCTGCCAAAAGGGCAATTCTTTTAAGTGACCAGAAGGATACTTAGGGAATCTTATGAACTGTATAACCACACTTTCTTTTGGAGAGGTACTGTATTTGCCATAGGAAGCAAAGGTAATGCTGTGCACCCAAGAGATAGGAATGCATTTCTAAGATAGGAAGGAGAGAGATTTACATTTTTCACAAGCCTGTAGATCTAATATTGAAAGATCAATAGGTTCCAAACCAGGAATTGAAAAAGTACAAAAACATTTCCCTATCATTACTAAAAGATCTACTCAGCAGTCAAAAGGGAGTCAGGCTACAATCTGTTTCTCCCTTATCTGAGGACAGTGCCCTCACTGGTATTTATTTACTTAGTAGACATGTTTAGGGTTGCATTAAAAGTGGATCATCAAGTATTTAAGTAGTCTTGAATCAGCTGCAGACCATTTTAGATACTTTCTAGACATAGAGACTTGTAATGTATCTGAGCTGGGAGTATAGATACCTAAGATTTGTTCTCCAAAGCTACTCTTAAAAAATAGCCAATGAACTGTACATTGCAATGTGGCAGAAAAGGGAAATTTGGGGAGGAATACACATATTTAGTTTTGGTCTCACAATCTTGCATATTAATTTTCTTCCCACATTGGATAAATTTCATTTGGTTTACTTACTGTTTGAAGGGGAGACTTATTCAAGAATACAATCCAAAGACCAAATGAGATCTTGAGATCCTCACTATGATTGAAATATACATGAAAAGCAAAATTCAAGGTACTCAAATTCAATTCAGTGCATGTAGCTCCTTTGTAATTGGTTCAGTCACTAGTCATGTCCGACTCTTCATGACTGCAAGGATCACAGCATGCCAAGCCACCGTGTCCTCCACTGTCTGACAGAGTTTGTTAAATTTCATGTTCACTCTGCTGATGACACTATCTAACCCAGTGTTTTTCAACCTTTTTTGTGCAAAGGCACACTTTTTTCATGAAAAAAATCACGAGGTACACCACCATTAGAAAATGTTAAAAAAATTTAACTCTGTGCCTATATTGACTATATATAAAGTGTTTTTCCCACGGCACACCTTACACTATGTCACGGCACACTAGTGTGCCACGGCACAGTGGTTGAAAAACACTGATCTAACCAACTCATCATTTGCCATCCCCTTCTCTTTTTGCCTTTTCTCTTTTCCAACACCAGGATCTCTTCCAATTAGTCTTGTCTTCTCATTTGGTGGCCAAAATATTTAAGTATTTCAGGTTGTCCTTCAAAGAATGATCAGCATTGATTTCTAATTAACACTAAATACTAATAAAGAAGCCCTTTTTCTTTCAATTAACTGTCTTAAACATACAGAGAGAAATAAATGTCTGTCTTTGGGAGTCCTGGATCTCCCCAACTTCTTTTTCCCAGGCATCACTTTCTAGTTTCTACTCAATCCCATCTAAAGAAAGAAAGACAGCCAGTCAAAGAGAGATTGTGAATGATAAAAACTGAACTATTTATCTATTTATTTCAAGAAAAGATTTCCAAATGAATTATTGCGATGATGGTGGTGGTGGTGGTGCCTATGATAATTGATCATTGAACAGTAAGTTAAATGTTCAGAATGGATTTGACATTTTTGTCTACCTATCAAGTCCTTACCAAGGACCTGGGATAGGCAGATCTAGATACAGATATCATTGCAGGATGGAAGCTGTTCCAATTAAAGCTGCCTTCAGCAATTGACTGATGGGGAATTTGACAATGCCGATGGTGTTCAAGGGGTGCTCCAATTGTTTAGGGATTGAGCCCAACGAGCCTATTACCATTGGTACTACCCTTGCTTGCCTTTGCCACAATTGTTCTATTTACATTTGTAGGTCTTTGTAGTTTATTATCTTCTCCAGTTCTTTCTCTTCTATTCTGCTATCTCCAGGCACTGCCACATCCACTTTCCAGACATTTTTTGTCTTTCTTATCGACAATTGTTAAGTCCGGGGTGTTATGTGACAGATGCCTATCTAGTTGATTTCTAAAGACCCAGAGCAATTTAAATTGTTCATTTTCTATGACTTTCTCTATTTTATGGTCCCACCAGTTCTTGCTTGCAGGCAAATGATATTTCTTGCAGATCTTCCAGTGCACCATTGCTGCTACTTTTTAATGCCGCTGCTTGTAGTCAGTCTTTCTAGCCCATATGTAAAGAAAGACAGGCAGTCAAAGAGAGGTTGTGAGTGATAATAACTGAACATAGGTCTATTTATTTCAAGAAAATTATTGTTGTTATTATTATTATTATTATTATTATTATCATTATCATTATTATCATTATTATTCCCACTTCCATATGCTGTACATTCTGTTCCCGCTGTAGTGTAACTGCTTTCAATCCTTACTTTTCTTTAGTGAAGCAGGTACAATGCGAAGATTGCTAAGCTTGACTAAACTTGATGTTCTCCGGGGATGGCGAAAGCATTGACTTTGATGCATCACAGTCACTCTTGAAACAGAGTCAGACAGATTAGTGTGTATCAAAAGCGAGATTTGGCATACCTGATTTTGAGGGGGTGGGGATGTTTCAAGGAGATAATTTTTCTCATTAACCTTGACAACATGCCTCAAATACATAGGGCTTATTGGTCTATTGTGGAAATATATTTTCCAGACAGAGGTTCTCAGCCTTTTGTGAGAATGCCAAGAGTGTTGAATATTAACTCATTACATGCCTCATTCCACATAACCGAAGAAGATAGAAATGTTCTTTTGACCTCCTACAGGCCCAACGTTCAGATTCTCCCACTGGCAACCCATCTCTAGGGATCATAATAATTCACTGGATTGGATTTTGAGGACTCATTTGCTACCTATGACAGAATAAGCCTTCCAAGCAGGCTGACATAGCCAAGTCTCAGAAAATCCTCCATCTACCACCTGGAACCTCAGACATGTTTCTGAAGTTTTATATTCCCTAACTCCCAAAGGTAGAAGAAAGATATTTGAATGCTTTTGGAATCTGAGCAAAGAAAAGTAACAGCAGGAAGGTTTTCCCATCAAATGTGACAAGACAATTGCTTTGACATCAGTCGACATCAGACGGATGGCTATCATCCAATTTTCTAACTCTAGGACTTTTAAATGAAATTTGCCCTGATCACAGATCAGTGTTTATACAGTTATTCTGCCATAACATATTTAAGCCCAGTGTTATTATTGGATTAGAATGATTTGCTATCTCATTGACTCACCTATAGTAAATGCCAGTTTCCAATCTAAGGCCCGTGTAATCTCTTTGTTCCCCTTATAATCAAAATAAGTGAATCCAGAGAACTGAATCCAAGGGTTCGGTAACTTAGCAGCCAGGATGTAACTAGCTAACAAGCAAATCTATTGTTTGTTTGCAATACTACTACCATGTTTCCCCGAAATAAGCACTTGGCCCCCAAAATAAGCAGTTGGTCTTATTTTTGGGGAGGTCTTATTATTCTTGAGGTGCAGGAGGTGGCAAGCATGGTCATCTAATGGCTGCTGCTGTGTTACAATATTTTCGGGGATGTCTTATTTTCGCATGCGTTCAAAAGCCCAATTGGGCTTATTATCCAAAGAGGTCTTATTTTGGAGGGAAAAGAGTATGTACTGTGGAAACATCTTTGTTTAGAGCATAACTTTCAAATTTCAAAGTCCTGGTATTATAAATCATTGACTGTTTATTGTACATATTTTTGAATATATAGGTAAATAGGTATTCTTAATTTGTTTCATCTCACCAAGTCCCTTTTCTTTCTATAACATTGTCTATCCATGTAGATTGTTAATTGTTTGTAGGCCATCAGGAGATTGATAACAGCTCTGACAATCTGTAGATCAGGCAAATATTGGCCATTTCCTTTTTCAAAGAGATTCCATGCCCTTACAGTTGCAGAATATCAGTTATGTTTGACATACAGTTTGCAAGTAGAAAATGAAATAAAATATGTATCATTTCTGATCATGGTCCAAAATCAGCAAATAGGTTTGGAAAACCCTTGTTGATTTTTACTATTGCGATAAAAGAAGACCAGAAATGAGTTCCCCCCCCCTAAGAATAATAACATTTAAAAACTTTTGAAGAGTGCATCAAACTTTAAAATAGCTCAATTGAGTCTGTAACTATTGTGTTATATTGAGTCAAGATTAGCCTTTTATTCCTGCCTTTGATTTTCAAAACCCTTGAAAATTCCAAATACTAAATATAACTTTCAGAGGGAGACGAGGTTCAAGATTATCTGTGTATCTGAGACTCCAGGTTACCTAGCTCACTCCTCCCTACGTCAATTTCTCTATCTGTTATGGCAACATTCAAAACCATGATAATTCACGTCAAATTACAGGTGTGCTACATTACTCAAAGCACATAATTAAGGAAATTCTGGCTTCCTGCAAGTTATCACCACATATTTGACCATTCCTCCAATTATTTTCTGCCTTCTGTACTCTATTCTGTAACTAAGTAGAGCAGTTTACTGGAGGGGAATAAAACCTCTCCCTGTCAAAAACAACAACAAAAACCCAGTTAAAATAAATTATTTTGACCCTTTCTTGAGATATGACTAGGACAGCAACTTGAAAGCAGGCATCCATCATGTCATGTTTGGCATACTGTATAGGCTAGAGGAAAGCCATGTGTTGCCTTGGCAAAGGCCATCCTATCCTGCTGCTTTGCCTATGAAACTTTGATTCATGGACTAGGCCTAAAGAATGTTGCAGATTAAGAAAAATGTAGAATTTTGAGTGACAGGGAAAGATAGAAATGAGATTTGGGGGTCTGGAGGTTTCATGGAAGAAAAGAAATCAAAGTGAGAATAATAAATAGGACACAGACATCTTGTTTATCTTGTCCTTTTCAATTACAATTATAATATATCTGTTGATATAATTTCCTTGAATTGCATGTAAAATGGAACCAATACAAGGGCGTACAGATTCATTGTAAATCTGAATAGTTTTTTTTAACCATGAAAACAGGTAAACTAGGCCTTTGATGTTATCCTCGCAAGAGAGGAAACAAAAGTTGCACCATTTGCTCCATAAGCATGTGGAATTAAGACAAATGAGGACAAAACATAAAGATGCTCACAAAATATATTGAGATGAACAGTGAAAATATTGAGAAAAATCAGGTTGAAAGGTATTAAAAGCACAACTCAAAAGACGTGCCTCTGATAGGATTTAAACTGCTGATGAGATTCAAAGGGCTTAATCATGGAAAGCAGCTTATTTCAAGAATGTGGTAAACATGTACCGAAAATGCAGTATTGGAGAAAAGCATATTAGAAAACAATTTCTTTGGAACACAATCTCATTTCTTTTGCTGGTCTTCAAAATAACCATCTGGAGAAACTTTAGGGACCCAAAAGAGATTATCAGGGTACTGGACTACTCTTGGTGGTGAAGAGAAATTGTACAACAACCTATGATTTCAAGCAATGTGAGTGCCCCCGCCCCCAATTGTGTTCTACAGTCTTTAAAAAAATGTCTGTTAGTCATTGTTGATCTCTGGAAACTGTAGGGCAGTCTCTCTACCAAAAACGTACAGATCAATTTTTTAATATGGTATTGTATTAGACAGATAGAAAATCTCTCTCTCTCTCCCTCTCCCTCTCCCTCTCTCTCTCTCTCACACACACACACACATCACATCCCTCCCTTCCTCCCTCTCTCTCTTTCACACACACACACACACACACACACAAACTTCTTTGTGGGATAATACTTTCCCATTTAACTGCTATCATCAGTAAATTGGCTAATTCTTTTTTCCTTGAAAATGAATACACCCCCCCCCCCCCAATGGTCATTTGCAAAGAATGCCATTAATAGGAGCTAGGTAAATATAAGGCCTGAATTTGCCTATGATTTTTCCCCAAATTATTTCTAGCTGCTTTTTCTCCTGGAAGAACGTTGCTCTTATGCCTTTTCCTACTTATAAAACATTCTCTCCAACAATCACTCAATACTGACAAGTTCTTTGAGGCAGGCAGATTAAAGAAATAAGAACAGCTTGGATTTCTGGAATGATCTTTATTGCTATAAGATATTGTAGCAGAGTCTTGTAAACCACCCAAGTAAATCTCCAGCTCAATGAATAGCTAGTGTTATTAAAGTGGAGTTATTCCGAGTCCCCTTTCTTCTGTTCAGGAATACTTCACTTACTTCCTCTTGCAAATTCCATTTATATTTCCACCATTGAATCCCAACCCAGATGTATTTCTTTATGTCAGTGTATATGACTGCCCAGAGTCGCCTATGAACAGCAATGCAAACCTATTTAAATAAATAAACAAGCCTATGAAGTAGGGTTAGATATCTCCTCAGTGTCATAGGCCAAGTCTGAAACAGAAGAAGGTGGAATGTTTCATCCCCTCTTGCCCCTGTTCAATATCTGACTCCGAAACACCAGCTTGCAAGGCAGAGTCCTCATCTTCTTTGCAATCAAAATCTGGCATGGTAGGTGGCAGTTCAGTGAGGTGAGGCACATGGGGGAATGACAGATGGACCTGCCAAACAAGTTGGGGCACATGAATGTCTTCTGCCACTTCCTACAATCTCTGTCTCAAAGAAGCTCTTCCAATGAATTAAATATTCTAAACTCCCCTTCCTAGAATCCAGAAAACACTTCATTTTGCCTTCATCCTCCTCTTGGTTTATCCATAGTGAGTGGGAGAAGGAATCTGCAGGATGCAAAGGACACACAAGGAAAGAGCACTAAAATACAGCAGTATGTCATAGTAGTGGACATACAGTAGTAGTAGTAAATCTACTATCAGTAAATGGTTAAACCCACCATATCTGAGAGATCATTAATCAAGTTTGGGAAAATTTGTCCTACTCTCTTGTGAGAGATGTGAATAGGGAAACAGCTAAATTTGGATGCATTTCACATATTAAAAATAATAATCAAAGTTAATAGAATTATTCTCCACTCATATAGTTGATCACATTTGCCTTTAATTTCCTTAACAAATTACAAGTTGGTAATAAAGTAGGTTGCTTCCTAGGGCCTCAAGCACCCCAATGATCCTTTGCTGTACTCATATATTTTAAACAATGAAAAATATTTTTCACTACTGTTACAATTGGTCTTTAATTGTGCTATTTGTTTTTATATTGTTTATTGTATATCTGGAGAAGAGCCAAATGCTGGGAAAGATTGAGGGCAGAAGAAGAAGAGGACGACAGAGAATGAGGTGGCTGGATGGAGTCACTGAAGCAGTAGGCGTGAGCTTAAATGGACTCCAGAGGATGGTAGAAGACAGGAAGGGCCTGGAGGAACATTGTCTATGGGATCGTGATGGGTCGGACATGACTTCGCAACTAACAACAGCAATTGTATATCTTACATTTCTATTGATTTAGTTTGCATTGTAAGTTACCATGGGAATTTTGGCAGGTAGGTACCTTTAATCTGCCCATTAATATAGACATTGTAGGAAATGAGCAGGACTGCTCTTAGAACAAGCTTTGCACACCTCTTCTCCATCATATAAGTTGCTCTAAGATTTGGGATACCAGTTTCCAGCATATCATGAAAATATCTGTTTTTAGAAAGTTTTTCTAGTTACAGCTTCCCCTTTAATGGGAACAGGTGGCAGAATGAGTAGCCAAGCAAACAGCAAGGAAGGGTTTAGAATAGTGATAGAAACATAGTACACCTTGATGTTTTTCAAATTCACTGTTAGGAAAGTTACCAATATCCTTAAACGATCAACATTCAGATGTCTCTGCTATCCAGATGGCATTCCATTTGTTGTTCAGGAAAAAAAAATCAAGGATAACAAAATCCAGAGTCTTTTCTTTTAACACAACTGAATGGCTCTCTGATCAACCAAAACCTCATTTGGCTTCAATTTGCTTTGAGCTGTCCAAGACTCTCAAATGAGCATCCTTGAGTATTTTGAGCTACATAATTGTTAGATGCAATAGCAAAAAGACAGAAATTACTGCTGGGGATTGTGTTCATTCTTTGTTGCCACACTTTCACTTTGGTACAATCTTTGCCGTGAATATTTGTAGGTAAATAGAGATGTTGCAACAAACTGGTATATATCACAACAGAAATAATATATTCAACTGTTCCTGTTCAAAAAGCGAAGAAAAGCCTGTAAAATACATACAAGTGTAGCAAAACTCACCAGTCCTTGTCATTTAACTTATAATAAAATGTGTTTTTTAAAAAATCTTTTAACAAAATCTTTAAAAGTCCATTTATAAAAATAGGTGGAGGGAGGATAGAGGAAGCATGTAAACCTCAGTTCTACCCAGTGCAGTTTATGAGATTTGTACATATATGGTCAAACATGTTGGTATCCCTTTACCTTGCCCTCAAAGAATTTAAATTTGTTATGAAATAAGTTGAACTTGACACGAGTAAATGGCATCCACCATAACCATAGAGCAGATACTTTGCTTTTGATGTATGAGTTACCATATTCTTGTAAATCATAAAACAAATGAAAATGGCATGGATATAATTATCGCTACCTGTTAGAAGTTAAAAAGACCTTATTGGATTTTAGTGATCCTCCAGACAGACCACTTACTTTAATTAGTGTCACAGGTGTCTTCAATCTCAATCAGTAGTGCACAAGGGGACTCCCTCTGGTAAGGGGGAAAATCCAACATTAGAAATCTTGTTGAGAAGTCTTCATCGGAGCTACAGAAAGCCCTTGATTGCCACAAATGCTACAAAATATTAGATTAATGGAATTAGCTTTTATGATTTATATGAATGGGTTAAGTCATACAGCAGAACAAAGTGTCTGCTCTGTGGACTGGTGGATCCCATTTGGAAAATTTGAAAGCAGATGCTGACAGAAGTTGTATCATGGCAAATTGGGATTCTTTGGGAAAAGTGGAGGGGTACCCAATGCTTTTGACCATGTCTGTAGAATATAGAGCTTGGGTTCCAAAGGTCAAGTTTGTTTTGATCAGGCTTATTCTCACTGTGATGCCTAGAGTCAACAGGATTTATTTATTTATTTATTTATTTATTTATTTATTTATTTATTTATTTATTTATTTATTTATTTATTGTATGTTATTATTTTATTTGATTAGATTTGGAGGCTGCCCAATTCCTAGACAATGCTGGACAGCCAGGGACTGTCACCTGTTAAGACACTTTTTTAGTAAATCACAATAATTGTAATAAAAGTCTCAGCAGCAACATCTGCTGTCATTATTCATGATGTTCTCAGAAGTAGAGAAATAACTAATCCTGCAGTTCTCAGTGCATGTAAGTCCTCCTTTGGACTGCTAATTCGATGTTCGATTTTCTACATCATGGCTGAATTGTCATTCCATTTGAGATCCTTCACTAAATTTAACTGTATTTTAACTCTCATAAAGGACTCATATTTTGTTGGGTCTAGGAAAAAAAAAACCACATAAAGGGAAATTCCAAGAAAGAACCTCAGAATAAGAAATATAAGAAAAGGCAGTAATTCTCTCAGAATGGCATTAAAAAAAGTAGTGCTTATGTTTCTTAGGTTTTGATACCTTATGAAAAAGGGAAGGACAGTGCTCAGAGGAATGAATAACAATTTGTCTGTGAGGAAGAACTTGTAATGACTCTGTGGACAAAGGTCCATCATCTCAAGCTGTCCATTGCCATAATCTGGTATGTTACTTGATCTTGTCCATCCATGTTCTCACTTGTCTTCCCTTTCTTTTATTTGCCTCAGTCTTTCCAAGCATAATTATTTTTTCCCAATCTGCCACTTCCTCACATCAAAAGTATTTGAGCTTCTGTTTATGTAACGTTGCCTCCGAGACATGGTGTCGGTCCTTATTTGCTTCAGGACTTAATGACTAGTTCTCTCTTTTTTGCAGTCCATGACACCTCTTAGTAAACGTTTGCAGATCCATACTTCAAAGACATCTTATCTTGTTATTCTCAGTCTATCTCAGCGTCCTCCTTTCAAAACGACACATTTTTCAGTAATAAGCTACAAATCTGCACTATGACTCAAGATCCTCTGGAGCGCCTTGTACAGGAAGCTGTTCTCATACAGAATAAAAGAATTGGAGGGGACCTTGTGTAATAGCCTCGTAAGTCCTCGGACTTACGAATGACAGCTCGGCAGCAGCCAGCGTGCCTTAGCCAATCAGGCATGCCTGCGAGTTGCCGGGCTGTCATAAGCGAGGCTATTGGTTCGTCCGTCTGACAGCTCCATATAAAAAGCTGTCAGATGGAGGAGAGGTGCCGGTCTACTCACAGTTACTGTTCTTGCCTGTAATAAACAGTTCTTTACGGTTACCTCAGACGCCTCTGCTTCTTTCCTGCCACCGATCTAACACTGGCGACGAGGATGGGATCACCGGCTCTGAGCACGACCTAGAGGGCAAGCAACGATCATGTTTAGGCGCTTAGACCGGACAAAAAACCGCGCCTCAAATCGCCTCAGCCGCCTCGCCGCCTCAGCCGCGAACCGCTATGGCCGGCATGCCAGCCTTCGCTCTGTTCGGAGCTGCCGGAGAGTCCTGGGCCGCATTTTTAGAGAGATTTGAATGCTTCCTCATCGCCAACAACTGGCAAGGCTACTCTCAAGCCAGGAAGTGCGTTTTTTTTTTAACCACCTGCGGTCCTGAGATGTTCGCGACGGCCCGCTCATTCGCAGCCCCTCGTGCTGTATACGATCTGACCTGGGAGGAACTAACTGAGGGGCTCCAAGCTTACTATGCCCCAACCCCATCTCAGATCGCCCGCCATTTCGCCTACCGCCGGCGAGTGCAGAAGCCATCTGAATCAGTAAACCAATTCTTACAGGCTCTGCGAGTCGCCGCGGCACAATGTGACTTTCCCGACTTGGAAGACAACCTAGCGGAGCAATTTGTGTGCGGCCTCAAGGATATATTCCTGAGGCGCCGGCTCCTTGGGAAGCCTAAAGTCACCCTAGTCTATGCCATTGACAAAGCCAGGGCCGCAGAGCTTGCCGACCTCTCCTCAGTGGAGATAGACCGCTATCTACCACAAGCGGCCGCTTCCGCTCTTGTGCCTGCCTTGCCAGCCTTGCCGGGGCCTGCCCCCGTACCGCCACAGCCATCTACTTACATTACCAACCTGATTGATGAGTTGGCACCCTTGCCTGAACAATTTTACACTGATCAGGTGGACTGCCTAAGGGCCACCCCTCGCCGGCTTCCACAACAGCAGCCAGCCTTGATCCGCGCTCCTGCAGCCTCTCCTGCTTGCCTTGGCTGCGGAGGCTCCCACGCCCGGTCTGCCTGCCCATTCAAGGCTGCCGTCTGCCGCCGATGTGGCAAGAAGGGCCACTTGGCGCAGGTCTGCCGGGCCTCCCTGCCACCTCTTCCACTGGCCGAACAGCTTCCCGTCTACGGTCCAGCTCCTCCTCCCAAGAACCAATCGGCCAGACGCCAGCAGCCACGCCGTAAAGACTGCTATGCCCTGACCGAGAACCTGCCTGCCACCCCTGCGGTGTCGATCAACCTGGCCTCAGCGGGTACGCAGAAGATCGCCATTAAAGTGACTATTGAGGGTTCCCCCTGCTTAATGGAGGTCGATTCTGGTGTAATAGCCTCGTAAGTCCTCGGACTTACGAATGATAGCTCGGCAGCAGCCAGGCGCGCCTTAGCCAATCAGGCACGCCTGCGAGTTGCCGGGCTGTCATACGCGAGGCTATTGGCTCGTCCGTCTGACAGCTCCATATAAAAAGCTGTCAGACGGAGGAGAGGTGCCGGTCTACTCACAGTTACTGTTCTTGCCTGTAATAAACAGTTCTTTACGGTTACCTCAGACGCCTCTGCTTCTTTCCTGCCACCGATCTCACACCTTGGAGGCCTTTAAGTCCAATCCTATGCTCAAGCAGGAGATCCTATATCATTCCAGACAAATGACTTTCCAATCACTTCTTAAAACCTCCAGTGATGGAGTACCTACAACTTCGGAAGGCAAGATGTTCCACTCATTAATTGTTTTCACTGACAGGAAATTTCTCCTTAGTTCTAAGTTGTATCTCTCCTTGATAAGCTTCCATCTGTTACTTCTTATCCTGTCCTCGGGTGATTTGGAGAATAGCAATAGCACTATAGCAATAGTACTTAGACTTACATATCACTTCACAGTGCTTTACAGCCCTCTCTAAGCAGTTTACAGAGTCAGCATATTGCCCCCAAAAATCTGGGTCCTCATTTTACTGACCTTGGAAGGATGGAAGGCTGAGTCAACCTTGAGCCAGTGAGACCCAAACTGCTGGCAGCTGGTGATCAGCAGAAGTAGTCTGCAGTACTGCATTCTAACAACTGCTGACTCCTTCTTCTCTGTGACAGCCCCTCATCTGTGGTAGACCCACATCTCTAGATCTTCTCTTCATTAAACTAGACATAAAAACTAGACATCCTTCAACCATTCCTCCTATGTGTTAGCCTCTACCTCCCTAATAATCTTTGTGGCTCTTTGCACTCTTTCTACAGTCTTTTTTGTATCATGGTGACCAAAACTGGCTGCAGAATTCCAAGCGGGGTCTTACCATGGTAGTATAAAGCAGTTCTAACATTTCATGAGATTTTGATACTATCCCTCTGTTGATACAGCCTAAGACTGCATTGGAATTTTGGGTGGATGCAGTGTATTGCTGGCTCATATTTAAGTGATTGTCCACTAGGGTGTACCTGTTCAGCCAGGTACAACCTATTCTGTACCTGTGCATTTGGAAGTCTGCTTCAGCAAACCAGCTTTTCTCTGCTAGGAGATTTGGGGCTGTTGATGTAGATCCATTTGGGACCAGATTACCTTCTTCCTATAATGAACTGATTCACAAGAAAGCAGCTTAATGCATCACAGTGGTATGATGCATTGACTGTTATTTTTTCCTTTTAATTTGGAAAATTGTTTGTCAAAAGGATTAACATTTAACAGTTATGCTAACCTATCCAGTTGCTTGTCAATCATGAGTTGCAACTTAGCATATTGTTTGAATCCAGCTATTTGTAGCTTATTCAATGAACTATTGTTGCACAAATCATAATTTACTGTTATATTACACCCTCCCACACATGCACAAAAATTGTGCAAAAAAACTTTAGCTGTAGTATACCCATGTATGATAGGGTAAAATTAGGCAGTCCCAAATTTAATATGTTCTCAGGCAAAGAACTTCGACCAGATTGATTTAGGTCATTTTATATCAATTTAAAGTACTTCAGAGGGTTATCTAGATAAATTAGGGGAAGAACTGCTAAGAACTCCTGGATGAAAGCCAATCAATCTAATGAACAGAGAAATTGCCAGATCCTGAGAGGGCACATAAGAGATTTCTTGGGTCGTCCAGTCCTACTTCTACTTGTGGGGTTCCCAATTTAGAAGTAGGACTGGACAACCCTTAATCAAGGAACCTTTATGATCAATATTTTAAAAGAATTTGTAAGAACCTAAGGAAAATACTCTCTGAACTTGCTACTTTAAGTACAAACTTAGTAGTCCTTTAACCCCACTAAAGATGTAATTTATTTTGAAGTGAACATGTATAGCTAGTGCAATTCCATCCTTGCTGACTCATGATTCATTGAATTTGATGGGACTTATTCTTAAGTAAATGTAGGTATGGAAACAGAGCCTCAGAGCTTTCGCAACATCAGAGTGCAGAAAGGTTTGCAAATAATGTAGTTTTCCAGCTTTTTGTTTTCTGATAAGTAATCTCACCTTTCAGCAATGATAAATAAGCTTGAGAGAGGACAATGGCAGAATATGCTGCACTTGGAAAAGAAGTGGTGAAAACATTATTTTTGTCCTCAATTTTTTTAGCACTTGTAGTTCAAAAACCAATAAAGTAAGTTCTCTGTCACAATGCTGTATTTTTCTTTTCTTGCCTTATCCCACCAAGTTTGATATGGGAGATTTTTTTAAAAAAACTTTAAAACTGTGGCTATCAGGCTAACAAATGGATTTAGTGTGAAGAATTGTTGCATTATATAAGCCAATTGTAAGGCTAAATTTTAGCTCTCTATTTTTTTTCTTTTTACGACCCTGTGTAATCCCTTTTTATTGGGATGGAGATGGAGGGACTGAATGGAACTGAGTGTTTACTAGCTGGATGCCCTTCCTGACACCTACACAGAGTTCTCAGCAGATATTTTCTCATTGTGCCCTGGTAGAGAAACACCTGCTGCTATCTAAGATTGAACTCTCAACCTCCTGAGTGTGAGGCGAGCATCTTCAGCTCTAGGTCAGCATGCTGCTCCCTTTTAGTCATCTTAATGACTGTCCATTATTTGGCGAATACAGAATTTCCATTTTCTAAATTAACAGAGGTACAATTTGAAGTGACTTCTTTAGTCTGACATTATCTCAGACTTTAAGGTCATTTCTCCTTAGCCTGTTCAAATGAGCAATCAATATGTGGACTTTAATCATAGATTCAACAACATTTACCATACCTGATGTCTATGGCATTCATTTTATTTTGTCATTTTATTTTTTCCAGTTTTTGAAATCTCCTCATTAGGAGATGGTGCTTTGCAGATACGTTCATTTTAATTTAATTTCACTGAATCAACCTTTCTTTTGTTTTAAAGTTGAAGAAGAAATATACCTATATGAAACTTGGATGGTTGGCACCAGAGATCTTAAACAGCAGGCCAGCAGGAGGATACATACAGGCATGGCACATTGGTGTCTTCATAAATTTCTCCTCCTGATACTGTTCATAACTGAATAGTTCATTGTGGAGGCCAAGATCATCTCTCAGTAGCACTGAAAAACAATTTCATTATCAATTCTGCTCCTACTCATATAATTAATCCTGAATTAAAGGAACCAGTCTGGTCTGCCTCAATACAATGTCACTTCCTAGATTAAGCCATAGGAATTCCCATATCTGCAACAACAATATTGGTGAATACAAGAACCGGTATAAACAAACTTGAAAAGTTCCATTAAATTTGTCGAAAAAGAAATTGAGTGGACAACAATTGAGTGAGTCTACTCTGCAGCAATTTCTCAAGTGCTTCTGTCTCATTTACAACAAGTACTATAGAGGAATCTCAGTAGGAGGAATTATTTCATGGTGTCTTCACCATATTTAGTTGGAATTTAGGAAGGCTCCAGACTTCTGAAGAGATGATTATAAAATGAAATAATGCACTTACTTAACACTTGGCTACTTATAATTAAGCAAGTACAAGAAACATAAATTTCAACTATTAAAAGTTCTGAGACTTTCCCCCCCATCAAACTAATGAGCTATAGAAAAAATTAGCAGGAGACTATCTGCCCAATGGAAGTAATCCTTATTATGCGCAATATTATCTATCAGTACTTCAGAGATTTCTGGTCTGAAGGCAGTGTTTGCAAATTAAAACATTCCACAAAGAGTTGTTAGTGATAAAAGGCCTCAATACTCTAATCTTGAATGCTGAGTAATACTTTCCAGAGTAATCTTGAATGCTGAGTAATAGTCTGCCAGTAATCTTGAATGCTGAGTGATACTTTCCAGAGTAATCTTGAATGCTGAATAATACTTTCCAGAGTAATCTTGAATGCTGAGTGATACTTTCCAGAGTAATCTTGAACACCGAGTAATACTTTCCAGAATAATCTTGAACGCTGAGTAATACTTTCCAGAATAATCTTGAATGTTGAGTGATACTTTCCAGAGTAATCTTGAACGTTGAGCAATACTTTCCAGAGTAATCTTAAATGCTGAGTGATACTTTCCAGAGTAATCTTGAACACTGAGTAATACTTTCCAGAATAATCTTGAATGCTGAGTAATACTTTCCAGAATAATCTTGAATGCTGAGTAATACTTTCCAGAATAATCTTGAATGCTGAGTAATACTTTGCAATAGTACCTTCTGGTATTTTTCTTGATTGATTGAGTGAGTGAGTGATTTTATTTATTTATCACATTTCCATACTATCCATCTCACCTAAGTAACTTTGGGTGGCTTACAGTAGAAATATGTCATAGCAAAAAAGCATAATTAAGAACCGAATTAAAAACATAATTAAAAGGTACAGTTATAGTATTCAAGGTTTAAAAGGTAAAAAAGGTGGAGAGAACACCCCACAATGTCAATCATCCCCAGCCTTGCCTAGTATTCTTTTGTCACAGTGATTTCCCTGACACAACATCCAGACCACATTACCCCAGCCTAATGGCCTAGTTGAAAATAGAAAATATTGTTAAAAAAAAACCAAGGTAGCAATAACACATACACATATACTGCTTTTACACAGTGCTTTTACAGCCCTCTCTAAGCAGTTTACAGAGTCAGCCTATTGCCCCCAACAATTTGGGTCTTCATTTTACCCACCTCAGAAGGATGGAAGGCTGAGTCAACCTTGAGCCAATGAGTCCCGAACTGCCAAATTGCAGCACATCTATATTATTTTTATACATAATTCAAAGCAGTGAACATACAAATATTTGTTCCTCCTATTTTCCCCACATGAAGCACTATTGGTTCACTATAGGTGCCCTTTTAGGAAATGACTATTTCCTGATGAAGTTGAAAATAAAAATACAAAGGAAAGGGGGAATCTTTTTTTTAAAAAAAGCCAATCCAGTGTTTTAAAAAGAGGGTTGGTGAACTTCCGTAGCTGAAATCTGGTTTTCTTATTTGTATCCATTAATAAGTGAGACAATCAAGTTCTCATTAAACAGATAATTCTTCTACATTCTTATTTAACTCTGACAGATTAGGAAGAACTGTACCAGCAGAACAATCAAAATGTTGCTGAAAAAAGAAAACAACAGAGGCATCTTCAAAAAAGCATCACCATCCTGTGGACAGCAGCTACTTGTCTAGCTAACCCATCGTTTCCAGTGGAAGATGAATGAATGCTCATAGAGATTCTTAGAAAGCTGTCAAGAACCTTCATCTAGAGTAGGGGTTCACACAGGGGAAAAAAATCTCACTATAGGCAGTGTGCCAGCGATTCATTTGAAGTTGCTCTTAAGAAATATATTCTGAATTTGTTTTTCACTAAATGGGAGGAAGAGGGATTTGCAGAAGATCATGGGACCGGAAGGTGGAGATTAATTTTGGTATTGGCCTAAATATGTGTCCAATAGCAATGTCATAATAAATAAGTTATAGCTTATTATTGGTTGGAACCTAGACTAGTACACCCTAAGTAAATTTTCAGTTCCTTTTCTCTTTTGCTCCATGCATTCCCTATATTCACTTCAGATTATATCCACGGTTTTTCAAAGGAGATTTGGGGACTCACAAGAAACTTCAGCATAAGAGAGAATATGCTACACCATCCATAATGACTATTCTTGAATACACAAAATTGGATACACAAAATTGAATTTTATGCCTTGTTTCTGCTCAAATATTACACCTAAAGGAGCTAGAGCAAATTAATATTCAACTAATAGATATTGCTATGTAAAAGCAAAAAGTTGAGACTGTATGTTATTACCCTGTTCTATTGCACTAAAAAGAGTTGGAAACCAATGTTTTTCTTTCTTTTCCTCCCTTTCCCCTACAACAGTGTTTCTCAACCTTGGCAGCTCAAAGATATGTCAATTTCAACTCCCAGAAATTCCCCAGCTAGCCAAGGAACTCTTGAGAAACACTGCCAAAAACATTTTTTCCTCTTCCCTTTTTCCTCTGTTGCTTTCCTATTCACTTGTTAATACTACTTTATAATGCTTTTGTAAGACCACACTTGGAATACTGCATCCAGTGTGGGTCACCACAATGTAAAAAAGATGTTGAGACTCTAGAAAGAGTCTTGTAGAGAAGAATAACAAAGATGATGAGAGGACTGGAGGCTAAAACATATAAAGAACATGGAACACTGGAATTGAATATATTTAATTTAATGAAAAGAAGGACTAGGGGTGACAGGATAGCAGTGTTCCAATATCTCAGGGGCTGCCACAAAGAAGAGGAAGTCAAGCTATTCTCCAAAGTACCTGAGGGCAGGACAAGAAGCAATGGATGGAAACTAGTCAAGTAGATAAGCAACTTATCTACTTGACTAGGACCCGGATTGCTGTTGGGGGCGATATGCTGACTCTGTAAACCGCTTAGAGAGGGCTGAAAGCCATATGAAGTGGTATATAAGTCTAACTGCTATTGCTAACTTGGAACTAAGGAGAAATTTCCTGAGGGTTAGAACAATTAATCAGTGGAATAACTGGCCTCCAGAAGTTGTGAATGCTCCAACACTGGTAGTTTTTAAGATGTTGGATAACCATTTGTCTGGTGTAGGGTTTCCTGCCTGAGCAGGGGGCTGGGCTACCCATAGAAGACCTCCAAGGTCCCTTCCAACTCTATTATTTGCATTTTTATTTTTGTTGTATATGTTGATAAGCTAATAAAAAAATTAAAACTGGGAAGCAAATTAATATTTGGATAAAAGTTAGCCAGACAAAACTATATTCTATTGGTGAAATGCTTTGCAATTTGGGGATGTATATACGATATGCTAAAGAGCCAACTCTTTCAGAACAGGCTGTGGATAAGCTTAGAGCACATTTGATAGCAAAATGCACATTTATTGTGCATATTTAAAGGATAATTGAAAGGACTGGCTGACTATTCTCATTCAAACTAGCTTTAATTATCATATGCTTTTTGTTAGCAAAATGCACAATAACAGCACTTCAGGGCAATGAAGGCAATAAGAGCACAGCAAGAGAATGCAAGATTACATGCCAAAAAAAAAAAAAAGTCGAGAGAATTGGATGTCTATTGCCTGCCATGCTTTAAGATGAAACCTTTTGAGAGAGAAGGTGATTCAGAAAAACAAAAATTAGCGGGGGTGGTGGAGTCTTGAAATTCATTTGTCTGGAGATACTAACAATTTGCTTCTTATGCAAAGGCATTCTGGGGGAAAAAATAGACAGGGGAATTGAACAAATATGAAATCTCATATAAATGAGGAACAGCAAATTGAGCAGAAGAGGATTTAGAGCTAAATCTTTTGTTCAAAGAGTGATTAAAAAGCATTATGTTGGATGAAGTCGATCAGAAGCTTAGCTAGACAAATTTCCTGTTCTGCTGATTTCCCCGCATCTCTTTGTTTGGTCCCCAAGAAAGGGAGAGAAGAGCAGGGGATTTTAGTGTTTTGAGGCTGGGTAGGAGGCCATAACAGCCAGCAAAGATGACAGTACATGATTTTTAAGTTTATTTCCTATCACCTTTGTTCCAAATCTTTACCTCATCCCCTGGTCCCTTCCTTTCTTCTGTTAATGAGAGAAGGAAACATCACCTCAAGGCTCAAATGCTAAAAACTGGGTCTGCATGAAGGCAACTTAGATTCACTTTAACAGCTTTCTCCTTATAAAGGCAAAATTATTTCCTTTGTCAAAGCAAAGGTGCAACACAGTTTCTTGTGACAAAATGCTTGCTATCGCCCTGAACATGCTGCAGGTCTCCTACCTCTGTTGCTTGCAAAAGGCAGCGCTTGGACAGAAGCTATTCCAGTATTGGCAAGTGCTTCTGGAGAAGGCTGATAGGGAAACATTTCCTCAGAAACTCTTACATTCTCCATCAGCACCTACAAATGAGGCCACCATGCAAGCGTGTTGCTGAGGGGGAGCAAGAAAGTTAAGGAAACTCACAAGAAATCTGGAAATTTCAGATAAAGGATGTTTATTGTATTCCAGGTTAGCAAGTGTTTATTTTATTTATTTAGTGTATGGCCTCTACAGAGATGATGCAATCATTGATATAAAAATTTAGTTTAAATAAAGTATCAGCAAATATACTGCAGATAATAGGTAGGTAGGTAGGTAGGTAGGTAGGTAGGTAGGTAGGTAGGTAGATAGATAGATGCACAGAACAATTTACAGTGAACTATGCATGTGCAGTCATTAAAATCCAAAATGGCGGCGGCTCAGCAGCAGCAAGAAAACTGGTTGGGGGGCATGCAGAGATGGGTTCCTCTCAGTTCGCACCTATTCGGTAGAACTGGTTCGTCAAATCTACCGAACCAGTTAGAAGAGATTCCACCAGTGGACCCGGAAAGCAGGTCACACCTACAGAAGAGGTTCCAAAATTTTTTGAAACCCTCCACTGGTGGGTGTGTAATGTCCCACAGTTATCTATGCATTAATAATGATCTAGTAATATTTCCTTATACATTTTAGGGACCTTTCCTTACATAATTGGTGTTTTCTTTCATACTTTTGGATTTCTAATTTCTGTTTCTGTTAGTTGGCAATTGCTAAAACCAATCCCACGTGAAAAAGTATTCAAAGCCTTCTTGATTTTAATTGTCAATTTATTTATTCCTGCAAATTGTAATATTTATTCATTTACATATCTCTGTTTTTCCACTGTTGTGCAAACACAATTCCAGCAATTGTTAACATGTGTAAAATTAAATATATATTATACTCTCTTTCAAATAGGCAACAAAATATTTCTGGTTTTAATTCCATATCTTGCTTTACGATTGCTTCTAACGAGTAACTTCTGAATAGCTACTTGGACCGACCTAAGTACTAATTCATAATTTCATATCCGGTCACATGGGCAGCAAGCCACTCCCATCCAGTCACATGGGTGGCAAGCCATTCCTACAAAGGAGGCCACACCCACAGAGTAGGTTCCAACAATTTTTGAAACCCACCACTGGGGGCATGGCAGGCCTGGGTCTCTGCCAGTTCT